>NC_064809.1:10241645-10564947 GCF_023721935.1 Panthera uncia | reverse complement strand
CCTCCACCACCGACCCCGCCCCGCCCCTCCACCACCGACCCCGCCCCTCCACCATCGACCCCGCCCCTCCCCTCCACCACCCGCCCCGCCCCTCCGCCGCAGCCCCGCCCCCGCCGCCACCGCCCCGCCCCCCGCCACAGCCCCGCCCCCGCCGCCACCGACCCCGCCCCTGCGCCGTCGCCCCGCCCCTCCACCACCGGCTCCTCCCCTCCGCCGCCGCCCCGCCCCCGCCGCCACCTTTTCCCGCTCCCTCCTCCCCTCCGCCGACGGGCCAAGCAGTGGTGTCTTAGGTGTAGTGCGCTAACCCTACAGGCGGATTCAGCGGATTGTTTGTTTTAGCAAGGCCAGATAAAGAGTTCAGGGGAAGCAAGGAGAGGGTTGGCTTGTTCCCTTCTGCACCGACACCAATGTGTTGGTTTGCCTAGATTAGAAAAATGAGTGTCAACAGGTGGCGAGTGGTAGGAGCTAGGACGCCACTTTGTTACTTCACCCCACCCACTGCAAACCCGCTCGGGCCACAACCTGAGGTGTATTCCGCACAGGCACTGACTTTCGAAGGACTTTGTGTCCTCTCCTCAAAAACCTTACATTTGTCTCTTGGGATTTTCCAATGCACTCGGGAGGGAAAGGGAGATCCTTCTCAGGGTCTAAATGAGTGGCACTAAAGGAGACAGCTTATCCTGTCGCCGAAAGCTTTAGTATAATGAGAATATCCTCACTGTCATTTGTTAGTTAAATTCTCAAAGTCTGGAGGGTTTTCTTTTTTAATTTTTTAAGTTTATTTTTGAGAGAGAGAGAGAGAGAGAGAGAGAGAGAGAGAATGCCTACAAGAGCAGGGGAGGGGCAGAGAGAGAATCCCAAGCAGGCTCTGGGATGCGGGGCTTGTACCCACCCACCCACCGCTGCCAGCTATGACCTGAGCTGAAATCAAGGGCTTTCTGAGCTACCCATGCACCCCGCAAGGTCTGGAGGTTTTAAGAAATGTTCTCACACACTTTATTTTTATTGACTACATGCTCATTCTCAGCAGTAGGTACCCTCTGCAGGGATTGCTCTGGTCTTAGGACACAACCTTCTGTCTTCCATTATTGTTCAGTTCAAGTATTTTAGTCAACCAAATCATCTTTTCAAAATACATCAGATCATGCCACTTCCCTGCATCCTGCTGCAACATGGGCCCCTGCTCCTTCAGTCTGTCTCGTGCTGTTCTCCGCGCTCCAGGCACACAACAGATCAAAGTCTGGAGATTTGCAGGACACACGAGAGAAATGGTCTTAGCCTCGAGGATCTTACAGTCTCTAGGGGAGACACCGTGCTCGGGACCATCCACACCCTTTGCAGCGGAAAGTTTTGCAAGAATAACAATTATACAAAGGCATATTTAAATGAGGCCCTGGAGACTGTACAGTGGCTTCAACTAGTCACACACTGGGTTTACCTCTCAGCCTCATAATTGCACAGGACTCACATGCAGAACAATATTCTGAAGTATCAGTTGAGATTTTTAGTACCCCCACTCACCCCATTTCCTTGGTCCTTGATCCACTGAGGCAGCTGGCATATTCCTCATTCATTGTCTCGAAGGAAGAGGGGGCCTGGCAGAACTCAAGAGACAAACAGGGAGCAATTTTTGGCTCTGGCGTCATAAAAGGCCAGCACTTGGGCGGTGGAAAGAACACCAGATTGGCCTGATAGATTTGGGAGGGTGGCGCTGGTGAGTAAGATAAGGCCGCTAGCCCTAGCCCGAGGCTGGATTAGATCACAGGACTTGTAAGCAAAGCCAGAAGAAGCAACTTTTATGGAATTTGGGGACGGGGTTGGGTTGGGCGGAAGCCTCCTGGAGAAGAAGTGGGAATGGCCGGAAGCCCCAGTAGGGGCAGAGGTGGGCTTGCTCTATTTCCCTGGTAGAACCCCCCCCCCCCCCGGGGAGTCCTGAGATTCCACGCGGCACTGAATGTCTGGGCAGATGGGCCTGAACAACTCACGGAATTTCCCACGTCCCAGTTTGATGCTGTGACAACAGATGGGTCCCTGCCCTCGGAGAAAGGCTCAGAAACAGCTGACAGAGGTCTGGACCCCAGGAGGCCCTGAGTGGGGGATGGAGGGTGGTCAGGAAGCGGGACTGCCAAGTTGAAGGTGGGAATGAGGACATCTCAGATGGATGCCCTACCTGTACCCTTCAGGTAGGCTAGGGTAGGCCCAGGTTAATAAAAACAGCAACAACGAAAACGAGTCTAAGTGGCTCAAACCACAAAGACTCATTTCTCACTTACACTACGGGACCAAGGAAGATCAGGTGAAAGCTCGGTGCTGGGTCAGCACTGTCCTCACCCCAGGATCTCCTGGAGCAGTCTTTATGGGGAAAGTTGCCAGTTTCTGTGGCGGGAGGTGGGGGGGAGGGGGAGGGGTGTATAGAGAGAAGCATGAACTGGCACTTCAGACTTCCTTCTGGAAATGACACTTGCTCTCGTGTTTCATTTGCCAAAGCAAGTCACATGGCCACCCTTAACTTAAGGGGAAAAGAAAGGAGCTGGAATCTTCTCCAGCACCAGCTGCCTAATGACCGCCCAAGCACAGAGCTTTGGTGTTATAAACTAACTTATGCATGGGGCACCTGGGTGGCTCAGTTGGTTAAGTGTCTGACTTTAGCTCCGGTCACGATCTCACAGTTCGTGAGTTTGAACCCTGCATCGGGCTCTGTGCTGACAGCTCAGAGCCTGGAGCCTGCTTCAGATTCTGTGCCTCCCTCTCTCTGCCCCTCCCCCACTTGCATTCTGTCTCTCTGAAAAATTAATAAACATTAAGAAAAACAACCTAACTTATGCTTATTATTCAGGGATTCGTGATAGAATTCAAATTGGCTTAGATTAGATTTCTGCCCTCAAGGCAGAATGGAGGTTTGAAATAGAAATTAAGCTCTGCTATAAAATGAAGTTAAATTTCTAGAACACTGAGTTTGTGCCCTGGGGTTTGTACCTATCACCTTAGTCTTGCCAAGTCCTGGAGAAAAGGCAGAGCAATGCTATCTGAGGCTGTGGGTCACGCAGGATCAAAAAGCCAGCTCAGAATGGTCACCACCACAAACCATATTCCACCCCTGGAGGACATTTCTCACCTTCTTCCTGAGGTTGGTTTTGCTGGCAGGATGGGAGGTTTGGTTGGGAGACAAAGAGATGGCTGTATCCTAACACAGGAGTTGGAATAGAGGAAGCAATCTGGAGTTTAGGGTTCTGAGAAAAAGAAGGAACTGGGAAGGCACCCAGAGCCTACGAGTCACAGCTGCAAATGGAAGTTTCCAGAGCCAACATCCGATCTTCTAGATTTTACTTAATAATAATAGTGGCTCTTTGAGAAGCCTCCCACTTGGTGCCTATGCCTACCCTTGTTGCTCTCCTTCTACCATCTCAGGATAACTTGTGAGGGCAGGTATCACCATCCCAGGTCAGAGGGGTTTCGCTGGCCGCACTCTCACTCAGTGCAGTGGTTGCAAAGTTGGGGCTGGAAGCTGGAGGTCACCTGAAGGGTGGTGCTGCTCATCTAAATTCCTCTGCCTGGTCTCCCATCCTTTCCATGTGTCTTTCCCCCTGCCCCCCCATTTCCTGCAGCCCCGCAGCCCCAGGTTGAGAATGGCGAGGCACTCCCAGGGAAGGGGAGATGAACGGCCATCGCATTATCCAAGTGGGACTCGAACGGTTGCCGAACCGTTCACCCGTCCTTAAGCAGCGCGAGCGTCTTTTGGCTCAGGCTGTTTCTCCAGGCCCCCTCTGCCTCTCATTAATTTTGGTAGGGCCTGCTTGTCTTTCTTCTCTCTTGTTCGGCGCCCTTCTAATCTATTTTCCACACGGGACTTCTCCCTGACACGATTTGATTTCCAGGTTGCTAGCAGAGAGAGCTCTGGCTTTGATTTGTGTGCTCCTTCTCCGCGCCACATGTCTTTGCCGCACAGATGTGTCTTTGCTACCTTTTCACATTTCCTTTAAAGGTCCGCAGATGCTTGGCAGAATGCTGCAGAAATAATGCAGAATAAAAGACAGTTCTAGGGAGCCTGGTGTCTCAGACTTGATGTCGGAATGAAGGAAGATTTAGAACTCCTCCGGGTGCAGAGAAAGAAAAGTGAAGGGCAGATTTTCTGCTGCTTATGGAGTGGTTTTTGAACTTCTTCTTTTTATTGATTTCAGGCCCTTCTAAGGCAGGCATGTAATGACACAGTTCAGAGGTATGATGCGAGAGCGGGGCTGAGTTTCAGTGAAGGTCCCTCTGGCACCCGGCTGATTCCCCAGGCCCAACTGCCTCCCCCACCAATTCTCCACACACCTGCACCCCTGCAGAAGCCATAGGGGGGCCAGTCCCCCACAAACCAGAAATGTTTCAGACTTCCCTTGTTTCACACAGCTACAGATGCTTTCCAAAACGCCTCAGTTTTTTATTATTTTGTACTTCATTTAAAATCCACCGGTCATTATCCTAATGCCTTTTGCAAACCTGAAACTTCTTTGTGAAAAACCCAGACAAGTTGGGTGAGAATTAATTTAGAAACTAAATAAGAGGGGCGCCTGGGTGGCTCAGTCGGTTAAGCGTCCGACTTCAGCTCAGGTCACGATCTCGCGGTCCATGAGTTCGAGCCCCGCATCGGGCTCTGGGCTGATGGCTCAGAGCCTGGAGCCTGCTTCCGATTCTGTGTCTCCCTCTCTCTCTGCCCCTCCCCCGTTCATGCTCTGTCTCTCTCTGTCTCAAAAATAAATAAAAAAACGTTAAAAAAATTAAAAAAAAAAAAAGAAACTAAATAGGAGGTGAGGAGGAGTGCGTGGATGAAATTAAGTTCCTTTTATCCCCACTCAGCACAAATTCTTGAGTTTGCTCACGTGCCTTAAACCAGACGAGCTCAGTAACTTCTGGTGAGGGATATGGAAGCTTGGGATGGATTGCTGGAGACACGTATGTTTCATGGCCTCCGGGCTAGAGGCAACATTTTGAATGAGCTTGCTAAGTTGAAAGATCCTGGTAGCACATAAATAGCACCTTTCTGGAGGGCACAAGGTCATTTGGGAGAGGAATGTTCAACATTGGATTCATTAAATGGTGCTAGAGAAAGACAGCCATGTGGAGACCGAACCATCGCTGGGAGAACCCTTGGTTCCTGTCTTCTGCACCTCCTGCATTTCATTATGTTTCAGTATTTTTTTTTTAAGTTTATTTACTTATTTTTGAGAGAGAGAGGGGAGGGGCAGAGAGAGAGAGGGGGAGAGAGGATCCCAAGTAGGCTCTGCACTGTCAGGGCAGAGCCTGACTCGGGGCTCGAACTCAAGAACTCAGAGAGCCAAAATCAAGAGTCAGAAGCTCAACCGACTGCACCACCCAGGCGCCCTTATGTTTCGGTTCTTTAAGGGGAAAGGAAAAGCAGTGGACATCCTGGCATTAAACAGGGTAACCTCCAGCCAAAGGGAACACGGCACTGTGTGGAGTGATCTATGGTTTGAATACTCCAGATAGCCCCAGCAGAGAGTCAGGGCGGTGGTGAGGGGGATCAGGAGGGAGGAGGGGGTTTGCTTGGCTGGAAGAAGAGGGATGATTTCCTATCTGGTTCCTGGAAGGGAGGGATGGGGCAGGTTCTGCTTTTTGGTAGTTACTAGATTACTAGTTGGATGACGTTTGGCAAATCACCACGGAGCCTGCGTCCTCGTCTGTAAAACGGGGGAAACAAAATTTTCATCCTTTTCAAAGGATATTCGTTGAGCCTATTGTGTGCCAGGTATTGATCTGGGCTCCAGGGAGAGGGCAGTGAACAAATCTAAGTCCTTACTCCTAGAGGGCTTGAATTCCAGTGCAGGCGAGCAGAAGATAAGCAGATTAGTGGGTAGCGTGGCAGGTGATGATGAATGCCACGAGGCAAGATAAAGCAGGGCGAAGGCAGAGAGAGGGGGTGCTAGTTCATTATAAGAGGGTGTGTGTGTCAGGGAGCATTTGACAAGATGATGTTGGAGCAGAGACCCCAGAAGGAAGTGAGGGAGTGAGTTATGCAGGTGTCGAAGAGGGAGACAAGCATAGAGGCTGGGGGCAGGGGCAGGGGTGCTTGGAGGGAAGCAGAGGCAGAGGTGGGACCTCTGGCGGGACCAGGTCGTAGTGGCCTTTGATTTAGGTGGCAGTGAACCCTTGGCTTTCTCACTCTGAGCAAGGTGGAAAGCCACAGGCTGGAAGGAAATGGCGCTAATCCACACAGGAAGTGATGGTCCTGGACAGGGCGCCGGTGGTGGGGAAAGTAAGCAGTGGCGTCTGGATGTATTTTGAAGGTGGAGTGGACAGGATTTGCCGATGCGTCAGTGTGGGTGTGAGAGAAAGAGAGACGTCAGGGACGGCTCTGAGTGTTTTGCCCTGGACAACTCATCTTATGCCAAAAGTTGCCATGAGTGTCCCACAACATGAAAAGCGGTGTGGAGTATTGTCGATGAGCCTGGACTCGGAGCCACACGGCCTGGGTTCAGATCCTGGCTTCGCCACTACTTGCTAGGTGACCTGGAGCATTTTGCTGAACCTCTGTGCCTCAGTGTCTCCGCCTGCAGCCCGGTGCTGACAATACCCCCTGCCTCACCTGGGGGTGAATACAGGTAAAATGTTTGCACCGGTGTCAGGCACATGGCAAGCTCTATATTAAATGTTTGCTATTTTTATGTGAAGTGATACATATGTCATGGGTTTATGTACATGTAGATGTAGTATGAGCTTGGGAAACTCAGTAGATGGTTAGCTGCTATTGCTTTTATGTAACAAGGTAATACAATTTCACAATAGGTGGGAATTATTTTAGGCAACTTCCACTAGTATTTCTGTCTCTCTCTTGGTTGCAGGTGCCTTTACATGGTCTTTCTCTGAGCCCCCTGACGCTCCCCACAGTGATGCCCTCACAGTCCTTCCACTGCACCCTCCCAACCCCCAAACGGGTATTTTCTCTCCTAGTCCCCAAGGGAAACTTAGCTGGGTCAGAAGTTAGAGAATCACAGTCCTTTAAACCACCACTTCTGCCTCATCTGTCACCGCTTCTTGGATACCTCCACTGGTGTCATCCTCGCCCCCAAGTTGGGAGGCCAGGTCAAACTCATCCTCTGCCCCCATCCGACCCCACTTCTTCCTTTTGTTCCTGTGCAGACTCAAAGCTTTCACATCTCCTTGAAGGCCTTTCATACCCTGCTCTCCCCCTAGGCCGGGGCTTCCTCACCCTGGAAGTTTGGGTGAGGTTTTCCCAAACCACACACTGACCATCCTCCCTCTCATGCCTCACTCCTATTCCCCAGTAAGACAACCGTGATGGCCTCCCTGCCTCTTGCCTTTCACTCGACATCCATCCTGGGGCCAGATCAGCCTTCCGGGAGCCCTTCTCCCCATCCCCATTGACAGCCGCTTGGACACAGCCAACACACGGGCAACTGCAGAAGCCTTACAGCTGGCGTCCCAGAGCCGACCACACCCCCCTTCTGGTGTGTTCTTCGCACTGTACCAGAGTGATGTTTATAAATGCAGATGTGCTTGAGTCCTCCTCAGCTGTCCATGGCACTTAAAATCCAGGCTCATTGCCATGACTTACAAGGTCAGCACAGACTAACGCCCATTTTCCTCTGCCACCTGAGGCCACCCTCCTCGTATGCTGTGACCCTCCACTCACATCAGCCTGTTCCCAGTCTCCTGAGCTCAGCAGGCTCCTTACTTCTTCAGGGCCTTTACATGAGTCTGGAAGGTTCATTTCCTGAGTCTTCACCTGGCCGGCACCTGAACATCCTTCATGTCTCAGTTCTAAAGTCATTGTCCCAAAGAGGACTCCTCGGACACCCAATCTCAGTTAAGTCCCCAGCCCCTCATTATTCTCTAATAAGGGCTTGTTCTTCTTTATCTGCCTTATCATGATCTTGAATCAGGGGTGTCTTGTGGGAATACTCCTTGTCACCTGTCTGCTCTAAGCTCTGTGAGAGCAGAGCCCATGTGTGCTTTTTTTAACCTCCGGGTACCGAACGCCTCGTGCCTGGCACAGATAGGCACACTAATATTTGTTGAATGAGACCACCGCATAAATCAAAGAATAACTGAGCGTCTCTCCTCTGCTCAAAAACCTTCTCTGGCTCCCACTACACCACCCAGAGAAGCCCAAGTTGGTTTAGTCCTAATTCACATCATTACCCTTCACAAGTCCATATGCCAGGAACATAAAACTCCTTCCTATTCCTTCCACGGGTCCTGCACGTTTCTGCCTTGGGGGCTTTATTTCACGACCACTTAAAATATTTCATGAGTGAACGAATGAATGACTGGCCCCAAATCATACCTAGTCTTCAAGGGTATCAAATGTCACATCTGCCGTGAAGCCTTTCAGACACCCCCCGCTGGAATGAAGTTTTCCTTCTTCCAGCCCTCCACGGCACTTTCTCTGTGGCCATTAAAGAAATTGGTCACATTGCACCTCTCCTTTCGGGTTCTTTCTGCGTGTCTGATTTTCTACTATACGGTGAGTTTCCTGAGGGCAAGGTCCATGTTCTAATCATTTTCGCACCTGCCACCGTCATGCTTCGCCTGTGGCAGGGGCTCAGTGTAAGTGAAGACAAAAAATTATTATGGATTGAGTCAAAGGAGGATGATTTTCCTAGGATAGTTTTTCTAAGGTAGATTCTTCTACAGGTAGTTCCTTAGGGAGACACGTGGGGGTGCCCTAGCCAAGCAAAACTATATGCTGCTCAAGACAGATTCATTTCTAAATTATTTTAAAGATAATGGGGCTTCTTTTGAATTTTGTCTCACGGGTCATATTGATCAGCTGTGGAGGACAGGAAGGAAAGGTAACGGACAACTTAGTGGGCCAAGTAAGAGTTAGTAAATCAAATCCAAAGACCACATCTGGTCAGAGAGACAAGGCAGGACACATCTGCTTTCTCTGAGTGAAGGGTCCTATGATCACAGACTATGGACATAACATTGTATGGTTGTCCTCCAAATAAGGAATGGCTGAGGGTTGTGCTGTGTCCCCTCAAAATAGATAAGTTGAAGCCCTAACCCCAAAGTGTGGTGGTATTTGGAGACTTTGGGAGATACTAGGTTTAAATTTTTTTTAATGTTTGTTTGTTTATTTTTAAGAGAGAGAGACAGAGACAGAGACAGAGCAAGAACAGGGGAGGGGCAGAGAGAGAGGGAGACACAGAATCCGAAGCAGGCTCCAGGCTCTGAGCTGTCAGCACAGAGCCCAACTCAGGGCTAGAACTCACGAATGGCGAGATCATGACCTGAGCTGAAGTTGGAGGCTTAACCGACTGAACCCCCCCAGGCACCCCAGGAGATACTAGGTTTAGATGAGGCATGTTGAAATTAGTGTCCTTACAAGAAGAAGAGAGACCAACACCTGGTCTGTGCCATGTGCAATAAATACAGTGAGAAGGTGGCCATCTGCAAACTGGAGGGGGTGGGAAACTCTTACCAAGAGCCTGGCCCTGCTGGCACCCTGGTCTCCAACTTCCAGCTTCCAGATCGTGAGAAATGTATCTCTGTGGTTGAAGCCATCCAGTCTGGGGTGGGTCATTATGACAACCCGTGCAGTTTATCAGAGGCCACGTACAGAAGGGGCTGACTTCCATGCCCTTTGCCTTTTCAACCAAGAGGTTGGTATTTAGGTAAGGAAATGCTGAGCGGTGTCTGTGTGGCTCAGGTGTTAAGCATCGGACTGTTGATTTCGGCTCAGGTCATTATCTCATGGGTTGTGAGTTTGAGCCTAGCGATGGGCTGATATCGTGGAGTCTGCTTGGGATTCTCTCTCCCTTTCTCTCTGTTCCCACCCCCTCTAAAATAAAAAATAAAAAGTTTTAGAAAAATGTGTGTATCCTGGCGCACCTGGGTGGTTCAGTCGGTGAAGCATCAGACTCTTGATTTCAGCTCAGGTCATGATCTCACAGTTTGTTAGTTCGAGCCCCATGTTGGGCTCTGTGCAGACACCACAGAGTCTGCTGGGGATTCTCTCTCTCTCACTCTCCCTCTGCCCCTCCCCTGCTCATGCCCTCTCTCTCTCTCAAAATAAATAAATAATTAAAAAAAAAAAAGGAAATAAAAAGAAAATGCTGAAACATTTGTTAGGAACAGACAACAGGCTTTCAATCCCCTATCAGAGCCTCTGATTTTGTTCCCTTACTGTATATGTGATGCTTTGAAAACCTATTTTCCATGTTATAAAGAAGGACCAGTCTTCTCTTCTTTCATAACAGTAGGTCAGCGGCCGATCGGTTTTGTTAGATTGTTTGGACCAGACTTTTATTTCCATTTTTGAATGTAATCTTTTTCATTCTTAATGTCAGAATGTTATATTGCAAATAGGTGGTGGGAGCTCCATCACCCAGGCTAATTGGCTCCCCACTCTCACTGTTGGTCTAAATGTGCAAAGCATTAAGTATGCAGTTGACCCTTGAACGATGCGAGTTTGAATTGTGTGGCTCCGCTTGAGTGTGGAGTTTTTACAGCACCGGACTGTAAATAAATGTATTTTCTCTTCCTTATGATTTTCTTAATACCGTTTTCTCTTCTCTAGCTTACTTTACTGTGAGAATACAGTAGGCAATACATATAGCATACAAAATATGTCCATCAACCATTTATGGTACTGGTAAGTCTTCCGGTCAACAGTGGGCTATTAGTAGCGAAGTTTTGGGGGGGAGTCAAAAGTAGTAGGTGGATTTTTGACTGCACAATGCCTCGGTGCCCCTAACTTCTATACTGTAGGAAGGTCAACCGTAATTAATCCAGGAATGTCAGTTCAATAGCACCTCACTGCTACCTGGGCCACTTTGTCATGCCTGGATTTACAAGTGTCAAGCTATTGTCTTCCCGATTTCTCATCACTATCCTCTACTGTAAGACCTTTACATTTTTGGGGCACCTAATGGCTCAGTCGGTTAAGCGTCCGACTTTGGCTCAGGTCATGATCTCGCGGTCCGTGAGTTCAAGCCCCGCGTCGGGCTCTGTGCTGACAGCTCAGAGCCTGGAGCCCGTTTCAGATTCTGTGTCTCCCTCTCTCTGACCCTCCCCCGTTCATGCTCTGTCTCTCTCTGTCTCAAAAATAAGTAAACGTTAAAAAATGTTAAAAAAAAAAGAACTTTACATTTTTATTATTTAAAAAAAAATTTTTTTTAACGTTTATTCATTTTTAAAAGAGACAGAAAGTGAGCAGGGGAGGGACAGAGAGAGAGGGAGACACAGAATCTGAAACGGGCTCCAGGCTCTGAGCTGTCAGCACAGAGCCCGATGCGTGGCTCAAACCCATGGACCGCGAGATCATAACCTGAGCCAAAGTTGAACGCTTAGCTGACTGAGCCATCCCGGTGCCCCAAGACCTTTACATTTTAAAATTTACATGTTTATTTATTTAGATAAACTGAATTGACTAAGCTGAAAACATTGGCAGAATTCAGAGGCATGTAGTGAACAGAAGTCTCAGGTGCAAGGGGGCATGGGTGGCTCAGTCGGTTGAACGTCTGACTCTTGATTTCAGCACAGGTCATGATCCCAGGGTTGTGGGATCAAGCCCCAGGTCAGGCTCTGTGCTGGGCATGGAGTCTGCTTACGATTCTCTCTCTCTTCCTCTGCTCCTCCCCAGCTCGTGTTCTCTTAAGAAAAAAAAAAAGTCTCAGGTAGAATTTAAAGCGTTTACAAGCCGAAACAGAAACCTCTCCTTTCCTGTCCTTCATTCTTCCTCCCTCCCTCCGTCCACCCACACACATGCTTCATGCTACTGTGTGCATATCTGTGTGCGTGGGGGTGTCTGTGTGGAATTGTACGTGTACATACATTAAGGATAGGGCTGAGTTTCACATCTGGGTCAACATGATGTAGCCATGAGAGCCCGTGTCTTCTCCCTCACCTCCTACTTGGAAACTGCAGGGATCTCGGGGAAGGCTTCAAACATTCACAATCCACAGAATTCACGAGGAGGCACCAAACCAATTATACCTGCATCCTGAGAAGTAGAGAAGTCCCAGTGGAACATCTAAGTTACACGTTTTTCCTTAATGTGTATATTCTAGGGGCACCTGCATGGCTCAGGTGGTTAAGCATCCGACTCTTGATTTCAGCTCAGGTCATGATCTCATGGTTTGTGAGATGGAGCCCCCCTTATCAGACTCTGTCTGATAGGGCGGAGCCTGATAGGGTGGAGCTGATAGGGCGGAGCCTGCTTGGGATTCTCTCTCTCCCTTTTTCTCTGTTCCCCACCCCCTCTAAAATAAAAAAAATATATATATAATATAATATATATTTATATATATGATATATGTAATATATATATATAATATTATATATATATTTTTAATGTGTATATTCTAGGGTGCCTGGGGGTTCAGTCAGTTAAGTGTCCGACTGTTGGTTTCGGCTCAGGTCATGATCTCACGGCTTCATGAGTTCGAGCCCCGCAGCAGGCTTTGTGCTGACAGTGTGGAGCCTGCTTGGGATTCTCTCCTTCTCTCTCTCTCTTTCTCTCTGACCCCACCCCCACCCCAGTCATGCTGTCTCTATCTCTCTCAGAATAAATAAAATAAACTTAAAAAATAAAAGAATTTAAAATACTAAAAAATAAAAAAAATGTGTATATTCTGTAACATAGAACATAAACTTGGCATAAAACGGGGTGGTGTTTTACCACTTACTTTTTTCTTGAATAAATTATAAATACTTCTGTGGCACAATATCCTCCTAGAAATGACTAAAGTAACACCACGCTACTTTATCATGTAGTTTTACTATAATTTATTGAACCAATCTGTCTTCACCTGCGTTTAAATTGTTCCCAATTTTTAATATTATAAGTAACACCACAGTGAACACCTTTTTTGCATATTCTCTCTGCACATCTCTGATATTTCTCTAGAATGAGTTCCTAGAAGCTGACTTGTTGGATCAAAGGATATGAACATATTTAATGGTCTCTCCAGAAACATTGTTCTTCTTCTCTTGGGTGTTTTTATAAAGAAAGGGTGTGATCTTGGGTTAGACTTAGAAATCACCTATCTATGTGGTTGAATTGGCTCCACAATGATAAAATACCCACTTGCCTCCCACTGACGTGTACATATGGCTTTGCAGAATGAACAGTTTTGTAGGTATTTTAAAGACTTCCTCCGCATTGATAACAACTCAGAGAATTATGGCTTAGTGGGCAGATGATGGGATGGGCAGAGGGCAAACAGGTAAATCAAGAACCACTACAACTTTGCCGTATTGTTTGACCATCCCAGACAGTTCACAGAGTGATTAGCAAAAACTCCAGGAAAAGACTCAAATGTTGTAACTTTGAGATTAGATTATCAGTGATTTAAGAAACGGTGTTTTGCAAAATGCTTATTTCAGTCATTTGGCAGTTTCTGTCATTTGTGCCCCTTTGTCATATGAGATATGGTCTTGCCCAAGGGACAGATACAAACAGCAAAGCATCATCATCTCCCCTCTCCCCACTTCATGGGAAAGGGGTCTCTTTTCCTTTTCTTTTCTTTTTTTTTTGGCATTGTCTTTTACATATGAAGATACTGCTTTTGACCTCCTTCAATCAGATATGCCGTCTTGATTTTTGTTGTCGCTGTTGTTGCAATTGCTCATATCTGTCTTTTGCATTTTGTCTCCCTTCCCTCTGCCTCTCTGCTATGAGTTGGCGGCTGCCATCACCAATGCCATTACACCATTAGCAATGGCTTCCACCATTCTCAGCGTGGCATAAAGGGACACGAACTGGGCCTGAAATCAAGACATCTATGTTCTTGGGGTGCCTGGGTGGCTCAGTTGGTTAAGCATCCAACTTTGGCTCAGGTCACGGTCTCACCGTTCATGAGTTTGAGCCCCACATCAGGCTCTGTGCTGACAGCTCAGAGCCTGGAGCCTGCTTCGGATTCTGTCTCCCTCTCTCTCTGCCCCTCCCCTGCTCACATTCTGTCTCACTCTCCTTCAGAAATAAATAAGCACTTTTTAAAAATTAAAAAAAAAAAAAATAAAGACATCCAGGTTCTAGGAACCTAACCTCTGTAGACTTGTCTACTCATCTATCAAATGGAAGAGGTAAGTTAATTGAGGTTGTTCAAGAATAGTCAGAGCTGGACCGTTGTTAAAGCAAGAAGAACACATTTCATTCGGGGCTACTGCAATAGGGGGAGAGACCTCAGTTCGGGGCCGTGCTCAATTCTGACTACAGTGTGCACAAGTAGGGGGGATAGCCAAGGAGCAGGGTGAGAGTCAGTGGGTGGAAAATTACGAGGAGACATCAGGGGTGAACTGGCCTAACTGGATTCTTGCTGAAGGCAGGCCAGGGTGATCAGATGTCACCTGGGGCATGCTGGAGGATGCAGAACCTGATCTGACACTGAGGGGAATTAGATATGAAGGACAGGGATGCTGGCTGAACCAAATTAGCAGGATGCTTGTTAAAACTGGACAATGCAGAGACAAACACAAGGTTCCAAAAGTTAAAGACAGGTGGGAGAGGGGTTGAGGAGAGACTATTTGTCAGGATGTTTTCACACTGTGTCGTGAGAAGCCCTGGGGGTTCAAGGAGGGGACTTAGGACTGCAGATGGCCAGGGCGTGGTGCTCAGAATGGCCCCAACCTGACCACCAGCCTAACAGTTGCACTCTTATCTGCCTGATATATTGGGTTCTATCCAAAATTTGTTGGTTTGTTTTAAATCAGTAGAACCCTCTTGTTCTGGGGCACCTGGACGGCTCAGTCGGTTAAGCATCGGACTTCGGCTCAGGTCATGATCTCACGGTCCGTGAGTTCAAGCCCAGCATCAGGCTCACTGCTGTCAGTGCAGAGGCTGCTTTGGGTCCTCTGTCCCCCTCGCTCTGCCCCTTCCCCTCTTGCACGCTCCCAAAAATAAATTAAAAAACTTAAAAGCACCTTTTTTTCCCCAACCTATGAAGACTATTACACCAGAAAACGTGTGAAGACAGTTCCAGACACATTTTAGGATTTTGAGCCAGCCTACAGCAATCTAAGGGCTTAATTTTCTTCCTAACCGATGTCTCAGGAACTCTGCATGAGGGACAGAGGCTTTTTATGAATTACAGAAACTTGCTATGCTCAGTCTGCCTTTCGTGAGTGGCATACCCTTCAAGGACAGACCCTTCCTTTCAGCACATTTTCATAGCCAATGCTGAAATTGATGTGGATTTGAGCGCGACTCTCGAACTTCCCAGGGATAAGTATTCATCCCCGCTCCTGACTTTGCATTTTAGGGCATTCATCCTCTGTGGGAGGCCCTGATTATTCATCCATTTCCACAACACATGCTGTAGTATGATTAGTGCCTGTTCTGCCGCAGAGGAAACTGGAACACAGAAGGCATAAGCAACTGACCTCAAATAGCACGCACTGTGTAGCAGAGGGAGTGAATAAGGACCAGAGCTTCCTAAAAACAGTTCCCTTTTTGCTAAACGCTACCCTGCTGTGAGGGGACTCATTTCTCTTTTCTGATCTCTTGATGGCATCCGGAGAGCTTCTCTCTTTTTATCTTCTTCTGGGAAACCAGCCAGTACAGTTTGGCTGCAGGGCCCAGCGGAGGCAGCCTCTGGGCTTGGAAAGGCGGAGCCTCAGTCAAAAGACACACCTTCTCAGGCTCCCGGGAAGGTGAGCCAGTCAGGGAGGGTTGCCCTTATTGACCCACAGCGCCTGACAGAGTCTAGTGCCTTTCGTTGAAAAGGGACCTCACAGAATAACCCAGAGACGAGGAAGCAGTCAACTGAGTTTCAAATAACATTTCAACTCAACACGGTAGTTCAGGACTTGAAGCCCAGGCTCACTTCATCTGCAAGGACTGAGATTTTTTTTGAAAGGGAAAGGATTCTAGAGTTCCAAAAGTGTAACGTTGAACACTAGGAGGCAAAGCTCAAAGAACAACAAACAGAGGTTACATCGTAAGGCGGAGCTCTCCTGCCCATCCATCTCGTGGCCTCCACAGAAAACGATAAAGCTGGATTAGTATTGGCAATACCACCGCCAACAACCCAGGGTGACTGCCTCAGCCGCCCTGGCCACCTGAGGGGTGAAGGGATCCGCGTTCTTACCCCGCTCATTCTGGCTGCTGCCTGACATCAGGCAGATCTGCCAAGTAAACGAGAGCTGGGACGGAGCCCGATGACGCCAGAGTGAATTTCCCAGAAAGAGACAAGAATCATGTGTCAACATCAGAGAAGAGACCGTGACTCTGATATGGACACCCTGACTTCCCCTGGTGGAGTCTTGAGGGGATTGGAAGCGCAGATTTAAAAATTCAAGAGGCCCCGGGTGGCTCAGTCGGTTAAGCACCCGACTTGGGCTCAGGTCATGATCTCTTGCGGTTCACGAGTTCAAGTCCCGAATCAGGCCCTGGACGGACAGCTCACAGCCCGGAGCCCTCTCTCTCTGCCCCTGTCCTGATTTCTCGTGCCCTGTCTCTCTCAAAAATAAATAAACATTAAAAAAAATTAAAAATTCAAGGCAATACCACAGTGAGACACCACTGCATACCCATTAGGATGGCTACCGTCCAGAGCTGGCCAGGATCGGATGTACTGGAAACCGTGTGCTATGGGTGGGACTGTAAAAATGGGACAGCGCATACAGGAAGCAATGAATTGTACACTGAGTTACCATATAACCCAACAATTGTCCTTCTGGGTGTGTGCCCAAAAGAATCGCAAGCAGGGACTTGAAAAGATATTTGTGTGCCCATGTTCACAGCAGCACGATTTGCAGTAGCCAAAAGGTGGTAATAAGCCAGGCGTCCGTCAGCAGATGAGTGGGTAAACAAAATGTGATCTATCCATACAATGGAATATTATTCAGCCTTAAAAAGGAAGGAAATGCTGATACCGGCTACACCATGGGTGAATTCTGAGGACCTTCTGCTAAGTGAAATAAACCAGTCACAAAAAGACAAATACCACATGATTTCACTTGTGTGCGGTAACCAAGAATAATGAAATTCATACGTGTGGAGAGTAGAATGGCCAGGGCCTCTGGGGGGAGAGAGAATGGAGAATTGTTGTTTCATGGGAACAGAGTTTCATTTTTGCAAGATGAGAAGAATTCTGGGGTGCCTGGGTGGCTCAGTCGGTGAAGCGTCCGACTTCGGCTCAGGTCATGATCTCACGGTTTGTGAGTTCGAGCCCCGCGTCGGGCCCTGTGCTGACACCTCAGAGCCTGGAGCCTGCTTCAGATTCTGTGTTTCTCTCTCTCTGCCCCTCCTCCACTTGTGCTCTGTCTCTCTCTCTTTCTCAAAACAAAAAACAAACAAAAAAAAAAACATTAAAAACAAATTTAAAAAAGAGTGAAGTTACTAAAATAAATGGTTAAGATGGTTTTTTTGATGTTACCTGTATCTCACGACAATTTAAAAAAATTCGGCAAGTAGGTAAAACAAAACTAAAGATAGGTTTGGAAGGTTCTCGGGCAAGAAAGGACTTGCATCTCGATTTTCTAGAAAAGCCCCAGGAGGCATCAAGCCTTGTGGAGAGATTTCACCTCTGCTAGAGCATGTGACATCTCTACAAAGCCTGCAGAGAGGACGTGGCCCCGTCCCTCCCCCTCCTACCTCTCTTGGCCAGTGGACTTCCCCTCTGGAGAGGCACAGGGCAAGGAAAGCCCCATCCGACTGACTCAGAATGACTGGGAAATCAATGAATGGACGTGGAAGTGACTAGATTAATTTCTGCTATGGAGACAGAAAGGATGTTATAGAAAAATGTAGCCAACCCCCACCTGCACACTGGAGGTGGTGGCCATACGACTCCCACTCCAGAGGAAAACAGGGGAACATGTTGCCAGAACGAAATAGTGCCGCTGCTGGGTTGCCCCCGAGCGCTCAGCCATCTGCCTGCAAGTGTAACGGTGCTGTCACTTCCTTCTCTTCACGTGGTCTTTCCCAGACTCACTTCCTCGGCAGAGGTGACTGGCAGAAAGGGGCCCAGTGCACATTAGAATCTGCGTCACTCACGGGGAAGAACCCTTTCCCATTTTCACGGGTTTGAGAGCAGCAGACGTCTCTGTGATCCGTCCTCATAGGAGGTTTTAGATTTTGTGAACTTTGTCAGGGCATAATGAGTGTGTGTGTGTGTGTGTGTGTGTGCGCGCTGCTGTTCTTTCACATTCCTTCTGAAACAGACTGCCCTTTTCCTGTTGTAACCTGTACGCCCCAAACATCACCCCTGGGCGAGGTCTCCTACATATATATATATGCTCATACCTACCCTGCAATATGGGCGCGTTTTCATCTTGCTTTCCTAGAACAGCTTCTTTGCTAGGGTCTCCTCCTGAGCATTTCCGGGGCTTTCCCATGGGGGCCAGTGGGCTGGCTGTTGCAACCCACGCTGGCTGTTGCTTCCCCCCCACCTCCCGGGGCCTTGGCCAGCACCCTCAGGGGGGATCTTAGCCACCGTCGTTCCCCTTTCTGTGGCTCCCTCCCCTTTCTGTGGGGGTACCTCCCCTAGTTCTGGCACCTTCACCCAAGGTGGGCACAGACTCTTCCCTTGCTCCCCTCCCCCAGTGTGACAGCTCAGGTCAGGTTGTAAATTTGGCCAGACTCTATTTTCAGGAGGATACAAAACAGAATAATACCACGGTGGTGGCGGGCCCAGGGTAGGTGCTGAATAGGTATCCCCTGAAGAAATGAACTTCGCCCACGGCCCGCAGGCCTATACCGTGTTGACTCCTTGCCTGTGAGGTTCCATGAGGCGGGAACCAACTTACACTTGAAGTAATCCCAGCCTTGCAGGCTGAGCCCAACTTCAGCCTTGAGGGGACCAACAGAACAGAACAGGGACCAACAGAACAGAACCAACAGCTGTAACCCCAGCCCTCTCCTTGCTCCTTGTTTCCTCACTCCAGGAGGGACCCCTTCCAGGGAGATGGACAATGGGAACGCCCACCCCTCCCTCATGGGGGCGTGGTCTTGTCCAGAGATCTCCACCGGGACTCAGTGGTCCAAACCAGGCCCTTCCAGATCCTTCAATCTTGGACAATCTGGTGGCTTTCACAGCCTCTTCTCAGATAGGAGGGGGACATCTACGAAGAAACAACTCACAGAACATGGTAACAACAGGACACCCCACATTCAAACCAAAAGAATAAGCAACAGTTCCTGCAAAGCATCCTCTAAATCCAGGCAGAGAAAAGGAGCATTTCTCTCAAAGACGTGCAGTGTCTCAGGGTCTTGAAGCCTTTCCCTGAAGTGTATACATATTTCTTGAAAAGTCACTTTATCGAGGTACGGTTCACATACAAAAAGTTGTACACACAAATGTAAGCATTGTTTTTAGATGTTTATTTACTTTGAGAGAGAGAGAGAGAGAAAAGAGAGAAGGGGAGGCAGAGAGAGAGGGAGAGAGAATCCCAAGCAGGCTCCACACTGTCAGCACAGAGCTCGACGCGGGGCTTGAACCCACGAACTGTGAGATCATGACTTGAGCCAAAACCAAGAGTCAAGACACTTCACGGACTGAGGTACCCAGGTGCCCCCACACGTAAACGTTTTTAATGCCTAGAACGTGCTGAGTTTGGAGATAAGTATATACCCATGAAACTGTCACCACAATCAATGCTGTAAACATGGCCCTATCTCCAAAATTCTCTCCTATCCTCTTTTTTCTTTCTTTTTTTTGGTGATAAAAACACTTAACATAAGATCTCTACCCTCATAGCAAAATTTTAAGTACCCAATACAATGTCATCAGCTGTCAGTGCTCTGCTGGATCGCGGCTCTCCAGGACTTGTCCCTCCTGCATGTGAAGCTTCCTGAAGCTTTCTACCTTTGAGCCTTACGTTTTCATCCCCTCCCCCGCCAGCCCCTGGCAACCTCCGTTCCACTTCTGCTTCTGCGTTGGACTATTTTAGATTCCTCCTACAAGCGGCGTGGTGCAGTATTCGTCCTTCCGTGTCTGGCTTATTTCACTTAGCATATTGTTCAGCCGTAAAAGAAGGAACTCCCGCCGTTTGCCACAACGTAGATGACTCTGTACACACATTTTTTGCCACCGAACCTTAGAGTCAGCTTCTCAGTGGACAGCATCCCGTTCAGGTGACTGTGCAGCCTCGCGAGAGCAAGGAGTCACATATCGGCACTGCGCACTCCAGGGGCCCGGGGTGGCTTTCCCTAAACAGGAAAATCTGCCCGGTGGGTGAATTCCAGTGTCTGATACAGGCTGCTCCCCTCCCTCTCCCCCCTCCAGAGGCGCTTTCCTGGTTTTTGTGGGATGGGTCACGGGCACGCTGCTGAGAGAGAAGCCCAGCCCCATCCTGGATCCTGCTGTTTGTTCTGAGCTGGTGGCCTCGTCCCCCAGGCCCCTGCTGGGCCCCCGGGTCAGCTCGGGTCAGCTCAGCTGCCCAGGCTGGTCTGGACCTGACCCTTCACCCCTCCGCCTGGCTTCTCCACCCTCATGGGACCTCTGCAGTGTCCTCTGTAGTGAGACCCACCTTGGTCTCAGCGGGTCCGTCCCTGGCTCAGGGGCCAGTGGTCACCCATTAGCATTGCCTCCCTCTCCACTCATCGTTTATTGCTTCCAAACACCCTCTTTCTACGCCAGTTGGAGAAAAAAAGTGACTCAGTGTATTTTCCCTTCTCTGTCCATTCTTTCTGGCCTCCTTTCTCTCTGTGAGATTGGACACGCTGCGTCAGGCAGAGGACTTGATTCATCTTTGTGTCAGAGCGAAAAGAGGGCGTTTGGTTGGGTCAAGGTCCTGGACAGTCTTTTCCCTTTGGCTCCTATGCCATCTGGCACGAGGTCAGTCCCGCTCTGACTGGAGTTGGGGGCCCCCGGGGGGGGGGGGTGCAACACAAAGGCAGCACTTCAGGCTTCTGGTGGGTGGTGCCCGGAGCACAGACATTCCCTCCTTGTTCCCCGGCCGCCAGCTGGGCCTTCCTTCTCTCACATCCCGCCATGCCAGCTCCGTCTATGAAAGCACCGTTCTTTCCTTGGGGCCAAATGCAGCTTCCACTCCACCCATCCTCAGCTGTGCTTCTGGGTCCGGGGCCCGTCTGTGGTGCAAAGTAATCACCTCTGTGGTCGGCGATGAAATCTAAGGCAAATGTGCCGGGGAGACGAGGGACAGAGCCCAGGTTTCTGCTTGGCTGACATTGCCCCTCGGGGCCTGCGGCTGCGTGTTGCACACGGGCCGCCCCCTGGGATACCCGAGAAGGCTGTCACGTTGTAACGTCAGAGGAAAGCATCAGTGTATACCGGTCGGATGCTGGGACACAGGCCACAGTTGTGGCAACACTCCTGTCTCTTTGCTTCTCAAACTCCCCCTCCCAAGCTGCCCCCACTTAAACCTCAACGGGAAGGTTTTCCAAACAAGAGCTGAAAGTCTTTCAAAGGCGATCATAAATTGTTTCTCCACCACCTCCAATGATAGATGTACAGTCCATTCTGTGACTCTCACAAAAGTTCCAGATGAGGGAGGGGTGCCTGGCTGGGTCAGCTGATACAGCATGCAACTCTTGACCTGGGGGTTGTGAGTTCAAGCCCACATCGGGTGTAGAACTTACTGAGGGGGGCTGGGGAAGGAATAAAAAAACGTTCCAGTTGGGGCACCTAGGTGGCTCATTCGGTTAAGTGTCCAACTCTTGGTTTCGGCTCAGGTCATGATCTCACGGTTTGTGGGTTCAAGCCCCACATCAGGCTCTGTGCTGATGGCATGGAGCCTACTTGGGATTCTCTCTCCCTCTCTCTGCCCCTCCCCCACCCACACCCTCTATCTCAAAATAAATAAACATTTTTTTTAATATTTATTTATTTTTGAGACATAGAGAGGCAGAGTCTGAACGGGGGAGGGTCAGAAAGAGAGGGAGACACAGAATCCGAAGCAGGCTCCAGGCTCTGAGCTGTCAGCACAGAGCCCGACGCGGGGCTCGAACTCACGGACTGTGAGATCATGGCCTGAGCTGAAGTCGGACGCTCAACCGACTGAGCCACCCAGGCGCCCCTAAACATTTTTTTTTAACAAGTTCCAGTTGAGGGTACAGAAGGTCTGGAAGGGTGAGGGGCAGGTAGGAGGTGCCCAAGCCTTAGTCCACGCCGACCCCCTTTGAGAACACCCTGCACATCTCACTGTCATGGGCGTGTGTGTGTTTGCTAGTGTGTGTGAATGCGTGGGCAGCCCTTCGTCTGGATCACCACGTCTGCCGTGCTTTCCTCCACTAGTGTTTGCACACCCGGAGGGGTAACAGTTGAAACAAACTCAATGCTGGTTCAGGCTTCATGCAGATTCCACGCCTGCTCCTGCACCAGCTCTTTACCAGACTTTTCTGGGCCCACAGACACCTTCACAGCAATCATCGTCTCTGAGGGCAGCTGGGCACCTTGGGACACCTGAAACAGCAGATAATTCTCAAAGTGGACACATACAGCAAGGGTTTTGTGATTGTTCAGGGGCCTTTTAACCAGGAGAGAAAATATAAGCTGTTTATAGTGATTTGAGGCCAGAGATGCCTCGAGGTGAACTGAAAAAAATACCCAGGCGTGACTGTGTCCTGTATATCCTTGGAGCGACACCAAGTGCACAAGAAATCGACAGACCACCAATGGGCGTCCAGAGGAAAGCTTAGCGTGCTGGTTATTCTGCTCAGGCTGTACAGGCGTCTGTGGTTCCATTGGCTGCCGGATGCGAGAAGACAGCGCACTCAGGGTCTCGGGGGTAGCTCCATCGGTTTAGCCTCTGACTCTTGATTTGGGCTCAGGTCATGATGTCAGTTTGTGGGATTGTGGGATCGAGCCCACGTAGGGCTCTGTGCTGACAGCGTGGAGCCTGCTTGGGATTCTCTCTCTCTCTCCTCCTCCTCTCTCTTCCCCTCACCTGCTTATGCTCTCTCTCTCTCTCAAACTAAATAAATCAACATTTTTTAAAAAGTGCACTCTGGATTCTAGTTTTTATATGTTCAGAGATGTCCCGAAGGTGTTCTCGAGGGTCCCTCCAGTCATGGTGCAGAATGCAGCCTGGTGTTCCAGAACAGGTGTGTGCTTGCACGGCAGCCCCTCCCACCCAGCCCTTGCCTTTCTTCCTTGGGGTCTCAGGATCCCTCCTACTTACTACCCCTCGTCCCTGCAGAAAAGGGGAGGGTATTGACTGCAGACCTCCAAGGGTCTCTGTTAGGAGTGGGCCATGCTTCCGGAACTCATCTCACGGTGAGCATCTCTTCCGTTCCTGAAAAGCCTCTGTCTGTTCACCAGAGTGAGATTCTGCTGCTTCTATCCCCCTCCTTGAGGTCCTTTTCTTTCCCACTGTGAGCAGTAAGTGATTGCAAAGATCATCCACTCAGTGAATATCTACTGAGCACCTACTATATACTAGGCGGTGTTCTATGACCCGGGATATGCCTCATAAAACCTTCCATGTATCTAGTGCTTTACTATTTACAAAGAGCTTTTGGTTCACTCACCTCATCTTCCTGTTTTCTTTGTGCATTTTTTTTTAATGGCGCTAAAAGACATTATTATTTTTAAGTGTACAATTCAGGGGTATTAGGTATCCTCATGTTGTTGTGAAATGGATCTCCGGAACCTTTTCATCTTGCAAAACTGAAACTCATTCCCATTAAACAGTAAGTCTCCTTACCTCCTCCCCCAGCCCCGGGCAACACCATCCTACTTCTGTGAATCTGACTCCCCTAGGGACTGCGTATAAGTGGGATCATGCAGGATTTGTCCTTTTGTGACTTGCCTTTTATTTCACTTAGTACCACGCCCTCCAGTTTCATCCACATCGTAGCATGTGACCCTAATATTTTGTAAACCTCTGGTTGGGGTTCTATGTTTGGCATATGAGAAAATTGAGGCTCAGAAGGATTAAGCTATTTCTCAGGGCCACGCAGCTAGTGGGTTGAATCGTGTCCCCCAAAAGATACGACCAAGTTCTATCTCCTGGTACCTGTGACCTTATTTGGAAATAAGGTCCTTGCAGATGTGATCCAGTTATGGGTCTCGAGACGAGATCATTCTGTCTTTCGAGTGAGCTCTACAACTAACCACGATGTCCCCCAGAAGACAAAGGACAGGGAGATTTGAGATACTGAGAAGCACGGGGAGGAAGGCCATGTGAACGGAGAGGCAAGCTGCCAAAGCCACACGACGCTGTGAGCCACCTGTCGCTGGAACGGGCAAGGAAGACCCCTCCCTGGAGCCTTTGGAGGGATGTGGCCCTGCTCATAGCTTGATTTCAGACTTCTGGTCTCCATGACTGTGAGAAGTAAATTTCTGTTGCTTTGAGCCCCCAGCGTGCGGGGATCTGTTATGTCAGCCTTAGCAGAGGAATACAGCTCAGAAGCTCCGAGAGGCAGGACCCAGATGCCATGACATCTAGCCCCATGTTCTTTCCATGAGAGTGGGTCAGAAGAGAGGTCCTCCATGAGGGTAGGAGGCTTTCTGTGTGATGGAGTTCATACAGGAGAGAAAAGAGCTATTTTGTGGGAATGCCCTGCCTAGTCCCTTACTCCCTTCCGTACATAGCGAGCCTCCTCCCCTTCGCCTACTTCCTAAACTTGCAGAGGCCCCAGAATTCAAGCTGCGGGTAGATGGACTGAAATAGCCCCACGCCACCTGCCTTCTGTCTGCCCCGCCGGATCACTCTCTGCCTTCTCCACCCTGCTGTCTGCATAGGATGCTGGCCTGTAGGGCGGATCCATGAGCTCTCCTGCCCTTGGCTTCCAGGTGAGGGCAAGGAGGGTGAGGTCAGGGGGCCTCTGCTGGGTCACCGCGGCGAGGCTGGTCCCTCAGCCGGAGATCAACGCTCTTCTGATTATCTCCTCCCGGAATGGGGGGCCGCGGTCTCTCTCCTCTGCCTTTTGGTCCCCACGGTGGCTCTTCTCTGGACCCTCACCCAGACCTTTGCAGCTGGTCCTTTAGTGAACAAACCCACCTTGAATCACCTTCTGGGTCACACGACAGCTGTTTCCTCTCAGAACAGCTAACCACTAGACTAACTACTAGTTAGTCACAGCAACCACTAGAACATGAGCTTCACGGGGGCACCTATTTTTGTGCTGTATCCCAGGTGCCTAGAATAGTTCCTGGTAAATATTGGGACAGGAGAGGTTTTGCATGAACGGAATATGGAACTCTCACGTGGGCTGTAAGGTTATCTGCATTATTAAATCCTAGGAATTATTTCCCCCTTTATAATTTTTTTATGTTTCTTTATTTTTTGAGAGAGAGAGAGAGAGAGAGAGAGAGAGACAGAGCACGAGTGGGGGAGGGGCAGAGAGAGAGAGGGAGACACAGAATCTGAACCAGGCCCCAGGCTCTGAGCTGTCAGCACAGAGCCTGACGTGGGGCTCGAACCCACGAACCCCGAGATCATGACCTGAGCTGAAGTGGGATGCTTAACCGACTGAACCACCCAGTTGCCCCTATTTCCCCCTTCATAGAAGGAACACCATAAGGCAACCTCAGATTTAAAATATTATGAAACAATAAAATATTATGTAAATATTATTTTTTTTAAAATTTTTTTTTCAACGTTTTTTATTTATTTTTGGGACAGAGAGAGACAGAGCACGAACGGGGGAGGGGCAGAGAGAGAGGGAGACACAGAATCGGAAACAGGCTCCAGGCTCCGAGCCATCAGCCCAGAGCCTGACGCGGGGCTCGAACTCACGGACCGCGAGATCGTGACCTGGCTGAAGTCGGACACCTAACCGACTGCGCCACCCAGGCGCCCCTATGTAAATATTATTATTAATAAACCTTAACGTTATTTTTTAGGCCCCCCTCCCCATCCCATTTGGTTAGGATAGCAGGACCCACGAAAAAACCTGATTGGTTCACAGTCATTTGGGTGGACAACAACGAACTTCTCCCTACATTGAAACAAACTAAGCCTGAACCTCTGCCTCTCTGGCTTCCACACTTCCTTTTCCTGTGAGCTTTTCCTTCCAGACGGAATGGCTGATATCAGCCACGCTCGTGTCTGCTCTGTCCTGCCTTCACATTGCCTCCAGTGTTCCTCCTGTCTCCGCTCAGCAGCAAAGCTTCTCTTTCCAAAGGTCACTGATGACATCTTTAAGGAGCCAAACGTCTTTCTCCATGTCCCTCCCTCTGAGCTTTGGGTTCCCCTTGACCTACTCATCACTCTGGCTTAGATGGCTCTCCTCAATGAGCTTCCTCTTGTGTATCTTGTAGTCCTTTGGTTTCCTTCATCCTCTGCTCCTTCTCCAGCTGCTGCTGCCATACTTGAAGTCATTGTCTCCTGGATCAAGATGTAAGCCACCAAGGGCCGAGAGCGCTTGGTGTTGCCTTGTGCACCCATGGCCCTCCAGCCAGCTCTGATCTCCCGGGAGATTCCCAGGAGACAGTCATTAGTTCTGGCTCTTCTCCCTCCCCCTGGTCTCTGCCCTTGTTCCTCCTGGTTTCACGTTGTTGTGGGCTGGCCCCACCACTGAGCCCTGCTCCCTCTGTTTTGTTCCAGACCCAGTTCCCAGGCAAGAGGGGCTGGTACCCCTTAATGGGGACTTGGATTCCTCATGCAATAGTTATCACTTGGTGTATTAGTCAAGGTTCTCCAGAGAAACAGAACCAATAGGATCTATCTATCATCCATCTATCTATCTATCTATCCATCCATCCATCCATCCATCCGTCTATAAGAGGCTTATTATGAAGAATTGGCTCACACAATTATGAAGGCTGAGAAAGTCCAATGTTCTGCTATCTGCAAGCTGGAGGCCCCAGGGAAGCCAGTGGTTTAATTCCCGTTCAAGACTGTAGATTTAGAGAACCAGGAATGCCAATGTCCAAGAGCAGGAGAAGACCAATATGCAAGCTCAGACAATCAGGCTGAGTGTGAATTTGCCTTTCTTCTGCCTTTTTGTTCTGTTGAGTCTCTCCATAGATTGGGTGAGGCCCATCCACACAGTGAGGACACATCTTCTTTACTCAGTCTACCAATCCAAATGCCAACCTCTTCCGGAAACACCCTCACAGACATACCTAGAACTAATGTTTAATCAGCCATCTGGGTATCCCTTGGCCCCGTCAAGTTGACGTATAAGATTAACCATCACACTTGGAATATCTGCCTTTCTCCTCCATGTTGGTTGAGAGTCAGGCCCTGCTCTGGCCGAGAACTCACAGTTGATGCTAATTTCACTTGCTTCTGAAAGAATTCCAACTTCTTTGGAAGAGCTATAGCTCAAAAGGCATTTAACATCTCTTTCTTTACTACTGGAGGAACCAAATGATGGCACTTCTGACTTTAAAAAGTCCTAGATACTCAAGATCCATACGACCTGAGAATGAAATTTGGGCATGGTGGCCATCCACTCCTTTTCTCTGATGGCAGTGGGGACTGTGGTTCAAACTTGCTTCCATCTCTAATAAAGAAGCCATGTTCCATTCTCTCTGGAACAGGGGTGCAGGGAGCATCAGAACCTTGTTATTTGGGGCGGTTTGTGTGTAACACAGCATATTATTTCCCCAAGTGTGCCCCCGTTATATGGGTAAGTCTAATTCCTCAGATTCCTTTCTCAAGAGAAGTTTCCATGGTCCAACAGGGAAATGCTGAATGAAAGCAAGTTTATGTCGGCTACTTTATTGCAGAATTTCTCAGAGTCCTTATTGCTAACTCAGTCATCACATCAGCACCTGTCTGTAGACTGCCCACTGTGTATGTGGGATTGTATGGAGGTGCAGGGAAGGTAGGGATGAGGGAACGTGTCCTTGTGAAGTTTATATGGTAGCAGCCAGCAAGCAGGAAATAACCAACTACCGGCTAAGGATGCAATTATACTAATAAGCGCACCGAGGGGGAAAAGCAGGGGGGTGAGGGAGCATTTGTCATTAGGACCTAATAGAGTCTGGGGAATCAGGAATGGCTCATCTGGGGAAATGATGTTCAAGTTAAGATCTGAAGAAGAGAACGGTATGTACCAGGTGGAAAGGGTGTGGGCAAGGAGCATTTTAGGCAGGAAGATGGTTTATGGAAAGGTCCTAAGTGGGAAAGGGCTGGGTGTCTCTACAAGGTTTTGAAAACAAAGATTTGTTTTCAGGGAGCACTCCTCCACACCCCTTCCCACCCTGCAGTGTATTGTGGGATTAGAATTCAGCTTTTCTGGTGTAGACAGACCCCTGGCTGGGATCCGGGAGACTCAGGCTGTGGTTGCTGTTAATTGTCCCAGAGACAATGTCCCTAATTTCTTTGAGCCTCGTATTTCTTATCAATAAAGTTAAGGGCAGGGCACCTGGATAGCTCAGTCGGTTGAGCTTCTGACTTCAGCTCAGGTCATGATCTCAGGGTCCGTGAGTTAGAGCCCCACATCAAGATCTGTGCTTTAGACTCTCTCTCTCTCTCTCTCTCTGCCCCTCCCCCATTCATGCTCTGTCTCTGTCTCTGTCTCTCTCTCTCAAAAATAAATAAACATTAACAATTAAAAAAACAAATAAAGTTAGGAGCAGACAACATAGTTCCTAAGATCCTATGTGCTCTCTTCTTTCAAAGATGGGATTTCCAGGGGAGCATGAAAACTAAACTCAGTTGGGGAAAAGGGGCTCTGAGGGACACTGGGGTGGCCAGATGGCAGCTAGGACCCTGGAGAACCCAGTGGATGCTCACTGCCACCCAGGAGACTTTCAGAGGAGCATTTATTTTATAATGTAACATGCTTGCTCGGGATGCCAACAGAGTCCTATTTTTAAGTTTCTGCAGGTGGAGAAGAGAAGACCCCCCCCACCCCGCCCCGCACAGCATCGGCCTAGAAATTAAGAACAAGTAACAAATGAAAACTATTCTCTCTCAGGATCCCTATTTCTCACTTTTTCAACTTTTAAAAAGTTACTTTCTCCTGCCCGCGTTTTTTTTTTTTTTGCTCCTTGGTCCAGATCCTTCTGTTCCACGTCTCCCCACCTGCCCCAGAAAATAAACACTGGTTTTCCTGCTGCTGTCAGGTTACTTCACTTCGTGTGAGAAGCTCCTCTCTGCTTGAAGGAAATGGAGTGCTAAGCCGGTCTTCGGGTTGTGGCTCAGAACATTCTAGGTGCCCCCACCCCCACCCCACTGCGGATGTACGATACTGTTGTAAAGGTCCCTCTCTCCGTGAAACCAGCGTATCATTATTTCGTTGTTGTTAGTGCTGCCCTAACAAAGTACCACAAACCCAGTGGCTTCAACAACAGACATTGATGGTCGCCCGGTTCTGGAGGCGGCGAGTCTGTGATCAAGGCGTGGGGAGTGTCGGCTCGCTCTGAGGCTGTGAGGGAAGAGTCTGCTCCAGGCCTCTCCCCTTGGTTTGTAGAGGGCTGCTTTCTCCCTGCGTCCTCATGGGCTCTTCCCTCGGGGCACATCTTTGGGTCCAAATCTCCCCTTCTTAAAAGGACACAAGTCGTATTGGATTAGAGCCCACTCTAATGACCTCATTTTAACTTGATTACCTCTTTCAAGATCCCATCTCCAAATTAGAGCCCATCCGGAGGTCCTGGGAGTTAGGACCCCAATATATGAATTTTAAGGAGATGCAACTCAACCTATAAGGGCTAAAAAGGCTTAAACTTCAGTGTACCTACTGCTTACCTGGGAGCTTGTTAAGAACGGAGGCACCAGGGGCATCTGGGGGGCTCAATTGGTTAAGCGTCTGACTCTTGGTTTCCGCTCAGGTCATGATCCAGCAGTCTGTGAGTTCAAGCCCCAGGTCAAGTTCTGTGCTGACAGCTCAGAGCCTGGAGCCTGCTTCAGATTCTGTCTCCCTCTCTATCTGCCCCTCCCCCAGTCATGCTGTGTCTCCCTCTGTCAAAAATAAACATTAAAAACATTTTTTTAATAAAAAAGAAAAAAAAAGAAAATCATAAGAAAAATACATGTATGGTGCTGTGCTATAAAAAAAATCGAGGGTGCCTGGGTGGCTCAGTCAGTTTAGCATCCGGCTCTTGGTTTCGGCTCAGCTTGTGATTCTCATGGTTCATGGGTTCAGGCCTCGTATCGGGTCCACGCTGACAGTGCAGCTGCTTGGAATCCTCTCTCTCCCTCTTTCTCTACTCCTTCCCCACTCTCCAGCTTGTGCGAGTTCTCTCTCTCTCAGAATAAATAAATAAGCTTAAAAAAAATCCTCACTACGTGGACCTGTACAGTTCAACCCCTTGTTGTTCAAGGACCAACTGTATGTCCTCTTGGTTCTGTTTCTTTGGGAAACCTTGACTAGTACAATTACCTACTTGATGGTACAGTAACAAATATATTTTTGGTCTTCCTCGTCATTTCTGGCACAGAGCTTCTGAAAGCCTTGCAATTTCCCAAGAGTTGAGAGTGACAAAGGTGTCTTTTGTTATGTTAATAAACCTTTTGGCCCACACCTAAGCGTGGGGGCAGTTGCCCTGGGAACTAACTTGTGATAAGAAAGTGGGAACTTGTAATCCTACCCCCCTGACCTCCGAGGAGGGGAGAGGGGCTGGAAGTTGACTCCATTGCCAATCATGCTTAGGTAATAAAGCCTCCATTAAAAACCCAAAAGACAGGGTTCGGATTGCTTCCGGGTCGGTGCACAGGTGAGGGTTCGGGGAGAGTGGCACGCTCAGAAAGCGTGGAAACTCCACGCCATTTCGCCACGCCCTGTCTTATGCATCTCTCCTATCTGGCTGTTCCCGAGTCCTATCCCTTTATGGGCCCAGCACACTCCCTCTGCGCCACTCTGCTCTATCCCTTTATAAACTGGTGATCTAGCAAGTGAAATGTTTCCCTGAGTTGTGTGAGCTGCTCTAGCAAATGAAGCAAATCCAAGGAGGGTGTCATTGGAACCCCCAATGTAGAGCCGGCTGGTCAGAAGCACAGGTGACAAGGACTTGTGATGACATCTAAAGTGTTTGCATACGTGTGGGGAGCAGTCTTGTAAGACTGAGCCCTCAACCTGTGGGATCTGGTGCTATCTCTGGGTAGATGGTGTCAGAATTGAGCTGAATTGTAGGACACCTGGTTTGGTGTCCGAGAATTTCTTGGTGTGAGGAAACTCCTTCCCATACACACATTGGAATTGGTGACCAGAACCTTTACTTGAGAGCTTTCTAGAACTTCTGTGGTCTAGGAGGAGAGAGTAGGGTTCTCTAAGGAACAAAAGAATTTCAAATTGAAGTTGGAAACCTAAACCAGGAACGCTGGACAGGGGGTCATTTACCAACAGCACGGAGGAAAAGTGGAAGGATGAGTCAGGTGTGGACAAGAGAATAGTCGAAACAGGAGGCTGTAAGAGGTGAGGGCCTTATTCTTCCAGTGACCAAGAGGAACAAAAAGAAAAGAGCTGTCTCACCTTGGGCGATACAAGCTCTTGGAACTGCGAAGAAAGGGCACTTACTCAAGAAATGAAAGGGGAATAAAAATGGTGGTGGGGGCCCCTGGTTCAAGGTAGTCCTCGGCCTTGTCTACGGCGTTCAACCTGCGTGCAGTCACCTGAGGCCCTGGGCACCCTGTGCCTGCAAGACCCCATAGCTGGCCACAGCTGGTGCCCTGGGGTGGTGGGGGGAGGGGTGTGGGGGGCGGCATTAACACAGCACTCTGTGCACTCTGGAGCACGGGCCTACATCTGCGGTCGAAATGAAAGGAGTCAATCTTGGGAAGAGGACCCTTGTCTTTTGTTCCCTATTGGCCAATGGCAGCAGAAAACTATTCTCAAGAAGTGGCACCTGAGATTTCCTTATCCTGCAGACAGACCCACCCAGCCTGGGCCTTGAAAGCTGGTGGGCCTGCCCAAGCATCACGCCCCCGTATCTGAAGAAACAGGATCCGATGTCGCCAGCTCGTTCCCTGTCTTGGTCGGCTCAGGCGGCCATAACAAGATGCCACAGACTGTGGGTCTGAAACAAGGCACATTTCCTCACAGTTCTGGGGGCTGGACATCCGAGATCAAGGTGTCAGCGTGTTTAGTTTCTCCTGAGCTCGCAGACGCAGGCTTCTCTGTGTGCCCTCACATCCCTTCTCTCTGGGCGTGTGCGCCCTGTGTCTCTTTGTGTGTTCAAATTTCCTCTTCTTGTAAGGACACCTGTATCCCCCGCTTGGCTCTCTGTGCCCCCTGGGACAGGGCTTACACTTGTCTACACACAAAGAGTTCTAGGGCGTGAGAGATACTACAAAACAAAATCCAACCAAGCGTATTCGAAGATCGAATTGGCTTTATTAAGCGATTCCTGAAACAGGAAGCATCCATCTAGCAAGTAGAGGGGAGCTCAGAGGAATTGTACAGAAGTGGAAGGTTTTTATAGGAGGGAGGGTGGGGCAAGAAAGTTATCAGCAAAAGGAAAGGCAGGATTGTTCCAGACGGGTTGCTTTCCCTCGGTGGGCGGAGCTGGGGGTCTTATCCTGCAGATAATCTCATCTTCCCCGGGGGTGGGGTGGCCGGGAGAAGGCTCATGTGGCAGATGACTTCACTGGTGCTGATCGGCAAATTCCTGACTGACCGGTTAAGACTACGTTTCTGGGGGAAGTTGAAATTGCAACTAGATGAGATATCAAGCCCCATTTTGGGGACTCAACCTAAGTGGCGCCATTTTGGGCCAGTGGTTTTCTGTTTAATGTGGATTGAGCCATACGGTTCATCCTGCTTCTGGCCACTGGGAGCATTTATCCTGCTCAGCGTTGGCTCCTGGCAACTCATTCCCCTGTCATCTGCTGCCCAGTGTCTAGGGTGAGGTAGTGAGCAGATAGCAAGCTCAGGAAATCCAAGGTCTGAGTTAGCACCTCTGTTCCCAGGGCTTCCTAGCAATATGGCCCTGGCAAATTTCCCTCTCCAAGCTTCCTCTCCCATGGCAAATTGGGATGATAACACCTACCGTGTAGAGTTGTTTTAACAAGAACAAAACTACCTCCCCACAACTCTCCTTATGGACAGAGGCCTGGGTGGAAGATGGTCATTGACCCACAAGTTAATCTGACCCTTACAAACAAGTGTACTTTTAAGGTGTTTGCAGAATATTCCAATCTTGCTACAATTAATCCAGGAGCCATGAGTCCTGTTCTTTATTTTTAGCAGGCTACAAGGAGCCTGACTGAAATGGAGAGGGGAGGAGGGGAATTTTTCGGCTCTGGAAGATAACACGGGAAGTCTCACTCCATTGTGAAAGAGGCAATGTTGCCAATTGTGAGGGTAACAGAGAAATGTCACTTTTATGGTGTCTCTCCAATCAGATGGGGGGCCCTCAAATGTGGGGGGACACAATCTGGTGGGGGGGGGCAGGTGGCTCAGGGGGTGGAAGAATTCACCTGAGGCAGAACAAAGGAGATAGGAGCTTATTGACTACAAGGGAGCAAGGGAGCAGTGGGCAGGACAGCAGGGGGGAGGCTGTCTGCAACAAAGTGGTGGGTGGGGGCTGTATTTAAAGAGGGGAGCTCAGGAGGTATGGAGACTGACAGAGTTTTCCCTTTTTTGGTAACTGGGCCTGGTTGCCAGTAGCCCATTGGTTAGTTAGGTCCTATGGATATTTTGAGGTGAGTCGCCCGATGAGCCTGTCTGTATTCATCCAGGGGGTCGCTTTGGGCCCTTTTGCCTTGATCAAGTCTTCATTGCTCAAGCCTATTGTCTAAAAGCAACCTCTACAACTTTCCCTCACTGTGTGTTTATAATATACTCTTTCTGAGAATTAATACTTGTCCTTTAGGGATGTGTTTGTGTAAAATGCTGGTTTACAACCCCAGCTGCACATCAGAATCACCCAAGAAGCTCAAAGAGCAAATACTGGTGCCCAGACCTCCCCCCTGGATGTTCTGTTTGTTGTTGCTGTTCTAGAGGGAGACCTAGGAACCAGTGTTGAAGAACCCCCGACCCGGGGTTCGGGTAGTGTTGAGAACCACTCACCCTAGGGTTACACCAACAGCTTCTGCACCAACCTGCGGTGTGAACTGGAGCATTTAATCAATGCTTTGTCTCACTGTCTTTGTCTGAAGAGTGGATAATTGTGAAACGCTCAGCCTGGCACAGGACAAGCTCTATATAAATGTTTGCTATTTTTATGTTCAATGATACATATGCAATGTATGTAGGTACACGTATACGTGATGTGAGCTCGGGACACTCTGTAAATGGTTAGCAGCTGTTATTTTTATATGATATAATGTAATACCATTTCAAAATAGGTGCAAGTTATTTTAGGTAACTTCCATTTGCGTTGCTGTGTTTCTTTCTTGCTCAGAGCTGCCTTTCCATTGTGTGTCTCTTCTCAAGCCCCCGAGCTTCCCTGGTTTGGGTGCGGTGGGTATTCTGCCACCACCCTCCATCCAGCTCCAGGAATGCATCCTTGTTTTTCTAAGCATTATAGGGTAGTCCCACCTGAACCCCAGGCACATGGTGGATTCAGAGATGAGCATGTGATTGAAGTCGGTCTATACCGGAAGGATGCTCAGGACTTCGATTCCAGTTGGGGGAAGGATATTTTCTTCCTACTCTATGGGGCTGAGGCAACTTATCCCGGGAGCTGGTGGTGATCTTCTTATAACCAAAGAGGAGAGGGCCCTTTGATAAAACCAATCCCAGGAAAACAAACAGGGACAAGAGGTAAAAAGATGGGGTTTTTGGTGACTTGTGAACTGCTGGGTCAGTCCTCGTCTAAAGCCTAATCCCCCTTGGGGCTTTTCATTTATGGAAACCAGTAAGTTCCCCTTCGTGTCGAAGCCACTTTGAGTTAGGTTTGCTCTTACTTGCCAGCGAAAGCATCCCAACAGATACAGCTTGTTGAACAACGTGGCGATTTTCCAGAGTGCAACAACGGATGGGGCCACAAAGAGAGGTGTGATCTGCCTGGTTCTTACCCCTGCCCCACCCCTGCAAAGGCTTCTTAAAAGGTCGCCATATTGCACCAAGAAGAATCAGCCCGTGTCAACAGTAGCGTGAGGAGTGGCCCCTGGGAGCATCTTCCATAGACTTTCAGCTATACTGACTTGTTGACAACGATGGACACGAGAGGGTGTCTTTGTAAATGTGTCACCCAGGGCAGGGAGGAACACCCTGGTGGAGGAGGGATGATCAGGCGGGGAGCTCTGGACCAGGTAGGGGACAGCGCTTCTCCCTCTGTCATCACACCCTCCCAAACACAACCAGACTGGTGCCCCTTAGAGGGAGGGAAAGGCCGACCCTGATTCCCGTGTGAAGCGCTGGGCAGTGCCTGGCACGCGGCAGCCCCGGTGAGGAGTTGCACACTCCACGTTCCCTGAGGTGAACCAGGTACTCGAGCCAGGTTTCACTGACCACAGGACAGGCCTGCGCCTGTTCTTGCCTTCAGCAAAGCCTAGAAGCTACCTCACCATTATGGGCTGAATTGTGTTCCCTCAGGATTCATGTGTTGAAGCCCTAACTCCCAATACCTCAAGAACGTGACTGCATTTAGAGATAGCTTCTTCTCAGAGGTAATTAAGGTTACATGAAGTTAAGGTTGACTGAAGTGAGGATAAATGAAATGGGGTGGGTCTCAGTCCAGTCTGTCTTGTGTCCTTATAAGAAGAGGCCGTAGGACACAGATACACAGAGGGTAGGCCATGTGCAGACTCCGGGAGAAGTCAGCATCTACATTTTTTTTTAGCTTATTTATTTATTTTGAGAGAGAAAAGATACAGCATAAGTTGGGGAGGGGCAGAGAGAGAAAGGGAGAGAGAGAGAATCCCCAGCAGGCTCCGTGCTGCCAGCGCAGAGCCCTACATGGGGCTTGAACTCACAAAGCCGTAAGATGATGACCGGAGACAAAACCAAGAGTCGGACGCTTACCTGACTGAGCCACACAGGCGCCCCAGAAGTCAGCATCTAAAGCCAAGGACACACACCTGCAGAAGAAACCAACGTGCCAACATCTTGGTCTTGGACCTTTGCCTCCAGAATTGTGAGAAGATAAATTTCTGTTGTTTAAACTATTCAGTCTGCGTGTATTTTTTTTTTTATGGCAGCCCTCCAAACAAATACGCTTATTTAATCTTGCAGCAAATATTTATCAAGTGCTTTCTCCATATCAAGTGCAATTCACCCTCTCATTTGGAAAGAGGGAGTTGATGAAGTGAATTTAGAACGTGAGTAAGGGAGATGTTGGCGCGTGCTAAGCCCTATGATGATAAGACAGGACAATGTCTTGGGAGGTTAGGGGAGCTCCTTGGGACTGAGCGCACTGTGAGGCCGTCCGAGCAGGTCTCAGTGATAACAGCCCCTTAGAAGGGAGGCATGTTGACATCAATGAAGAAGGGCAAATGTGGGCATCTTTAAGTCCCTAAAGGTGGCTCCCTGTGGAGAAGACCAGGTAGCATTTCTCAGCTGCGTTTGTACAGGAAAAGGAAAAGTGATTAGATGTTTTGTTTCAGAGGATTTGAAAGAAAAAGCTATTAAGGTGCCTGGGTGGCTCAGTCTGACTTCAGCTCAGGTCATGATCTCACAGTTCGTGAGTTCGAGCGCCATATTGGACTCTGTGCTGACAGCACAGAGCCTGCTTTGGATTCTCTGCTGTTGTCTCCTTCTCTCTCTGCCCCTCCCCTACTCATTCTCTCTCTCTCTCTCTCTTTCCCCCTCCCTCTCTCCCTTCCTCCTTCTCAAAAGTAAATAAACATTAAAAAAAAAAAAAAAAGAAAGAAAGGAAAGGCTGTCTCACTCCTGGGCTCAGCTCCAGGCTGTGGAGTGGACAGGAAACCGACCCAAATAGCTCTGGCCTCCTGAGCTGGCTGAGGCCGGAGTAGGGTCTGAAAGATGCTTAGGTGTTAAGGCCTGATTTGTGTCTTCCCAAAGGTCATATGTTGGAACTCTACCCCTGGTACCTCGGAATGTGAGTGAATTGGGAGATGGGATCTTTAACGAGGTGATTAAGTTAAAATGAGGCCTTTGAGGAACCGGGGGGTGGCTAATCCAAACTGACTGGGGTCCTTCTAAGAAGAGGAAATTTGGACACACACAGAGACACCAGGGGTGCACAGACAGGGGAAAGACCAGGTGAGAAGGCTGCCATCTGCAAGCCAAAGATCTTGGTCTCGGAAGAAACCACACCTGCCAGTGCGTTGATCTTGGACTTCCAGCCCCCAGAACGGTGAGAAATAAATGTGTGCTGTTTCAGCACCCCCGTCTGTGGCCGCTGGAGCTAAGGTACCCGGGCTGAATGGCACTCCCCTAAGATCTGTCCGCCAGACCTGGGAAGGTTGCCTTATTTGGAAAAAGTATCTCTGCAGACGTAATTAAGTTAAGGATCTTAAGATGAGAACATTCTGGATTGACCAGGTGGGCCCGAAATCCAACGACACATGTCCTCCCGAGACAGAGAAGCCAAGAGGAGAAACCGTGTGAAGGAGGGGGAGACTGGAATGATAGAGCAAGCCCAGGAGCCCTGAGGGTGCACGAGCTGGGAGGGAGGCCTGAATGCTTCTCACACACAGCACCCGGGAAGACCAGCTCCCCCAACACCTTGCACACTTCCGCCCCCGAAACTGTGACAGAATAGAATAAATTCCTACTGTTTTCAGCCACCCGGTTTGCGGTCACTTGTAATGGTGGCCCTAGGAAACAGCTCACCCGAGAACACATTTCGGGCCCTCTGGGCTGGACCGCGTCCCTGGTGGGGGGAGGTGGCTCACCCCACCTCCGGGAGCCCAAGCAAGTGGCGCACAATTGCAGCTGGGTGTGGACACCGAGTAGGGCCCACCTCCCGCGGTAATGCTGCGCGGCAGCCGGAGGCAAAGCCTTTTTATTTTTTATTAAATGAATTTATTTTTAAGATTTTTTAAAAGTTTGTCTATTTAATTTGAGAGACAGAGAGAACACGTGAGTGGGGGAGGGCAGAGGGAGAGAGAGAGAAGGAGAGAATCCCCAGCAGGCTCTGCACTGTTCGAGCAGAGCCCGATGCCGGGCTCGAAATCATCAACCGCGAGATCATGACCTGAGCCGAAATCAAGAGTTGGTCTTAACCGACGGAGCCACCCAGGCGCCCCAGGAGCGAAGACTCTTTAGACCTCAGGGTTTTCTCTGCTCAGACGGTGTGGACTTCTTGGGGTGAGGAGGGGAAGGGGGCCCCATGAAGATGAATGGATTTCTTGTGAATTAGACAGGGTCGGAGTATTCATGGTTCAGGAAAGGTTGCGGGTGGGGGGATGGGACCATCCGTACAGACTGGTCATACGGGGCTGGACCGGCCCGGGTAGCCTGTCCTGGGAGCTGCCTTGGAAAGTGGAGACTCTGGGGGCGTCTGGGTGGCTCAGTCAGTTAAGTGTCAGACTCCGCGTCAGGCTCGTGCTCTGTCTCTCTCTCTCTCTCTCTCAAAAATAAACATTTAAAAACATTTTTTTGGAAGTGGAGACTCTGCACTGTCTCAATGTCTGCGACCACTTCTCAAAACAAACGTTATTACAATGCAGCATCTGATGCTTCCCATAAAACTTACTATTATTTAAGCTAGAGGCGGGGCCGAGGAGTACAGTGATGGGCCCTGCCCCTCGCCCACACTGACACCCACCCCCTGCTCTCACCGGCATTCGTGCCCACCACGCGTGCAGAGGCAGGTGCCTCCTGGTGCTGCCAGGTGGAGGCGGTCCTGTTGTTACAGGAGCGTCTGCGGCCGGGGATCAGGTGAGGGATCCCTGACGTCCCTGGCAGACTCGGGTGTGGGTTTGGCAGCTAATGGCTGTGCTTCTTGCCGTGTTCCTTCTCCTGCTCCAAGATTACAGAAAAGCACTTGGCTCTGGGCACCCTGATTTCTTGCTCTGTTTGACAAAGTTTTCCTTGGTTTTCTCTGCGCCCATGCCCACGTCATACCGCGTGAGTGTAAGTTGAGGGGATGTGTGATCATGCCCCAAGACGGGAAACCTGGTGCCGGAGAGGCTGGAACCGACCCAAGGCCACCTAGTCCATTGGGAACCCTTCTTGGACAGTGTGAAGCCCAAATCAGGACAGGGAGGCTGTGCTTTGCTACAGGACACCGAATTTCAGAGGATACGGACGTTTGAAATAATGCTTTTAAAAGACTGTACAAGGGGTGCCTGGGTGGCTCGGTTGGTTAAGCGTCTGACTCTTGATTTCAGCTCAGGTCACGATCTTATGGTTGTGGGATCGGGCCCCGCATCGGGCTCTGCACTGACAGCAGGAGCCTGTTTAGGATTCTCTTTCTCTCTCCCCGTCTGCTCCTCTCCCACTCTGTTTTGCTCTCCCAAAATAAATAAAATAAAACTTAGAAATAAATAAATAAATAAAAGACTGTACAGGTTGTAAGCTGTTAATTCCCGAGGAAATGCTTTACCATGCGTCATCCCTCCCCAAGGCAGCTCTCTGGCTGGGGTGGCAAGGTGACCCTCTGGCTGTGTCAGCTACCACCGATGTCATGGTGCACGGAGGGGGCTTTGCCTGCGTGGGGCCACTCTCCTCCCACTTTTCACTTTGCAAAGGACACTTTTCATATTCCTAGCCCCAAATGCCAAAATTGCTGGTTACTGCGTTGGGAAAAGTTTCTTTTGCAGGGAAAGATAGACTGCTGTGCACCTGTCGAAGGAATAGGCAGAGAAATCAGAGGATGTGGGACCTTTGCAAGGTCTTGCTGAGGTGACAGCCAGGGAAGTCACCTTTGTGACTTGAGTGTGAGTAGACAGATTAGTTTTGAGGGTGGAGGCTTCTAACAGAAATGAAAGGATTTCTTTTTCTCAGATGTCAGTTGAGTTGAAAGCAGGTCTCTGTTTCTTTGGCTCTGGGTGAGGCCAAGAGGAAGTTGTCTCCGGGACTAAAGGCTCGCAGAGGTGTTGCGTGGGCAACGCTGGGCCACCGTTTTGGAACGACGAGGCAACCCCACAGCCTGGTATCCTGTTGTTTTCTTTGCTGCCCGCAGCCTGCTTGGCGGACGCTGGTTTCTAATTCCGTGGACTTGCATTTTCTGAAGAATAAGTAAAAGTTAGATCACAACTCTCTTTCTCTCCCCAAAGCCTAATGAAATCAGAGAACGTGGTCATACCAACAAAACAAAACAAAACAACCCACAAACACTGTTGGCAATCAAATACAGAAGAGAATACAATTCCACATTGTAAACTCTGAAAAGTGGACACTGGGGAAGGAAGCATGATACCTGAAGTAGCTCTTAACTTTACCTTCACCTCCCCGCCGCCCTGCCTTCTCCCCCTGAACCCCAAAACAGGATATAAAAGGGAAGGCTGATCAGTAAAATCCCTGGAGTTCTCAGGAACACGCTCTAGTAAATGAAGGAGTCTAGACAACACTGATAGGGAAATCTCATGAAGGTAAAAGCTCTTACTCACCCCCTTCCCCACCTCCAGGCTCTCGGGATGTTAGTCCTTTTCCAGAGCTCCACAAAATTGGAAAGAATGACCAAAAGAGCCTGGGGGATCCATACAGTAGTTAGAAACACTCTTAATGAAGTGGGATGAAACCCGGAGCAGGACATTTCACATAATCTCAGAAGAGAAGGCAGCTTTGCGAACAAAGTCTGTGCAGAAGCCCCAGAAACTCTCCTGTGTCGTCCCTGCCAAGTCACCAGGCACTGAAATGTGGCTGTGGCTGCAAACCGCGCCCCTTCCCCCCTCCCCCCCCCTACATGCCAAATTGCACCTCAGAAGAGGGGACGTAAAAGCGGTCAGAGAAGGAGTGACAAATGACATGGAGCATTCCACCTCACTCTACGTGAGAGAAACAGAAGGCTGGAACAGCAACCACGCAAAAATAAGAAAGGAAACAAAGGAACACAGAAACACACATACCAATGACGGATGAAGAAACCTGGCTGGAAAAAAAAACCAATCAAAGGAACAGAAGTAAATGCAGACCCCCTACGTGTTTCATGCTGGGATAGACGCGGGTGGTCTCCCCCCGCCTCTCACTGGCCCTGTGGGCTGCCATCACTGCCTGGCTGCCCCTTTGCCCAGGATGGTATGCAGCCTGCCCCATGGACAGGACAACTACAAGCTGGTGACCGCCGACTGACAAAAGGCTGGCCGCCTCGCCTGAGGGTGGGACTGCCCCTGTGATGTGGCTCAGGCTCCACAGCGCTAACGTGTGGGGCCCACAACTTTACCAACAACTTTGTTGGGCAGTGCTAGAAGAGCGTATGAAAGACGCTGTTCATACCTGGGAGTCATGGGTCATCCGTGTTTTGATGAACACACAAAGTCTTATTCTTTCCTGCTTACTTCTCCACCCGAGGAGAAGTATTTCTAAGCCCTTGATGTGGCTGCGAAGAGAGGCATTTCTGCCTAGGAACTGAGTCTCATTAAGCCTTCCTGGGCCTGCCATCTGAGCCCAGCATCAGCAGGCTGTGGGTGGTGAGCAGGTGTAACTGGTTCTCTGGACAACGACAGTAATGAGGTCACCAGGGAGACATCCTTCCTGTGTGTGTGTGTGTGTGTGTGTGTGTGTGTGTTTAATTTTTTTTTTTTTTACATTTATTTTTGAGAGACAGAGACAGTGTGAGCAGGGAAGGGGCAGAGAGAGAGGGAGACACAGAATCCAAAGCAGGCTCCAGGCTCTGAGCTGTCAGCACAGAGACCAACGCGGGGCTCGAACCCACGAACTGTGAGATCATGACCTGAGCTGAAGTCGGACACTTAACCGACTGAGCCACCCAGGCGGTCCCCTTCCTGTGTGTTTAAATGGCACAAGCCCAGAATACCTGCATTTCTCCTGGGGTGATGAGCAGGGGACACTCCTGGGGCCGGTTTGACTCTTGGCAACGCCATTTTCTGTTTCCAGATCCTTCCCTCAGTCCTGTGTGTGAAGCCCCTTTGTAGGGAAGGTCTTGTCTTCTGGGACTCAGAGTTCCCATCCCCCATCAGAGAGCTCTACTGAGGCCACGTCAGACACAGCCAGCAGCAGTTGGGCCACCCTTGTTCCCTGGCTAAGGGAATAATCAAAGGTGATTAAAGAGAAAGGTCTGCAGCACTGTGCAGTGGTTTCTCTTGAACAACTGGTCTACCCCACAGTACCTGGCCTGCTTTTGTGTGTGGCTCACATTGGTGATACCTCCTCAGTGAACTTTAAGGGCTTCTCTGCTGCGTTCCTCCCTAAGCCTCACACTTGGCTGTACCTCCCTTTCCTCCTGACATCCGAAATTCCAGTTAGACCATATTCCTTTTTGTATTAGTCTTCCCTGGAGAAACAGTTCAACAGGAGATAGATCATAGATAGATAGACACGAGGAGATTTGTTTAAGGGGTTGGTTCATGCAATTATGGAAGCTAAGAAGCCTCACAAGCTGTTGTCTGTGAGCTGGAGGCCCAGGAAAGTGGGTGATGTATTTCTAGAACAATCCCAAAGGCCTGAGAGCCAGGAGGGCCAATGGTGAATGTCTTAGTTCAAGTCAAGAGGCCCAAGAACCAGAAATGGGGTTGAGGCTATATGTCGCAGTCCAAGGCTAAGGAACTGAGAACCAAGGCTAAGGAGTGTCGATGTCCAGGGATAGAAGAAGCTGGACATCCTCGTTCAAGCAAGCATTGAACAAATTCACCTTTCCTCTGCCTTTTTGTCCCACTCAGGCCCTCAGCAGAGTGGATGACACCCACCTACACTGGGGAGGCTGGTCTTGCTTTACTCGGTCTATTGATTCCAATGCTAATCTCTTCCAGAAACACCCTCCCAGACGACCCAAAAATAAGGTTTTACCAGCTACCTGGGCATCCCGTGACCCAGTCAAGTTGATGCATACAATTAACCACCACACTTTTCCTTCAGGTTTTGTCAAGAAAACCTTTGCTGCTCAGGGAGGCGCATCTGCCAAAGATCAGCCACTTGTGCCTCAAAGAACGGCCATGGGAGTTTCCTCAGAGCTTTAGTTTCAGGAGAACATAAGACTGGGCTGGGGCAGCCAGGAGAAGGAAGGGAGCTACAGATACTTGAGTGGTCAGGCTGAGGAAGCTAAAGATTTATTTTACCTTCTAGCAGTTTGACTCTGGGCAGGTCCAGCTTTGGGCCAGATGTGAGAAAGAGGGTCACCAGGAGGAGGGACCCATGAGGACCCTACCTCACTGCGCCCACACCAAACCTAAACCTTGCTTTGCAAATAAGATCAATGCAGTGGTGCCTGGGTGGCTCAGTCTGTTAAGCGTCTGACTCTTGATTTTGGCTCAGTTCACGGTCTCACGGATCGTGGGTTTGAGCCCCACATCGAGCTCTGCACTGGTGGCATGGAGCCTGCTTGGGATTCTCTATCCTTCTCTCTCTGCCCCTCCCCTGCTTGGACTCTCTCTCTCTCTCTCTCAAAGTAAATAAATAAAATATTTATTTTAAAAAAAGATTGATGTGGGGCACCCTGGTGGCTCAGTCGGTTACGTGTCCGACTTTGGCTCAGGTCGTGATCTTACAGTCCCTGAGTTTGAGCCCCATATCGGGCTCTGTGCTGACAGCTTGGAGCCTGGAGTCTGCTTTGGATTCTGTGTCTCCCTCTGTCTCTTGCACTCTGTCTCTCTCTCTCTCTCAAAAACAAAGAAACATTAAAAATAATAATAATAAAAATAAAAAAATAAAAAAATCGATGCAACAGTCAGCCGTGGTGAGTTCCAGGGGACTGTCTGGAAGCCAACCCCACCTCTCCAACCCGTCCAGTTACAAGGGAGGAAGAACAGGAACATGGCTTCCATTTCCTGCCCCACGGACCCTGCCTAACCTCTGAAGACCAGTCCTATGAGCTGGGTTTGTTATCGCGTTTGGCTCCTGGATTGTATTTTTAAGACGTTTGAAGTCCTTTGATGAGCTGGTGTTTATACTTCATGTTCTTTCATGCCAAGTGAGTACTTATTATTATCTAGAATTACAAAAGCATTTGGTGTTTTCCAAGCGTAGGCAGCTAGCTTCAGAATCCAAGAATGTCTTGCTTTACACCATAGAGGGGTCTGAAAAAGTTTTGTACATCAATCGGATTTCTAACAATTTAGTAGTGTTTTAAATTCACTAGAGAAGCGACCAAAGGGAAACTTGAAGGCATTTTTTGTTGTTGGCAAAATGAAATAATCACATTCTGTAATGAGTGTTATTGGCTGTATACTACACAATGGAAGTACCGTAAATTGAGATTCGGGTTGGTGTTTTCCACAGTCGGGCCACTAACATAAACGCTTCTTGCCTTGTGCTCTCTGTGTAGTTCTGGCTTTTTCCTTTTTCCTCGGCCACTTTTATTTTATTCGGACTATGACTCACATAATGAATCAAGTGCATTAGAAGCCAGACCAAGACACCCAGGGCCAGTCCCAAGAACCCCGGGCTGGCAGTGCCCCCGACTCTGGGAGAAGCCGTCCATTTCCTCAACCGGTCCAACTGGCAAAAGGTAATTACAGTCTGAGATGCTTGTTAAAGCCACTGGCTCAGCGAGAACAGGTTGAACTGCCCCTTTGTTTCCAGCCCACAAGAAATGACACAACAACCGTCCCCAGCCCCAGCCCACAGCGCTGTGGAAATTACTTCCCTACGCAGCTTTAAAACTTGGCCTTGAAAACCAGCGCCCCCTGTCCAGAAGCAGGTGCACAGAGTGGGGTCTTCACCTGTGGCTCCTGGTTCTTCCCAAGCCTAGAGTTCTCGGGATTCTAGATCCCATCAGGCCCCAAGGGCAGCAGGAGCCAGAGTCCTGAATGACTTGATGGGGAAGAAGAGGTGACTCACAGGATTAGTTATGATGTTAAGGTGTGAGACAGTGGCTCCTTTAAATGACATGGAGTCATCTCCTCTCCCCTCCGAGAAGGAGTAGCCATAGCCCTGGTTTAACAGGGGCCTCGGGTGCCAGAAAGAACAAAGGACACTCGGCCTGCCAATCTGGTTTGGAGGCTGCTTGTGCAAGTAGCCGGGCAGGCCGCCCCCGCACCTCTCGGCCCAGCCCTCCCGAAGCCAGGCGGTCCACGGTGGCCTGTGCTCGGAAGTGAGGCTGGTAGCCAGCAAGGGTGTGCTTATCTTCATGATCACGTAGGCCTGGAATCTCAGAGCTGGATTCTTTTTTTCGTGGTTCCAGTCGTGTGTGTGTGCAACGCACAAGAAGGGGGAGGCGTCTGCAGGGGACAGAACAGGTCTCCCAACCCAGGCCTTCTCCAGAATCTTCCAGAACTGAAACTCTGCACCCTTTAAGTAATAACCCACCGTTCCCGTCCCCCAGCCCTCTCTGTTTCACTCCTGTCGAGCAGGGCAGTGCGAGAGGCCGAGGTCGATGTTATCCCACCAGCAAAGAAAGAAGCTTAGACCAGACCCTGAAGCAGATTCGTGCAGGCCTCTGTGACAGGAGGCAGAGATTCTAGAAGGAACAGCACATAAAAGCCATTCTGTTTCACTTGGCTGAGTGTTCCTGGGCAGAGAAGAAGCGGAGATGTGCACCTGGGAGCAGTGGAGATGGGATGAGGGCAGAGCTAATCTCGCAGTTTTGTGCCTTCTTAGGACGTACAGATGTATTTGCTCAGTGCCCTCCCTGGGAAGCAGGCTGGGTGTGGTGTCTCAAATGCCTGGATTGGGTATGCAGTGGGGCATGGGGCCCAGGCAGCCTTTCTGGGAGAAGCTACAGCAAAAGCCAAGGCCAGGCCAGCCACAGAACAAGGGATGGCCATCACCACGCGCCCTATCTCTGACCAATCATGGCCCCCAGGGGGCTGGGTTAAGAAGAATTCTGAGTCTCCATGTTCACGAACTTTCAGGTTTCACTGAGGCTGTCAGGAGGCCCAAGAGGTTCGTGCACAGCGGGCTGCTGAGCTCATGAGGAGGCTGTGTTCATCTTTCCTCACCCCTGCCACACATGTGATCCCGGTCACCCGAGCTCTGATTCCAGGGTGCTCGGGACCCCTTTCTCTATGAACACAGCCACGTCTGGGCTGCGAGGCAGGGAGGAGCAGAACCTGGAAAGCTGAGCCAGCAGCCAGATGGGGGGCCTCCTCTGGTGAATCTCTGGCAGGTTGGGGCAGTTGATTTGATCATTGCCTGGGGACAGGAGCTTAGAGAATGCTGTGTTCATTCCCTTCCAGAGAGAGCCAGGCCTGAAGTCCAGAATGGGGGGGGCGGGGGCAGGGGGAGGCTCCTCTAGACACGTGACCAGGTGTGGCTGCTGGCCGCCTTGCACAGAACCCTGGAGATTTTGTTTGGGATTAAACAAACTGAAGCCTTTACAGCACTTAGGGCAGCGCTGATATATATTAGGTACTCAATGAATGTTACATCACTTTCGCTGTCTCTTTTCAAAAAAAATGTGATCAAATATATACAACATGAAACTTACCCTATTAACCATTTTTAACAATATAGTTCAGCAGCCTTAAGTACATTCACACTAATGTACAACCACCACCACCGTCCTTCTCCGGAAGCTTCTTGAACTGAAACTCTGCACTCATTAAGGAATAACTCCCCATTCCCCATACCCCAGGTCCTGGCAGTCTTCATTCTACTTTCTGTTCTCCATGCTTTTGGCTACTCTAGATACTTCACGTAAGTGGGATCATACAACATTTGACCTTTTGTGACTGGCGTATTTCACCTCATACGACATACTCAAGGCTCAACCATGTTGTAGCACATGTCAGAATTTCCTTCCTTTTTTAAACATTATTTTATAATGTTTATTCATTTTTGAGAGACAGAGTGTGAGTGGAGGAGGGGCAGAGAGAGAGGGAGACACAGAACCTGAAGCAGGTTCCAGGCTCTGAGCTGTCAGCACCAAGCCCATCGCGGGGCTTGAAGTCACCGATTGTGAGGTTATGACCTGAGCCGAAGTGTATTGCTTACCCGAATGAGCCACCCGGGTGTCCCTGGAATTTCCTTCCTCTTCAAGGCTGCGTAATATTCCCTTGTGCGTGTATATTGTACTTTGTTTATCCGTTCATCCATCGACGGACACTTGGGTTGTTTCCACCTCTTGGCTGTTGCGGACAGCATTGCAGTGAATGTGGGGGCACAAACAACCATCTGTTATAATCCCTGCTTTCAATGTTTTATGTCTATACCCAGGAGTGGGTCCTTTCTCTTTTGAAACACCTGTAGCAAATCTGTCTTTCAAGAACATTAATAGACATAATGGAAGGGGCAGTCTGCCAGCTGTTGTCTGTAACACTCTCACTTTGCCCATCTCAAGGCCCACAGATGAGGCCATCAGCCCACCTGGCTCCTGTTCCTGTGGGGCAGGGGGGGTCCTCACTCTCTCCCAAAGCGACTTTTAATTTCCCTAGGCCCCTGGGACATTTATGGATCAGCCTACCCCCCTCACCTTACAAGGCTTCCCTGTGGCACGGGCTGTAGTGACCATCTTCTAACCGGTGTCTATGCCATCTGTCCCAATTCCTGCAAATCCATCTTTCTCATTGGCCCCAGACTCATCTAGATGTGATACAGGTGTGACCCTGTCACTTCCCACTGCCTTTGGGGTACAAGCTGAGCTCTGGAACGGGGCCTGGCCATGCCTCCCCACCTCTTAAAATTTACACTATCGTTACTCATAGTTTCGCTCTTTCTCTGGCTTCTCTGCTGTCCCCTCTGAATGCCGTCCACCTGCCGCCCCCAAACCCATGCCTCTAATGTTTACCTGATCTGATTTATCCTGTAAGACTCAGCTCAGGGATCTGTTCCTCCAGAAAACCTTTGTTGTGTGGCCTGGCAAAGTAGGACTCAGAAATGTCTGATGGATAAGCAGGAGAAGGGCATGGCCAGGGGTCTCTCTCCAGGTGAAACGAACACACTATTTTCATACTGTTTCAGAGGCGCTCGTGCCCATGAAGGTCCGGGCTCAGGTGAGCCCCACCGGGCATCCGTCCCCTCCTCAGTTGGACAGCTATGTAGTGTTGGAGAGGGTTAACAGAAACACCGAGGCTTCTTTTTTTTTTTTTTTTTAATTTTTATTTTATTTGAGAGAAGGAGAGAGGGAGAGAATCTTCAGCAGCCTCCACGCTCAGTGTGGAGCCCATGGTGGGGCTCGATCCCACAACCCTGGGAATACGACCTGAGCCAAAATCAAGAGTCAGACGCTCAACTGACTGAGCCACCTAGGCACCTTCTTCCTTTTGAAGAAGCCACTCAAGGACACCGCATGATTAGAAGTTGGATTGGAATATGGGAGGGGGTGGCATGGCTCTTTAAGGATTTGTTGTACAAATCTACGTGCATAGATCTCGGTGCATGTCTGTAGGTGTGGACCTCGCTCCACAGGAGTCTTGGGGCTGTCTCAGGAGCAATGAATAGCACCGCGTCCCTGATGAGTGCCCGGGGTCCCCTGGCGTGGGGGCCAGAGCAGGGCTACGCCTCGCTCTGTCCTGGCCGTGCGTGCTCCATCTAGGTTGTGACTTACATACTCTAATACCTCCACTCCTCACTGCCCTCAATCTGGTAGGTTAGACTTCCCCTGTGGGCTGCGTGCCCGACATGTAAGTGCATTCTTCCTCGTCCTCTGCAGTATTCCAGGCTTAAATACTACCCTACACAAGGAATGTAATTGCTAGGGTGAGACAGCGCCGAGCTAAACAGGTTGTTGATTAAAAGCGGTGACTTCACCACTTTCTCGGAGGTGCCAGCTCAGGGATTAGCACCGCGTGTGTATCAGAACCCATTTCTGGGGGCTGTTTTCGTCCCCTCGGAAGAGATGCTTCAAATGCAGCTGCCTCGGTTCTAAAACAAGATCAGTTTGACATCTGGAGGTCCGTTCTGTCAGCAAGAGGCCAAAGCCACCACGACATGGATTGAACCATTTAACCTCGGGGTCGCGGGCAGCCTGTGTCTGACGGATAATTTTTCTGTCCTCAGAATGTTAAAGGGAAATAGTCTCCCGCAGACTGTGCGAGGAGCACAGAACTTCCCTTCCTTTTATCCCTGCCCGCTGAGGCCGGAGAGAGGCGGACAGAGCTCTCTGGACATGGGCTTCTGTGCACGGGCCAGCCTGCTGTGGTCCCGTCTCATTGAAAGTCCCTTCCCAACTGGTATTCCGTTCCCAACATGCGTCCTGCCTTCACCTGGAACATGGCAGGGCAAACACCTCCAAGTCATACACAGCCACGTTTCTTCCCTCCATTCTTTATTCTCCCTGGTCTCTGCCCTAGAGGGAAGGCCACGGGCTGGCAGGGACAGCTGGCGGGGAAATAGATCATCACAGGGCAGAAGGGCAGGTGAAAGCAGGGAAGCTGAGGGCACCGGGAGAGCCAGGTGAAGGCCCTTGGCCCACAGGAGGGGAGTTAGGGCATTTCAGAGGAGGAGAATTCGGGGGATGGGAGGCACAGTAGGGAACATTTTTAAACTCCGGGTGTTTCCTTCCATGTAGAGGGAGCTTGGCCAGCATCACACTTCTGGTCTCCTTCTGCCATATCTGTTCCTAGAGGAAGAGGCATGACTTACATTTGGAAAGAGAGACTGGATTTGCAGAGTCCAGATGTCCTCTTCTGGTCGCAGAGAGCCAGCCTGCCTTCAGACAGCGCAGTAAGTATTCCTGGGCAGGACCCCCCCGACGTGGGAGGTCCGCGATGACACAGCACAGCCTGTGAACCCTGGGTTGGTGTTAGGAAGACATTTGTTTGCAGATATTATAAGCCACATTCTCCAAAACCAATTTTGCCAGTCATAAATGTGGTATTTTACTCTCCATCTGCCTGGCTTCTTTGATTTCTCAAGGGCTCAGAACTTGGACAGAAAGGAAGAGTGCTATTTTGGGGCCATGTTGAACTCCAATAGTGACAGTCAGCTCAGCCCCAAGCCCCAATAATTAAAAGGAAGAAAGAGATTGGGAGTGTGCTTTGTATCCAAGGTGGCAGTCTCTGAAGTGTGTGGGGTGAAGTGCTCGGGCACAGGCAAGAGAAAATACAGAAACTCAGGGTGGGAAGAAGACTGAAAAATACCGATGTTGCTGGAACATTGTGACTGAGGAAGGAGTGATGGAGAAAAGGCTCGAGAAATCACCAGATCAGATCAGGCAGGCTTTGTAGGCTAAGGAACAGAGTTTGAATTTTATTCTAAGTGCAGCTGGAAGTCAGTGAAGGATTTAAGCAGGGCACTGAAATGGTCTTCCTTATCCTTCACAACGTCATTCTTTTTAACTCTGTAAAGAATGGTGTGGGGGCTGGACAATGAAAATAGAAGAATTGGGGACGAATCCTCAATTCTGTCTGGATGAATGGTGGATGTGGGTGCCATTCACAGAGTTGGTGAAGGCTGGCAGGATGAGGGGAAGATAATTACATTTCAGGTGCTCCCAGGCTTCTCGGGGGCAATGTAAGCTGTTAGATGTGGGCACTGGTGCTCAGAGGGTCTGGTGGAACCCCAACATGTAGAGGTGCAAAGGGGACGAGTGAACAAATCCCTGGCTGGTCCATAGAATCCTGCCTGGACAGTCACAGACTGGAGAGCACCGAGCAAAACACCTTTTTTTTTTTTTTTTATTATTCAACAGGGTTTGGGGCTGAATGATACAGACAACCTCCTTTGGAAAATTCTATGCAGAAAGCCTTGCATCATAAAGAATTATTGCATGATTTTGTTTGGGGGAGATTTTCCTAACTTCCAGGATATTTGTTCTTCTTTATACAATAGCTGGTTGTCAATCATTTTCCTCTTGAGGGCAAAGAATGCGGAAGACTTTTTATTCATTACAATTGAGGTCTTTTGAAAAGGACCCCTTAATTGATGTTTACATAGGGCACATAGCTTTTTCAAAGACACCCATCCCTTCCTAAGACGCGCAGCTGTGTTTTAGAGCCTGATTTTTCACTGAGCCTAAGGACCCCACAGGGATCCACTATTCATCTCAACCTCTACCTCTCCACATTTTTCATAATGGAACCACTTCCCTGCAATCCTCCTGCCGGCTGGATCCCATTCATCCCCATGAAAGGGGCTGCTGGTATTTAAAGTTCATTGCAGGAAGGTTTCATAATAAGAACTGGGGAAAATAACATAATCTCATTTTAAAACATTTCCTTCCTCTGTTCTGCTGATAGAATCAAACAATTCAGAGTTCCATCTGTCCTGTAACGGGTCCAGATTGCATGATGTGGTTTTGAAGTGATTTGTTTCCTTTGTTTCGGGGCACCTCTGGTGAGATCCCCTCCGCTCCTTGATGTATTCAGACCATGCCATTCGATCCTTGCATTTGCAATTCCAGAAGCAAAATAATGAGCCAGCATTGTAGGCAAATGTCACTCTGCCCCAACAATCAGTACCTAGGGCTGGGGAGGGAAGTCCAAATGTCTAAAAGCAGAGTCCGTTTTCACTTAAAGGAACACTTTTCAAAGTTAACATAAAAACACCCAGGTTTAAAACAGAACAGCCACAGGCTAAGCGTGAATCTGTATGTGATGTGCTGACATGCTCCACGGTATATTGGTTAGTATCTCTCCCCTCCTCTGAACAGCACACTTTGCACCGAGAAGTCCCTGATATGATCTCCCTCCTAGATGAAGGTGGGAAGGGATGGGATCCTGCGGCTCTGCCTGATCCTTTCCAGAGTTCCTGTTTGCCCATCCCCTTTCCTCAAGGGCCGGCGATTTTTTCTGTAAAGTGCTATGTCTTACCTGTTCAGGCTGCTATAACAAAATACCACGGACTACGTGGCTTGTACACAACAGACATTTATTTCTTACCGGTCACTGGGAAGTTCAAGACCAAGGTATGGCAGATTCAGTGTTTGGTGGGGACTCCATTCCCATACAGTGCCTCCTAGATATAACCTCACTAGGCAGAAGGGTGGGAGGGAGCTCAGTGGGGCCTCTTTTATAAGGACACAAACCCCATTCATGAAGGCTCTACCCTCATGACCTCATCACCTCCCAGAGACCCCACATCCTCATACCATCTCATTGAGCATTCGCTCTCAACATAGGAATTCTGGGCGAACACTAGCATTCAGACCTTTACAGGCTGGATGGTAAATACGTTAGTCCCTGTGGAGCACACCATCTCGTTTATGACTGTTCCACTCCGTCACGTGCCGTGAAAGCAGCCACAGGCAACATGCAAATCTCTGAGGGGTGGCTGTGATCCCCAAAACACCTATTTCTGGACATTGAAATTTGAATTTCAACTAATTTTCACACGTCATGCAACAGTAGACTTCTTTTGATCTTTTAAAAACATTTAAGGGGCGTCTGGGTGGCTCAGTCGGTTAAGCGTCCGACTTCGGCTCAGGTCATGATCTCGCAGTTCGTGGGTTCGAGCCCCGCATCGGGCTCTGTGCTGACAGCTCGGAGCCTGGAGCCTGTTTCATATTCTGTGTCTCCCTTTGTCTCTCTGACCCACCCCTGTTCATGCTCTGTCTCTCTCTGTCTCAAAAATCAATAAACGTTAAAAAAAATTTTTTTTTAAATTAAAAAAAAATGTAAAAAAAAAAAGTACAATGGCCCATGTGCGGTACGAAAACAGGTGTTGTACAAACACAGGCGGTAGGCAGGACAGAGCTGGCCCACGGGCTGGAGGTTGCCAACCCTGTTCTGGTTTGTGGCTTCCTTACTAATCTTCCTCCTGGCCACAAGGGGCACATGACTTCCTCCTTCCACCCTGATGAAAATCCCATGTTCACAGATGCAGGGATTAGAGTAGGAGGAAAGGGGGAAGGATGATTCTTCTTTCTATTTTTTTATTCTTATTTTCTACTGGTGTTTTTTCCCCCCTCATTGCTCTGCCTCTCTGTCCACCTCCTCAACGGAGGTTTCATTCTCTCCTGTTTCACCTTCTTGTGTGTGCGTTCTAAATCCTCATCTAAATTCTATCACATCTCACGGTTTGGGCTACCCTCATGCCCTAGGCTGGGCCAATGCAGACCAGAAGGACTAGGACACAAGTTTCTTGGGTTTGCGGCCAAATGAGAAAAAGGCTGATCGAGGGAGGTTTTCATAAGCCTAAACCTATTCCAGTTAAAGGAGCCTCCTTTATTCTGAGATGATGGCTGTTGTATTTTGTGGAATTGCAATGTCTGGCCTTTTGTGAAGTGCTGTTGACAACAGACGAGAGTATTTAACACAGATCAAAGTCTCGGCGTTGTTGACTAGGCCTCCGTACATCTGTCCCACATCTGCTCTACATCTAACATTCCAACCTCATTCCTCACCATCCCTGGGATGGTTAATTTTATGTGTCAACCTGACTGGGCCATGGGGTACCCAGATATTTGGCCAAACATTATTCTGGGTGTTTCTATGAGGGTGATTTTGGATGAGATTAACACTTGAATTGATAGACTGAGTAAGGCAGATGGCTTGCCCTTCCTAGTGTGGTGGGCCTCATCTAATCAGTCCAAGGCCTAAATAGAACAACAAGCTGACCTCCCCAGAGCAGGGACACTTCCTGCTGCTTGACAGCCTGTAGAGGGACACTAGCTTTTCTCCTGCCTTCAGACTCAAACTACAACATTGGCTCTTCCCTGGGTCTTGAATCTGTTGGAGGAGAGACTGGAAATATACCCTCTGCTCTCCTGGGTCTCCAACTTGCTGACTCACCTGCAAATCCTGAGCCTTGCCTGCCTTCATAAACCCATGAATCTGTTTCTTATAAAAAATCTCTCTCGGACACCTGGGTGGCTCATTCAGTTAAGCATCCAGCTCTTGACCTTGGCCTAGGTCATGATCTCATGGTTTGTAGGCTCGAGCCCTGCATCAGGCTCTGTGCTGACAGGGCAGAGCCTGCTTGGGATTCTCTCTCTGCCTCTCTTTGCCCCTCCCCTACTCACTGGCTACTTATCTCTCAAAATAAATAAATTTTTAAAAAATTAAAAGAAAAAGGAATCTCTTTCTCTCTGTATACATCCTATTGGTTCTGTTTTTCTAGACAACCATGACTAATGCAATCCTTTCTCCTTCCAGTCATCTGTAGCAACCCTCTACGGCCCTGACTTTGTGTCCTGGCTAAAGCCTGCCCCACCTCAAGTCTCAGCTCAAGCGTTGCTTCCTTAAGAAAAGCTGACCCCACCACTGCACCTCACCCCCACTATCTGGACTAAGTCCCTCTAAACTTCTTTCCGAACACCTACCATAACTGTAATTTAAATGTTTATCTGTGAATCTGACTTAATGTCTATGCCCCTTCCAGGATAATATGCTGCCTGAAGGCAGGGAACCACAGCTGTCTTTCCAACACTGTGGTCCCAGCTTGCGGCACAGGACCATGCACGGGTGGTCGAGCGATCACGTGGACCCCAGGGCCTGTGGCTGGTGTTATACCGGAAGTGATTAAGTTCCGTGGAAGGACAACAAAGTGACGGGGCAAGGTGAAGACATAAATAGCCTGCCTGCCTTAATCTGTGTCAAGAAGTGTCAGTCCTGAAGAGGAAGGTGTTGGTTTTTTCTGCTAGTTAGAAAAATCACTATTTCTCTGTCATGGCTGAGACAAAACTCAGTCGAATTAAGGCAACAAGGTGTTTTCTAGTCGGGTGATTTTTCTTGTTGTGGTTCTTTAGCTGGATGATAAGAAATGACTAGGAGTCAGGACAGATGAAATCCTAATTTTCATGTCTTCACTGTATCCATCTTCTACTTTCCATAATGACTTCCATATGGGGATAAACATGATTCATAACTCATGCTTTTAAGTGAAAATGCATACAGTGCAGCTCTCTGGTATGCCTCACTACCTTCCTTCTCTTAGCAGAGACTTCCTGTTAAGTCACGTTCTCCTGGAGCACCGAGGTCTCCCTGGACGCCGGGCAAAGGGAGGCCGAGCTCACTGACTCTGGGGTTCCCACAGGTGGGTCACACCACTGCTCTAAACGGTCACACACTGTCTCCCACCTCTTCTGCCTCTTGCCTCCCTCCTTCCTCTCACAACACGGACTTGGCTGGTTTCCACTGGGGGTTTGGAGTGATTGGTTCCTTTATCATGTACTACGTTCTCTTTACAATTCCCCAAAGGGAACAACATGAAATCAACTGAAGAAAAGGGTTTCAAAATAGTAGTGAAGACGTTGGTGACATAGGAGGCCACCAACTCGTGATCGGTTAACACACATATGTGTTTTGAGAACCTACTTTGAGATTGTGCTCTAGTAAATGATTGGGAGTTACGAGAATGTAGCATTATCTATTTGTTCCCTACTTAATCCATATGCATTGGGACACGCAGTGCAGAAGATGATGTTGAAGTTGGACAGCCAGCACTAAAGAGAAAAGAAAGAAAAGAAGGACAGGCGCCTGGGTGGCTCAGTCGGTCGAGCGTCCGACTTCAGGTCAGGTCATGATCTCACGGTTCGTGGGTTCGAGCCCCGCGTCGGGCTCTGTGCTGACAGTTCAGAGCCTGGAGCCTGCTTCTGATTCTGTGTCTCCCTCTCTCTGCCCCTCCCCTACTTATGCGTGCACGCGCTCTCTCTCTCTCTCAAAAATAAATGTTAAAAATTTAAAAAAAAATTTTTTTAATGTTTATTTATTTTTGAGACGGAGACAGCATGAACAGGGGAGGGGCAGAGAGAGAGGGAGACACAGAATCGGAAGCAGGCTCAAGGCTCTGAGCTGTCAGCACAGAGCCCGATGCGGGGCTCGAACCCACAAACCGCGAGATCATGACCTGAGCCGAAGTCGGACGCTTAACTGACTGAGCCACCCAGGCGCCCCCAAAAATTTTTTTTTAAAGTTTAGGGAACTTGGTGTTCTCTGGTATGGGGTCCATGCTGAGAGATCACACCCACTGGGCTTCTTCCTGTATAGGTTCCCTCTGTAACCTGCCTGGAATGTTGTTCCCCCAAATACCTTCATGGTAGCCCTCGCCTTCTTCAAGTCTTTCTGCAAGTGTCATTTTGTCAACAAAGCCTGTTTGCTACATTCTGGATTTTGTGTCTCTCCCAGACTCCCTGTGTTGGAGCCCGTACCCCAGTGTAACGGTATGTGGAGGTGAAGCCTTTGGGAGGTAATTAGGTCACGAGGGGGGAAGCCCTCAGGAATGGGATTAGTGCCCTTATAATACAGGCCCCAGAAATCTCCCTTACCCCTTGTACCATGTGAGGACATAGAGAGAAGATGGCCATCTGGGAACATGAAACTGTGTTCTCACCAGGCACTGGATCTGCCCGTGACTTGATCCTGGACTTCCCGGCTTCCAGATCTGTGAGAAATAAACTTCTGTTATTTATAAGCCACACAGTCTGTGATATTCTGTTATAGCAGCTCAAACAGACCGAGACACTCTCCGTGCTATTAATGCTGTTTACAACTGCAACATCTCACCTCCTCTAGAACATTCCCTGCCTTGCACTCAAATTCCCTTTAACTTTTCCAGGTTTTTCTTCCTTTTAATAGCATTTATCATCTCCCAATACACTATGTAACACACTTGTTTATTTTGTACATTAGTTATGTTTGTTCCCAGAATGTATGTTCTACCCCAGGATGTATGTTCTATGAGAGCTCTCTGTTTTTATTCATTGGCGTATCTTAAGTGCCTACAAAGGTGTCTGTAGATGCTCACTGAGTATGTGTTGAATACACGCATGGTCACATAGTTTCTTTTTAAGTTTTTTTTAATGTTTATTTTTGAGAGAGACAGAGCGCCAGTGGGGGGAGGGGCAGAGAGAGAGGGAGACACAGAATCCGAAGCAGGTTCCAGGCTCTGAGCTGTCAGCACAGAGCCCAATGAGGGGCGCGAACCCACAGACCGCGAGATCGTGACCTGAGCCCAAGTCGGTGGCTCAACCGACTGAGCCACCCAGGCGCCCCACGCATGATCCCATAGTTTTAATGAATTTACTTGTGTTTACCTTTAGAGGCATCATTACATTGAAAACGATAAATAATTTACCCACCAACATCTGTTCCCTTTGTTTCCTGGTTTTTAAGTGGCTGAGAGGCAATCACTGAGGTGGTAATCTTCTTGCTAATGGAAATGTGAAATTTGCATCACCGTGGCAGGCGTGTGCTCTTTCTGGATGTTTCCACTCCAGGCAGCATGCCCCGCCAGCCGAGGTGCAGAGAAAACCAGCCCAAGGATCACAGAGAGCTAACCTGAAGCAGGAGGGGGCAAGGAGGAGATGCCGAGAACTGGAGAAGCCGGGCAGAGGACCTGGGGCATTTTGTGGTAAACAGAGTCATGTGGCTGTGCTACACGGGCCAGCCGGCAAAGTGGGGTCAGAGAAAGTCAGAGAAACCAAATGTGCCATCGTCACCCCCAAGCAAAGGAAGGTCTGAACAAGGTACTAGGACAGGCTAATGTGAAAGAGATTTTGAAAGAAACAACAGAAGCTTTTCTCATTTTTATTATGAAAAATTTCAAACATACAGAAAGAGGGAAGATATAATTAATCGTTACACATACAGACGGGCACACACACACACACACACACACAGCCTCGGTTCAACAACTGAAACAACAGAATTTTAATCGGATCTTATCTCACCAAGAACCTAAAACTGGTTTACAGTAAGTAATACATTCTGTAGACAGAACACTTTTCCAGTTGTTACACTAGGAAACAGTGTAACAGATTCAGATGCAGCACCTGATCATATCTTCTCATCGCACTTTCAACAGTCAAGACGAGAACGCTGTTTTCAGCGTACGTAGTCCTTGAACACGAACTTCTATACGAAGCTGCATCTCCCTAAGTTATCGAGGAAGGCACCGTGATGCCACCGTGATTGTTATCTCTGCCAGCAAAATAGTTTTGAAACGTTCACGTTAGCTGGGTCACGATGGAAAATAGTGTTTTGTCCCTCTCTAGCTTGTGTGGTTAAGATTTTATGTGAAACATTCTCCGAGGATGAAGCACTCATTCAAGCTTCACCATTTTTTTTTTCTCATGTGGAAAAAAAAAAGTAAAAGACTGAAATGTGAAGGTGAAAACGTGGAGGAAAATGAGGCTTATCGGCCTGCCGCGTGCAGACCTTCCGCGACTTACGAGGGGGTTAAGTCCCAAGAGACTGAACAGAAGTTGCAAATGTTCTAAGGGAGAAGCATGTATGTAACGCATCTGACCCACCACACGACGTAGCTTACGTAGCCTGGCCGGCCTTCAACGTGCCCACAGCACCCACAGCAGCTTCCACGTGGGCAAAGGCATCTCGCACAAAACCTATTGGATGGGAAGGTGCTGACGGTCCCGTGTAATGTGTTGAGGGCTGGCCTGAAAGGGAAAAACAGCACAAGCCCTCCGACACTGGCTGTCTGGGAGCTGCCACTTACCTCAGCATCCGAGAGAGGATCGACCGCGTGTCGCTAGCCGGGGACAAGATCTAAGTTCCAAAAATCCCAAGTATGGTTTCTATTGAATGCCTGCAGTTTTGCACCATCACGAAATAGAAAAACCGTAAGTTAGACCATCGTAAGTCAGGGACTGTCTGTAGTATTTTTTTTTTTTTATTTCCGGATGCCTTCCTTTCCCCAGTCCCCTGTTTTGGGTTTTTTTGTTTGGATTGCTGCTTTTTTTTTTTTTTTTTTCAGTCTGACCTGGTGTTTTTCTAGGTGTATCAGTTCTTAGGCCACAGAGATGTGTGCCACCTGTTAAAATGCCGATTCCGTAAATGCAAACTGTACCAGCGTCTCTGTTTTATTTTAGTTTCTAAAGTTTATGTATTTATTTTGAGAGAAAGAGCGAGAGAGAGAGAGCATGAACAAGGAAGGAGCAGAGAGAGAGAGAGAGAGAGAGAGAGAGAGAGAGAGGATCTCAGCGAGCTCCTTGCTGCCAGCACAGAGCCTGACATGGGGCTTGAACTCAAGAACTGTGAGATCATGACCTAAGCCGAAAGCAAGAGTTGGATGCTTAAGCCACCCAGGTGCCCCAGCCTCTCTGTTTTCAAACCATAGCCACCCAGGTGCCCCAGCCTCTCTGTTTTCAAACCATAGATGCCTTGGAGTCCCTAAGGCTGACTAGTGCGATGATGAGGTCCTTTGAATTCCTTATGTGATGAAACTCTGCTGGGGGGAGAGCCAAGAGACACGATCTGATGTTCACTTGGGAGCTATAGATGATCACATTTCACTGAGGTGAGGTTCCTAGCTGTTGAGTTCCTTTGACGATCATCTTCAGGCCTGTGAATCCCTCATTCTGAGGGGGTGGAGTAGCAATCTGGGGTGCTATACTGCTTCAGAATAGATTGCTGGGCTGTCCAGCAATTAGAGGTTGATGCACTCCATATGTCAAACATCCAATCAGCATGAGGGAGAAAATGGAGACACTGTTGTTTAGCTCCTCAGGAAAAAGCTCCATCCTTCTGAGTGGTCAACTCTATTTATATGTCTGCCTCATGAAGACAGGTGCTCTGTCTTCATGATTCTTTTCACTCATTCTTTTAAAGTTTATTTTTATTTGTACAACACACAGGTACATTCTCATTGTAAAAGAAACTTCTATACAGATAGATAAAAAACCCTCTTAATTCCCCCAATTCCCAACCATCTTCCTTCCTCAGAAGTAATCACTGTTACCAGTTTGGTATAAATCTGTCCAGATTTTCTTGTTTGCATTTGCATGACTGTATTTACATAGAGAAATGTGTAGTTTTATGTATGCATTTACATGAATAATGTCACGATTCCTGTCGTGTTATGCAACTTGTAGCTTTCAGTGAACATTATGTCTTTGAGGTCTTTCCATAAGATCATTTATGTGGTCTTTTCCATATAAATTTACTTCATTCTCTTTTTATTGCTACATTATACTCCATGGATGTGCCAAAATGTATCCAATAATCCTAATGATCGACATTCAAATTAGTTTCTGTTTTAAACAATGTGTAAACACTGCTGTAATAAACATGCTTTGCTTTTTCGTGCATACACTTGACTAATTCTCTATGATAGATGTCTCTAGGAGATACCCAGAAGTGAACTGTTGGTTGAAGGATCTGGAAATTTCATTAAGATAGACACTGCCAACTTGCCATCCCCAAAAAGCGCATATAAGAGAATCTATTTTTCTCTACCTCGACAATGGATAACCTTGAATTTGTATCACTCCGTTTTGCAAGAATGTAGTTTCTCACTGTCTATTATAATTTGTATTTCCATGAGACTCAGTGGGGGTAGGGGGGAGTTGAGCAAACTTATTACCCACATACCTTTCATCTTTTATTTTTTTCTCATTAAGAGGCCTTAGATATTTCTTTCAACCAATACATGCACGTATAATTACAGAAAGAAGTGTGTTATTTGAAAGGGGTGGAATGGGGATTCTGTTCATCTTGGACCTGGCCCCTCTCACTGTTTTTGGAGTTTGGGTTTGGCGTCTGGGCTGTGGTGGGACCAGGGGTCCTGCCATTGACCTAAAATAGTTTTGAAAGCTTACCGTTATTACTTAGTAAACATGATGGCTTTTTTTTTTTTTAAGTTTATTTATTTTTGGAGAGAGAGAATAGGAGAGGGGCAGAGAGAGAATCACAGGCAGGCACCACACCATCAGCACAGAGGCCGACACTGGGCTGGAACCCACGAGCCGTGAGATCATGACCTGAGCTGAAGTCGGTCGCTTAACCACTGAGCCACCCAGGCGCCCCGACGTGGTAGCTTTTAATGACAGAATTCTCTCGTACTTTTGAGGCTGCTGATGTCGAGTCAGGTTTTACTACTTATCCATATCCCTTTTACAGGGTCTGATTCTAACTCTGGCCAGGTGGTCAGCTGTAACCGTATGGCTCCCGTTCATGCCCTTGTGTGTGGTTTTCATTCCCCCGCAGAAACGCCCCGGCCCCTTGCCGGGGTCTTCTCATCGACAGGAGCAGATCTAAGGATGTTGTTCTCCGGGGACGTTGACCTTGTCATTTATCAGCATTTCCTCTGGGCAGGACGTGTTTCATAGCCTTCTCTCCTTGACTTCCAATCAGGTGTTTTAAGCTTTACCTAGACCCTCCTCTTCTCCATTTCCACCAGGAAGCATTCCAGAATCTACCTTGGGTCTTGAGCAACCCGTGGGCCTGGAGGCGTGGGTGGGGTCATCAGCAACAGCTGCTCTGTGTTTTGTTTCGCTTGCCGGTGTCCTCTCCACAGCCATCCCAGCCTCTCCGCTCTCTGCGAGCCACACCCTTGCTGCCTGCCCTCTGCGCCTCCTGCTCCGGCCCAGCTACACCCCAACTTCCTCCCGCCTGCCGACGAGCCAACCCCACATCCTTTGCTGCACTCTGGGAGACTGACCTGGTATCTTCTACAACACGTGGGCAGTGTCTGCAATTGCACCTGTGCGTCCCTGGAAACCCGACAGCTGCTCACCCCGGACGCTCTTTCCTGGCCCCCTGCCCACAAATGCTCTGACATTGACCGGGAGGATGCTTCAGTGTCCAGTCCATGGTATGCTTCCAATTTACCATCTGCTGTTGTTGTGTCCCGAACCTCTTTGTCCAGGTGAGTGCTAACTACCTTTATGTGATAAGGTCTTTGAAAACGGGACAGACAGACAGACAAGTTCAATGCAGTTCTTTTTATACAGTGCTTAGCCCAAAGCTATAAGCAATTAGGTACTTTAACTAAACGCTTCCTGGTGGTATAATACTACAGGAAGTTATTTCTTTAATTATGTATTTCTTGGACTTCTCTCTTGTATTGGGTGGAAGGTGGGTGGCTGAGGGGTAGAGTGGTGGTAATTATTTCTGAAAACTTTTTCCAGGGATTCAATGTCTCATTTGCATATATTCCTTAGAAGGTCTGATTTCATGCATAGCTCTGGAGATGTAAATCATATTTACAAAGCCAGGTCACATTTAGTCCCACAAGGAGCTGCCGTGCACAGATCTGAACAAACGTGAGTTGTTACTGCTGTTCTGCCTTGCAGACCCGTCGTCCCAAACCAAATAAAATGGGCAGGAGAAGGCGTCTTGGCCCATCCCGTGCCTCCTAGACTCCCTCAAGGAAGTTTTCCGCGGCCAGGAGATCCTGCTTTATGTCCCATTCTTCTTTTTAATGGTAAATTTCTACAATTTAAGGAATTGTTCAAATTGACACAATTTAAAGAATTTTTTGAAAAGTATGACATTTTGGCGGAAAGGATGTGGACATACATATATATTGTTTTATCCGAAGGCTAAATAAATGTTTTAGAGGAGGTAGGTAGGATTTGGAATCAGAGAAAGCTATCAGTTTTTATTTTGGGTTGTTTGCTTTAGTTTATGAAACTGAACCCTCCTGGGCTCCAGACTTGTCACAGCGGAACACATGTAATAACATTTAGAAGGTGTGAGTAGACTCATACACTGCCTCTTGTAGCTGTTTGTTCTTTCTCACGAGGCGTTAGCAGAGCACCGCCCGGATACTCTGCGTCTGGGAACTGGGGTGTTATCTTCCCGGTCCAACCCACTGTCTCACTTTGTGACGTGGAGACCGTTAATCTCTCTGTGTAAGTGTGAGTTGTAAGGCTGGGAACCGTAACACCAGCAAGGATGACGCCTGCCACCCTAGGCAACCCGGAAAAGAGTTGCTGCGTGAGTGCGGAATAGAAAGTGAGCCATGGGGGTGGCTCAGTCGGTTAAGCGTCTGATTTGGGCTCAGGTCATGACCTCATGGTTTGTGGGTTGGTGAGTTCGGACCCTGCGTGGGGCTCTCTGCTGTCAGGGCAGAGCCCAGTTTGGATCCCCTGTCTCCTCCTCTCTGCACCTCCTCTGCCTCATACATGCTCTCTATCTCTCTCAAAAATAGTATAAAAAAAAAAAAAAAAAAATATATATATATATATATATATATATATATATATATATATATAGTGAGCCCATGTTTAAAGGGTTTGCCCCCAGATGGCTTGGCAGATCTTTAAAAAAAAAAAAAAAAGAGCCCAGGACTTCCTGCCTCGTGATCTGGTGCCGGGGCCAGAAGTTTGGAGGGAGAGGAAGCAGAGGGAACCAGCTCCAAGCACGTGTGAGCTCTTGAGGCTGTCGACTGGTGGGACACCAAGGGACTTTCCCGGGGCACTTTGTGAAGATGGTTCCTCCTGGCTCTGCCAGTAACCTGGTGAGGACCCCGGCTGCTGCCGCTCGGGAGCTGGGTGCCGGGGGAAGGTCACCAAGGCCTTCGCCTCTGCTGCCCTCGGTGTGTTCCCAAGGCCCGCGCATCCTGGGCTCCTTCATCAGACCGAGGCAGGCTCCCTGGCCAGAACAGCTCTGGGGGACGGGGTGGCGGGGGGAGTCAGCTTCTGCATGGGAGACAGAGGGAGGGGTGTGTGTGTGTGTGGGTGTGTGTGTGTGTGTGTGTGTGAAAATAGAAGAGGCCACGAGAAAGAGAGTGGGCTCTCTGGTCTCATGTAACTTAATTTTTATTTCAAAATTCAAAATGCTTTTCCTGCCGCTTTGTTCTCAGCTGTCTCCTTTGCTCTGTCTCGTGAGTTCTGACCCTTCGCTTTGGTGTGCCTGATTCCGTTGTAAGCTCGGCCTTTTGTTTTCCACTTTTGCTGCATTGATCCAGGCTTTTTTTTTTTTCTTCCCCTCCTGCTGGTTCCTGCAGTTTCCAGAACATGCTTGAGAGACAACATTCCTCTCAGGCAATAGGTGAAAAGTCCTATTTTTTATAAGAGCATATTTTTTCCTTTCTCTAAAACAAACAAACAAACAAAAAAACCCTCTCTTTATCTCCCTCTGATTTCTAAAGTCTCATTGTTCATTTCCTCCTACATCGACTTCCTCCTTTACCCCCTTACCCTCACCGTGAGTTGCTTTTCTTTTTTTTTTTTTTAATTTTTTTTAACGTTTATTTATTTTTGAGACAGAGAGAGACAGAGCATGAATGGGGGAGGGTCAGAGAGAGGGAGACACAGAATCTGAAACAGGCTCCAGGCTCTGAGCTGTCAGCACAGAGCCCGACGCGGGGCTCAAACTCACGGACCGCGAGATCGTGACCTGAGCCGAAGTCGGCCGCCCAACCGACTGAGCCACCCAGGCACCCCGTGAGTTGCTTTTCTGGTAACAGCTTTATTGAGATAGAATTCACATACTGTAGACTTCATCCATTTAAAGGGTACAATTCATTGGTTTTTGGTATAGTCATAGAGTTGTATAGGCGCATGATTGAAATCGTTTTCATCACCTCGAAAAGAAATACCGTGTCCATTGACAGTCACTCCCCGTTCCCCTCCCCCAGCCCCTTGGCAACCGCTGTTCTATTTTCTGTCTCTACGGACTTGCCTGCTCTAGACATTTCACATAAATGGAATCATCATATAGCATTTGTCTATTGTGCCTGGCTTCTTTCACTTAGCCCTTGTTTTTAAGGTTCCTCCACGCTGTGGAGGTACCTTGTTTTTATTGCTGACCTCAGAGGTGCCTTGTGTCTGTATGGCACGGGTTAGGGCGGGGCCAAGAATCAGATGTGATGAACAGGAACATACATCACGTGGAAAAGAATGCAAAGTGATAGATTATTGAAACCCAGTGTGGAGGATTTGCCAGCGCATTGGCAATCATCTTGTGCCAAAATCATATCGAGGACCGTTAAATATGCCCTGGCAGAAGATATGACAATATCTCTGAAATGGAGGAGGCGCTCGGTCCAGAAAATTCTTTCCATGCAAATCTCAATGCACCCAACACCCTCCGCTTGTTCCTTTCTCCTTTCCTCCCTCTAGTCTTTCTGGGGAAAGGCGCAGCAGTGTCCTGTTTGGAACGATATGCCCATGAGGTTGTAGGCATGCCTGGGTGTCTCTGTTCTAGTCTTGGTCAAGAAGGAGGGAGGCAATTTCTTGAGAATTTGAAAGGGCCCAAATAAGGAAGCATAGCTAGACTCAAAAATAAAAAAGATGCAATCAAGTCAAGAGGAGATGAAAAAAGGCCCAAGACCCTGGAAGGAGAGAGCTGGAGACCAACTGGCATTGAACCCAACTCCGGCCGTGACCGCCAGCTGGGTCGGCACCTGGGAGTCAACTTTGGTAGGTACGTGTGGTGAGGGAGTCGAGGAAAGGGTGTCTTAGATTTCCTTCATTATCCTGGCAGAGGTCAGAAACCTTCCCAGAGCCTCCGGTGTCTCACTCAGAAACAAAAACAGCTGGCCGCGTTTAAAGTCAAGAATTACAAGCTGTTGGCATTAATGTACACCGTAAGCTAAGAAAGGAATGTATGAGCAGGATGGGAAAGTTCTCCTCTTGCAAAAGTGTCTCAAAAATTATATTCATAGCTACAAAATCCATTAAAGTTAAGTATAATTAACTTGACTGATGTGGCTCCAAAACGTTAATAGAGGAAGAGAGAAAGGCCGTGTGAAAGCTCTGGGATGGCTGAAATCTAAGATATTTTGAGTTTGGATTGGAAAGAAAGAAGAAAAGTCAGAGTATGATTTACCCCGCCTCACCGTCAGGTGATATGCTGCTGTGAATTCTGAAAATCTGACACTCGGGCTCATTCTGGATAGCTCTCATCTGTCTGTCCTTTTCCTGAAGGTGCTATGTGCCGTTGCTTAATGATCCTGGGGTATTACAGAGTTCAGGCCACAGTTAACTTCATTTACAATCTTCTGTGGCTCCAGCAAGCATCTGCAGAGCTAGGAAGGAACCGATCATGCTAGCCACACTATTCTGTATTCCGAATTCATTCATTTATTTAAACATATATACTGCCAGGGTGATTAAACAGGGTGCTGGGGATGAATAAAATATTCATAGCCCTGGCTACACACTGAATATATCCCCTCCACACACAGACACACACACACACACACACACACACACACACACACACACATGCACAGACACGCACCCCAAATTCATATGTTGAAGTCCTATCCCCTACTGCAATGGTATTTGGAGGTCAGGACTCTGGGGGTGACTAGGTCATGAGAGGGAAGCCCTGTAAGTGGGGTTAGTGCCCTTCCAAAAGAGACTCCAGAGAGCTCCTTCACCTCTTCCCCACGTAAGGATGCAGAGAGAAGACACCAGCTGTGAATCAGGAAGCAGGTCTTCACCAGACACTGGTTCTATGGGCATCTTGATCTTGGACTTCCAGCCCTCAGAGCTGTGAGGAATAAATGCCCGTTGTCCATAAGTCACCCAGTCTGTGGTTCTGTTACAGAAGCCTGGACAAACAGAGACAGCCTGCTCGTGGAGGTGTCCATGCAGAGGCATTAAAACATGGTCCATGGTGGGGCACCTGGGTGGCTCAGTTAGTTAAGCATCTGACTTCAGCTCAGGTCATGATCTCACTATCCATGAGTTCGAGCCCCATGTCGGGCACTGTGCTGACCGCTCAGAGCCTGGAGCCTGCTTCGGATTCTGTCTCCCTCTCTCTGCCTCTACCCCACTTGTGCTCTGTCTCAGTCTCTCTCTCAAAATAAATAAACATTAAAAAAAACAAAAACAAAAAACAACACAGCATCCGTGGTAATTGCAGGAAATGCTGTAAAGACTAAAGGAGAGCACGTATTATCGGGAATCCTACCTGAACTGGAAATCTGCTCTTGCCCCTCACGATGAGTCTGACTGTGTTTCTGGGTCAGGTACCTGGATCTTTCTGCATTTAAACTAAATTCTCAGCCAATAAACTTGCAAATAAACTTCTCTCAGGCTAGCCCACTGTTTTTCCAGACCTGCCCAAGTATATCCCATCATAGGACACGGTCATAGAAGTCAGGCTGAGATCCCTTTGTGTGTGTGACAGGGATTTTAAAAGTTACCTCTTTTTCCTTTTTTTTTTTTTTATCATGGTAGAAAATCTAGATAACATAAAAGTCACCATCTTAACTATTTCCAAGGCTATCTCCAGACCTTTTCCATCTCTCCAAACTGAAACTCTGTACCCCTCCCCTCAGCCCCTGGCAACACCATTCTACTTTCTGTCTATTTGACTATTCTTAGTGCCTCGTGTAAGTGGGATCGTAACAGAATTTGTCCTTTTGTGTCTGGCTTATTGCACTTAGTGTAATGTCTTCATGGTTCATCCATGTCGTAGCAGATGTCAAAAACTTGCACGTGTATGTTAAATTCTAAGCACTTACAAGGCCCCTTCCCCACTATATTTTCAGGGTCCCTGCAGGAATGATTTTAGATATTGACATGGATATTGAACAGAATTTAACAAAGGGACCATTTATAAGAGTGTGGGTTTAAGGAAGCCAACCTTGGGTGGTGAAGCCCCTCAGAACGAGCAACAGTGGGGGGCTGTTACCATTCCAAGGCCTTGGAGGGGCCAGGGGAGGCAATGATTGCCAGAACCTGGAGGGAGAATTGTAGCTGGAGATAAGGCCACCAGATAGCTGGAGATAAGCCTTGGGAAGAGAGAAGAATAGACGCCCCCCCCCCCGCCCCCCCATTCCTCAAGCTTTATAGTATGCAGCCCAACCAGGAGCCAGAGGGTAAGATTGACCTTTCTGGGCACAGGTGCCAAAGGCTGGAGATGGGATCTGGAGGAGCAAATGATTTACCCCTGCACACCCACCTTCTGCAAGGGGTTGAGTGGGGGGTGAGCAAGAGGGATGCGAGGCCAGGGAATCTGAGAACAGAAGTGAGCTGGGTTTCTTGAAGAAGAGAAAGGATGTGGCATATACTCAGAAGGAAAATAGGTCTGGAAGGAGTGGGGGAAGGGCGAGAATGAGGAGAAAGTGGAGTCAACAGTTCCCATGAGGAATGCTGGGTAGAAACCTCAGGAACAAGAGATATCTAAGGAGAACTTACTAGGTGATGACCTCAAACTCCCTTCTCAGTGTCCTCAAGGCATCTTCAGTAAAGATACACTTTACTGTCCAGGCGTTTATAGAATTGTGAATGTAGCGCCATGTTGGGAACAAGGAAGTCCAGTGGTACTTGACGGTAGACAGAGTAACTGGCCCCCAAACACGTCCACGTCCCAATCCTGGAACCTATGAATGTCAGCTTACATGGAAATGCAGAGTTGTGTTTGCAGATGGAATTAAGGTTGCTAGTCAGCTGACCTTGAACTAAGATTATCCTGGTCGTCTGGGTGGGCTCAAGAGTCAGTGTCACATGACTCTGAGTTGAGTGGGGTCAGAATGACTCAACCAGCTGCTGCTGGCTTACAAGATGCGAGCAGGCCACCAGCCGGGGATTCCAAGCCTCTGGAAGCTGGAGAAGCCCTCGCAAAACCCTGAATTTAAGCCAGTATGACCCCTTTCAGACTTCCTCCCTCTAGAACTGCAAGATAATATACTGGTGCTGTTTAAGCCGCGAAGCGTGTCGTAACTTGTTACAACAGCGATAGGAGACTGATACGCTGGGTTTTATGAGTTTTGGGCAAAGTTAACTAAATTTGGGATAAAAATACGGAGCTGTTGGGGGTTCCTGGGTGGCTCAGTTCATTAAGCGTTTGTGGCTCAGGTCATGATCTCACGGTTCGTGGGTTCAAGCCCTATGTCGGGCTCTTTTGCTGACAGCTCAGAGCCTGGAGCCTGCTTCGGATTCTGTGTTTCCCTCTCTCTCTACCCCTCCCCTACTCTCTCTCTCTCTCTCTTAAAAATAAATAAACATTAAAAAATTTTTTTTTACATATGGAGCTGTTTATAATTACCATAAGTACTGTATTGATAGCTGAACTTGTAAACTTTACCAGCGAAGGTTGTCATTCACTACTAGACTCCCTCGTCCTGGCTAAAGCATCACTCCTGCTTCCAATGCTGCAGGACTTGTGTTGTTCTCGTCACCTGGGTTCTGGTGTAGCTGTTCTCAGCCCGATTCGTTAATCAGCGCGGGGTCTGTGGTTTTCATTTTGCACCTTCATCAGTCTCCTTTGAGAGCCCAGGGCTGTGGCCCCCTTCTGAGCCCCACACTTTAGTTTTAGAGCTCTCCCTGTCCAGTCCATCATGCAGAGGTTTTGCTGGTTTGGGGAGCCCTTTTTTCTGCCCACACGAACTCTCATTGCAATCTGTTAGACATACAAATACAGCAAACTGGTGGTGGAAAGGATTAAGAGACTGGCTCTCTGGCAGTAGACAGTACCTGCAGAGTAAACCCTCTGATCTCCCGTTCCTGAAACAGCTATGCTTCTCGACATCAGTGCCTCCACAGCTGACAGAGGCTCTTTCGGGCACTGGTGGCAAGAGTACAGAGCAGATAAACAATTAAAGATGAGAATGGAGCAGGATTTAATAAAACAACATCGAATGGGTCTTGCTGGGCTCGAATCAACGTGTCGGCAGGGCTGCGTTCCCTCTGGCCCAGCAGTCCAGCTTAGATCATTTTATTCTGAAGAAACATGCTGCAGAATACAAAGCAACATATGAAAAAGGGTTACTGACTGTGGGATTTTGTTACAATAGCAAATATTGAAAACACAACCAGAGCTCCTGTCCATCAGAGACTGGTTGAATCAGTCATGGAACAGCCAAGGGATGGAGTATCACACAGCCATAAAAAAGACTGGGGACTCTCCGAAGGGATAGAAAAGGATGTCCAAGCTATATATATTTTTTAAAGAGAGAGAACAGGGGAAGGGCATAGAGAGAGAGGGGGACAGAGGATCTGAAGTGGGTTCTGTGCTGTCAGCACAGAGCCCGATGCTGGGCTTGAACTCACGAACTGTGCGATCATGACCTAAGCCAAAGCCGGACACTCAGCCGACTGAACCACTCAGGCAGCCCATCCAAGCTATATTGTTAAGTGAAGAAAGTAAAGTGGAAAAGAATATATAAAGCATGTTACCATTTCTGTACAAAAAGGTCGGGTAAGAATTGTGTGTGCGTTTGCTCGTTTTCACAAGAATCACTGGAAAGATAAACCAGAAACAAGGGGAAATAGCGTGGAAAGAGGAGGGGTGAGAGGGACAGTGACACTCCTCTGAGGATCTTTTTGTGCAGCTTTGAATTTTGAGCCACGGAAATGTTTTAAGTATTTAAAAAATTAAAGAGAATTAGGGGGGGGAAAGTCGAACATAAACACAAACAAAGGAAGCTAAGTGGTTTGCAGCAAGCTGATGGCATAACACCCCATAGAGGAGGATTGTCAGTAACTTTTGAACCCTCTGCTCTGACTACTGGGACATACTCGAAGGGAAAAAAGACTTGCAGGAGGCTTATGCATCCCAGTGAGAGCTAGTAGCAACATTAGCGTCATCATACTGATTGATGCTCCTCTGTGTGTGTTGTAAGGTACAGCATCTGAGTTAACACACTGTGTGCGGAAGCCTCGGGCTCTCAAGATCCGAGGAAGGAGGTAACGTGCATGGAGAAATGCTCTGCTTCTGGATGAGAACTGGAAGGATCTCTATGAATTCACCATTTCCCACCTCTAGTCACCGCCAAAGACAAAGCGACACGTTAGTTAACGCGGTGAAAGCAGATTTTATTCAGGAGCTACTGACAGCAGGGACAGGAACTGAGTTCCGTTCTGATTTGCACAGAGTAACTGGTGTTTTAAAGGGAGGATAAGGCAGTTGGGAGGGGGACAGAGCGGTGCTCAAGCGATAAATTACAAAAGATTGGTCAGTGTCACTTAGGTCAGCTGCGTCTGCTGGCTGGCAGTGGAGGAAGTCAGGATTCTTCCTCCCAGGGAGACTGGGAGACCGAGGTCCTGTCCTTCCTGCTGACTGCCTTCCAAAGGCAAGACTTTCAGAGCCCCAGGGAAGGCATTCCTGAGTTTAGGAGGTACATCTACATCTCAAAGCTCAAAGGGTCAGAGGAAGGATTCACAATTATATGTCTGTTTTAGTGAAAAGCTCTGAGACAGGGTGGTCAGAAGCCTGACCTGGAGGCTTGAGCTTTCCAGGCAGGCATTTGGGGAGGGGCTGGAGTCCTCGTAGGGACACAGCCTCCTGCTGCTTGAAGCCATGCTGGAGTTTGGGGTCTCTTAGTGTAGAGGTTTGGATGGGGTCATTATGTTCAGCTCTTCCCCATTTGAAGCAATGCCACTCCAGGATCAAGGGACACATTCGTCCTCAGATCTTGGTTTCTAAATAACCATTCCCTCTACAAGGAACACCTTGGATAAATTGGCTGATTCCAGATTAAGGACAGGGAAAATGCAATGTGTTTGGAACTTCTTGTGCCCGAAAGCAAGAAGGTGCTCCAAGACCAATGGGCAGGACCAGCTACGTAATTTGCAGGGCCCAGTGCAAAATGAAAATTCAGGCCCCTTGTTGAAAAATTACCGGGAATGTCAAAATAGCAATCGCAGAGCAGTGAATCACACAGGTGGCTTTCCTAAGAACAAGGTCTTGTGCAACTGCCCAGGTCACCCGCCTGCGATCCTGAGCCTGATCGTGGAAGATGTGTGAAAAGTTCAGGGGAGCTTGAAGGGGCTCCTGCTGGTTAATTTTGGGACAATGTGACCACCGAAAACCAATAAAAATGGCAATGGGCTATAAAACATGAAATTAGAAAAGAATCCATGAGTTTATAGTGATACAAAAACTGTGTATTGCAAGGGAGGGAAAATTTTATGAAGAATGTCAGCTAATGTAGACGGAATTACAGAATTAGGAAAATTACCATTTTTTTGCAGTCACCAATGCAATAATGATGCTAAACCCATTGTGTTTAAGATTGTAGAGGAGAAGGTTATGCAAACAATTGATGTCTGCCTTTATTACTTATTAATTACAAATTGGAAAAGATGTTTTCGCAATAGATCTGGAAGAAAGCACCCTTAACCAAATGACCAACTTTGCATGATTGACAATGAGACAATATATCACGTGCCTCCTGATAGGAAGCAGTGAAAAGTACACCAGGTAGTATTTTGCCCAAGATGTTTAATTTGAATCTGACCATGAGGAAACAAACAAGGCAACTGGCCTGAACCCTTAAAAAATGAAAGAAAGAAAGAAAACAAAAACAACAAACCCAGAGCTGTTCTGGATAAAAGGAGGATAAAGGATAAAGAAACACGAGAACCAAGTGAATCGTATGACGTTTGATGACCTAGAAGGAAAAGGAGCCACGGAAAACTTCCAGGGACGACTCTGGGCGTCGGGATTTTGAACTGCAGATAATAATACCATTACCTCAGTGTTAAGTTTCTTGGACGTGATGGTGGTATTGGTTATGGTCATGTAGAAGAACGTCCTTGTTTTTTGATGATACATGCAAAGGATTTTAGACTGAAATGCCTTGGCATCTTCAACTTAGTTTCAAATGAAAGGGAGGCTGGAGGGAAGGAAGGGGAAAGGAAGAGAGGAAGTGAGAGAGATTCGGAGACAGTGATGGGGAGAGGGATAGAGAGGGCAAATGTGGCAAAATGTTAATAATGGTTTGAATATGGGTGAAGAGTATGTAGCAATTGTACTGTTTTTTCACTTTGCAATAGGATAGACATTATAAAAAATAAGCTAAGGAAAGAAAGGTTTCCTCGCTAAAGTCACATATCAAGGAGGAACACAGTTCCTGGCACATCAGGGGCACAAAGGCTCTCTAGCTTGACTGGCAGTTCCCCTGAAGCAGCAGACCTGCCACCAGGCCCATCAACATAATTCATGTGTGTCCCCGATCTGTGTGCCCACACGATGAGTCATGATGAGCAGGACAGAGCTGACGGCAGACGGCAGTGATGGGCACCTGTCTCCTGAGGACTAGCAAGAGCCGAAACTGGAGTTGGTAGACCAGCGAGCCGGGGGCTACGGTTCCTTCTGCGTTCAGGTGCCAGTACAGGCTCAGACAGCCGTTTTGGGTCTTATTTGAACATTGGCGACAATATGCCTGCTCTGTTAACGCTACAGAGATTGAAGAAGATAATGTATGAGACAAAACGTTCTTATTTCCCAGATCTATTTTGTAGATGATCCCATGTTTTATAGATTTTATTCTGGAAATACAGATTGTTTAGGAGCTGTTACAGATGTTCTTGCCGTTTGTAGTCTTGTAATAATTTGTGTCCTATAAATACAGAATTCATGATCATTCTATTTCATACGATTACCATCAAAAAATGGGGGCAAAAAAAACCAAGGCAGCGTATCTAAAATAGTAAAATCGTCTCTGCTACATTCCTGAGCACTCCTGACAGGAGAGGATTTCTGTTCTGAGCAGGCTTCCAGCTGCACACTTCAAGCTTGTTTTTCTTTCACTACCTGTATCGTTTCAGGGCTGGGTATAATAGGACATGTTCATATCATGACATGCCTTCTGGGTGAATCAGCCTAATGGGCAGCAGGGATATTTCTGGAAGCCAACCCCACCCCGAGATGGCTAGCAATCACCATACACCCAAGTGATTGTGAGCCATGCAGATCTACCCCGCCAAGCCCTGGCATCCCTGACTCAACTTCTCCTTAACCAGAGTCCAAAATGTCGTGGCCATTTCAGTGGTATCTGTGCAAGGGGAGGTGTGATGGAGAGAAAAATCCCAAGAGGAAAGAGACAATGGTATCAACCAATTATAGTTAAAATATCTTAAAAAAAAAAAAAAAAAAAAAAAAAGAGGAGAGCAAGAGACAGGGAGAAAGTTCATCAGTGTTTTTTATGTTATATGGGAGGTAGAGATGTCTGAGGGGGCAGTCAGAAATGCAGGTTTAAAGAGCTGATGGATGGCAGTGTAGAGACTATGGAGTCATTCACAATCAATATGGCTGCGTAAGTGGATGAGCTCCCCCCGAAAGAAAGTGTGTAGAAGAAGAGAAGTTAACCAAGGGCAGAATGTTGGGTGATGCCAAATTCTGTTGTCAGGTGTAGGTGAGGAGACCGCTATAAAGTGTTGGGCCAAAATGCTGTTTGCAGCCAGGATAAGAGGGCTGTGAAAGATGAGCACAACCAGGTCGGTTTGGATTATTGTCATTTACAATGAAAAGGGTTTTTTTTTTTTTTTTTTAAATGAAAAGATTTTTGATAATATACACATTTAAATATTTAAAAGAAGATGTAAACGTAGGCTGATAGTCTTATACAATTATAAAATCAAAACATACTAGCAAAACTACAAACTCATAAAGTAACAATTAAAGTTCAGTACGACAGATGGAATTGTCTTGCTGAAATAAAGTCACTGCTAGTGATGGTAATAGTAGAAAAATCTATTTATATGGTTGAAATTTCACTTGTTGGTTTGGTTATTTTGATTTAAAAAAAATATTTATTTTGAAAGAGAGCGAGCAAGCACAGTGGGGGAGGGGCAGAGAGCGAGAATCCCAAGCAGGCTCTGTGCTGTCAGCAAAGAGGCGGACGTGGGACAAACTCACAAACCATGAGATCATGACCTGAGCTGAGATCAAGAGTCCGACACTTAACTGACCGAGCCAGCCAGGTGTCCCCTAGTTATTTTGATTTTGAGCACACTGCCCATCATTGGAGTGACTGTCATGATCTATGTTGATATTTTTTCTCCTTTTAAAATTTATTTTTTATTATCTCCTTAACAAAGTGGGTTTTACATCCCCTACCTATTATTTAGAATGGACAGTCTAGGGGCGCCTGGCTGTCTCGGTTGTTTGAGTGTCTGAGTCTTGATTTTGGCTCAGGTCATGATCCCAGGCTCGTGTGACTGAGCCTGCATTAGGCTCTGACCCCGCTGAGCATGGAGCCTGCCTGGGAGTGTCTCTTTTTTTTTTCTCTCTCTCACTCTGCCCCTTTCCCTGTTTGTGTGTGTTCTCTGTCTCTCCCTCTCTGAAATAAATAAATAACACAATGCAATATAATACAATAAAGATGGGACAGTCTAACAGTGCCTCTCAAACGTGATGACAATAGTATCATTTACCGAAGTTTATTCATTGATTGTTCACTGTGCACATTAATGATCTGTGGTAAAGCTGGTGTGGGTCCTCATCACCGGATCCTTACTCCACATGGCTTGCCGTGGAGCTGGATACTGGGACCCACACTTCTGGGTTCTGTGTGCTTTTACCATCATGCATATTTTGAGGATTCAATTCTCCCCCCGTTTTTCTCCTTTCAAGCTACTATAATACCTTCATCTCAATCACCTGGCTTCAAATGGCCTGCAAATACTTAACCATATAAATAAAAGAACTAAAGATATATAGTTAACTAAAATTGGGTGGTGGAGGGAAGCAAGGAAGGGGGGAGAGGAAGGATCCACTAATTCACCATTGCTCTAAGTACGGTGTCACTATGGTGGAAAGAATGTATCTGGCAGGGCGCCTGGCTGGCTCGGTTGGTTGAGCCTCTGCCTTTGGCTCAGATCATGACCTCACAGTTTGTGAGTTCCAGCCTCAGTTCAAGCCCAGCATTGGGCTCACTACTGTCAACGCAGAGCCCGCTTTGGATACTCTGTCCCCTTCTCTCTTTGCCCCTCCCCCTCTCGCTCACTCTCTCAAAAATAAATAAATCTTAAAAAAAAAAAAAAAGAATGTGTATGCCAATTTTTCCTTGTCAAAGGCTTAGGTGAGCTATTTAATTACTTGGTTTCCTCATCTGTAGAGTCACGTTACAATGATCAAATGATATCTTGTAGCTAACATGCCTAAAGCTGTGCCTGGTACACAATTGTTGTTCAGTGATAGTAATTATCAAGTTTAGACATTTATTTATTAAAATTTATTTATTTAGAGAGAGAGAGAGCACACACGCAATTGGGGGAGGGGTAAAGGGAGAGGAAGAGAGAATCCCAAGAAGGGTCCACACTGTCAGCTCAGAGCCTGACTCGGGGCTCGAACTCACAACTGTGAGACCATGACCTGAGCCAAAATCAAGAGTCAGATGCTTAACCAACTGAGCCACCCAGGTGCACCTTGAGTTTAGACATTTAGTAAGACTAGAATAAATGTGGAACTCACAATGCTGGCTGATGAGGTAAGACTCAGAGGTATGATGGGCTTGACCATAGAGAGGGCTGTGTCCAGTCAGACCAACTGAGCAAAGGGCAGGTGTTGGCACCTGGATCTACACAGATTTTATGCATCCAGATCATTGCCAGTTCTGATGTTTGACCTGAAGTTAATGTCTCACTGTACTTGTGGCAAGATAGTTGCACCTGTCCCAGATTGTACAAATCCCGGCGTTCACCACATTTTTTAGTAAGTTTATTATCAATTTGGGAAAATCTTTTGTACACAGTCCTTTCCTGGGGATTAAAAATGATTATTTCTTTTGTCTTTGAGGGTTACAATGCTTTTGGTCTTCTTTGGAGCTTCTCTTTTTAGTCTTTCTTCAAGAACTAATTTCTATTCTTTTCTGTTTTTGTTAAAGACTTCAGTCCTGATCATGTCGTAGCAAAGGTTCGGTTCAAGCAGACCTGGCTTCCATGCTGGCTGTCACTTAGATATTATTTGATCTTGAGCACGAGCTTCCTAACCTGGCAGATAAGGAAAAATAATACCCACTTCCTCTGGATTGTTAGGATTAAATTAGACGATGGCTTGAAAACTCTGAGCTCAGCAGCAGCACTAGTAACCTTAGTACCATTGTCCACATCCTCCCAACTCCTCCCACTCCAGTTAAAGTGGAATATTTGCAAGATTAGCAGTGCTTTGGCATATTAAAAAATAGTTTATTTTATTTTATTTTATTTTATTTTATTTTATTTTATTTTATTTTATTTATTTTGTAATCTCTATACCCAACGTGGGGTTCAAACTCACAGTCCCAAGAGCAAGAGTCACACACTCTACTGACTGAGCCAGCCAGGCACCCTTCCCTCCTCCCCATAATCTTTAATTCATGTTGGGAAAATATTAAAAACTATAGTACCAGCCTGAGTCTTACCACATTTGAGAAAAATTAGAGTTTCTAACTGTAAGCTTACTTTATCCAAGATGAAGACATATTAAAATTCCCAGGCAAGGGAAAAATATCTGCCATTAACCAAAATATGTGATTATTATCAGAGTTTCCTTTTTCCCGAGGAAAAAGAATACAGCTAAAATACAAATGATTCCCACAGATTACCCAGAAATGCATTTACTGAGAGCAAGAGAGTGCCGGAGAGTTGCTAATGAGCCATACAATCTAAGCAGTCACTGCCTCTACCTTTCTTCTGTTTCCTCACCATAGGTGAGGTGATTATCCTTAGTTGGGGAGGGGAGGGCAGTTGGGAATATATGTAGGACATTTCTGTTGTCACAGCAGCTACCCTATATGGTGGCCATCTTCTAAGATGGCCCCCAGCGATCCTGCTTTGGGTGGTCACGGTTCGTCGTACCTCCCATACTGCAGCAAAGTTGGTCTGTGTGATCGACAGAATTCCCACAGAAGCGAAGGTCTGCTACTCCCAAGATAAGGTTAGAAAAGGCAGTGCAGCTTCCCTCTTGGACTCCCCCTGACTCCACTTGTTTGGTGGAAAGCCTCATCATGAGCACCCCTACAGAGATGCCCATGTGGTGAGCAACTGAAGCCTGCTGCAAAGCAGCCGTGTGAGTGAACTTGGAAGCAGACCCTCCATACCCAGTCAGGTCTCAGATGGCGGCAGCCCCAGCTGACACCTGGACTGCAGGCTGGCGAAGACCCCAAGCCTGAACGACCCAGCTAAGCTGCTCCCAGCTTCCCGACCTATAGAAATGGAGATAATAAATGGTCCTTGTTTTAAGATGCTAAGTTTAATAATATATATATTTTTTTTTAACATTTTTTTTATTTATTTTTGGGACAGAGAGAGACAGAGCATGAACGGGGGAGGGGCAGAGAGAGAGGGAGACACAGAATCGGAAACAGGCTCCAGGCTCCGAGCCATCAGCCCAGAGCCTGACGCGGGGCTCGAACTCACGGACCGCGAGATCGTGACCTGGCTGAAGTCGGACGCTTAACCGACTGCGCCACCCAGGCGCCCCAAGTTTAATAATATTTTTAAAGTTTATTTCTTTATTTTGAGAGAGACAGAGGCAGCGCAAGTAGGGGAGGGGCAGAGAGAGAGGTAGAGAGAATCCCAAGTAGGCTCTGCGCTGTCAGCATGGAGCCTGACGCGGAGCTTGAGACCACGAACCACGACATCATGACCTGAGCCAAAACCAAGAGTTGCACATTGAACCAACTGAGTGCCCCATTAAGGTGCTAAGTTTAAAGTAATTTGTTGTACAGCCAGGTTGCTACTGGCTTTTAATAAGCAGAGTCAAAGATGTTAGATGTCTGGCCGTCCCTGGAACAGCCCTGCTCAATGAAGACTTGTCCTACCTTGCTATAGACTGAATGTTTGTGTCACTGACAAAATTCACATGCTGAAACCTAATCCCCAAGGTGATGGTATTTGGAGGTGAGGGCTTTGTGAAGTGATGAGGTCATGAGTGGGAAAGCCCTCATGAATGGGATTAGTGCCCTTTTAAAAGGACCCTAGAGCACTCCCTTGTCCCTTTTGCCGTATGAGGGCACAGTGAGAAGACAGCTGTCTGTGGGCCAGGAAATGGGCTTTCACCAGACCCTGAATCTGCCACTGCCTTGATCTTGGAGTTCCTAGCCTCAGAACTGTGAGAAAGAGATGTTCATTGTTCAGTTCACACAGTCTGTGGTATTTTTATGATAGCCACTTGAATGGACTAAGACACACCCTTGATGTTGAAATCAGGCCTATCCTAACACTGGTATGATCCCTCCCAGTTTGAAATGTGTATGATTGTATTACGGGGGTTAAAAGCAAAAGATCAAAAAGAAAAGGTAACCATAAATTGTTATGTGACTCTATCCAACTTTTAATGTACGTATCCAATGGCCCCCAAATTGTTCTTTGAATCTATCTTAAAGAAACTCGTATGGATGTGGGTAAAATTATGTACAAAAATAACCCTTGCCCTTTTGTTAGCAATAACCAAATGCTGCAAATAACTAAATTATTAGAGGACTAGTCAAATAATTATAGTTTATCTGGGATATTATGTCATGACATAAAGTGGACTCTAAAGGATATCGTTAAATGAAAATCTAATCATAGAATAATACAAATGCCATACCATTAGGGTTTCATGCGTGTGTGTGCATGTGTATAAATGCACAGAAATAGAGAAGGTATGGAATGATTCACCTCAAATTTGACTTTTCATTCTCTGTGCCTCTCTGTATTTGAATTTTTTACAATTAGCATTACTTTTGTGGTTACAGAATACTCTAGATTATTATATTCAGCGATAGGGGTAATGTCCTGCTTACTTTTGGTGCCATCGAGGTTGCTCCAATCTCATTTTATACTCCAAGATGGGCGGAAGTCGCTTACGTTTCTGGTTTGGATCAGATGGAGCTCAGGAATGAAGTGATGGTCGGTAGAGGGTAGAGTACCAGAAATGGGGGAATCAGCGTGGAACATAATTCCTGACTGGGCCTCAGGCCTTCAGCTCTGTGGGCTCTGCCCTCCTAAAGGACCCATCGTTAGCTGGCCTGGGAACATTACAAGTAGCTCTAAATCCAGAAATGGAATTGGAGACACCTGAACCTAGTAGGTTCTGCGGACCCTTGGGTTCCCCTTGGCTCCTTTAAAAAGGAGGTTGTGCTTTCAACTCAAAAGTGAAGTCAGAGATTTCAAGTAAGAACCAGGACTTGAAATTCCTTAGACTGGAATGCATCCGTTCCTGTACTCAAAGCACACCTCCCCTTGTTCATTGGCTGGCTGCCTTTGTTTGTTTGTTTGTTTTTAAGTATGCTCACACCCAACGTGGAGCTTGAACTCACAGCCCTGAGATCAAGACGTGAGGTCAGTGAGATCAAGAGCGGATGCTCCACCGACTGAACCACCCAGGCGCTCCTGCTGGCTGCATTTTTACCTTTGCAGGTCTTTGCCGGATAAAACATATGGTAATAGAATGGGCCCTGTTCATTATCAACCAAGAAAAGCTTGGAGTTATGTCTCCCAAGTCCAAAAATGCACAATGAAGATGAAAACGAGAGTAGTAAATATGTCTAAGGGAAACTGAAAGTTTCGACTTGTGTGTCAAGATAAGGCAACAAAGATAAGCAGTACAGACATCACAGCAGTGAGGGATAAGAGCCAAGTCGAGAGATGTGGAAACAAAGAAAAAAAGGGTGAAGGAAGAACGTTTTTAAAGATTTGGCTGATCACTTTTTGACCGTCATCTTGAGAGAATATAAAATTGTATATTTTGGGTTGTATGAGAACCCAAACTCCCACGATGCCCTTTAGTCTGGGGTTTGTTACAAACAAGGCTTCTTCAAGAGAGTGAGACGTTGTTTCCCCCCCTCCCCCACAGTCCACAAACACCTCACTCAGGACAGGAAATGTACATTCCGCAAATGACTATGTCTAAAACACAATCCATAAGAGAATGGGTAAAACTTACTTTTTTTCTTTTGTGTGGAATTAAATTGTTGGAAGGAAGCCAAGGAAGTGACACATTTCACCTCCTGTTTCTGGTGGAACAACCCTTAAGCCATTGGTGGTTGTTCATCAAATTGTTTGGGGTCTCAGGTACTGTGGGTTACTGAATTTATTTTCCAGGCAACAAATTTTAATTTTTTCGTATTTCCATAAGGAAATGAGATACAGTGCCTTTACATAGATTGCAAATCTATTCTTTTTTTAAAAAATTTAAATTTTATTTATTTTGAGAGGCAAAGTGGGGCAGGGAGGGAGGGAGAGAGAGAGAGAGAGAGAGAGAAGAGGGGAGGGGAGGAGAGAGAATGAATCCCAAGCAGTCTCCACGCTCAGCACGGACGGAGCCTGATGCCCCGCTTGATCTCACGACCCTGAGATCATGACTTGAGCTGAAATCAAGGGTCAGACGCTTTACTTACTAAGCCACCCAGGTGCCCCAATTGTAAATCTACTTTATTAAAAGTAGTGGAAAAATATCCTTCGTATCATCTACTTTGGTTGCCAGTGTGCACAGGGTGGTGGTGGTTTTTCAAATTTTTAAGTAACTTCTCTCCAACTTAGTCAAGGCAGAGAGTAAATCTTATTTCTTTTGTGTTTTTCTGAATGTAGTTGACTTCACTGCCTCTCAGAGTCTTAGTTTCCTCATCTGTAAAATACAGGCATTTACTTTAAAGGGTCACGTGTATACTTTATATACTTTATATACATATGCATATAGATCAAAGTACTTTGCCAACAGTAAAGAGAAAAACGCTAATTACTTTGTTTCCAATTGAATTTATGGGACTTGAATAGTTTTTCCTAAATCCAAGATAGGAGAAGTTTGTACATTTAAGAGAGCATATCAAACCCAAGTCAGGAGAGTGGGAAGTGAAGACAGTTGAATGTGTGGTTCTTAGGCTCAGGTCAGAGGTCTAAGCTGGAGATGACAGACGGGGGAATGAGCAGCCTGTCTGGGGTGGGTGAAGTCAAAGGTGAGGGTTAGGTCCCACAAGGGAAGTGTATGGAACTAAAAAGGGTGGGGATGAGGGCGTCTGGGTGGCTCAGTCGGTTGAATGTCCAACCCTTGGTTTCAGCTCAGGTCGTGATCTCACTGTTCATGGGTTTGAAACCTGCTTCAGGCTCTGTGCTGACAGTGCAGAGCCTGCCTGCTCAGATTCTTGCTTTCCCTCTCTCTCTGCCCCTCCCCCCCCCGCCAATAAAAAATAAATAAACATTAAAAAAAATAAAAGAGGTGAAGATGACCAGTGACTAAACCCAAATACCAGCTGTTGAAGGCAGAGGTCCTTAACTGGGATAAAACACTCCTTGTGAAGACTTTCTAAGGCATTTGCGTACATAGTTGGCTTTTTTTTTTTTTTTTTAATGTTTATTGTTTATTTTGAGAGAGAAAGTGTGAGCAGAAGAGGGGCAGAGAAAGAGGGAGACAGAGACTCCCAAGCAGGGTCCATGCTGTCAACACAGAACCTGACGTGGGGCTTGACCTCACAAACTCTGAGATCATGACCCGAGCTGGAATCCAGAGTCAGATGCTCAACCAACTGAGCCACCCAGACGCCTCTGTCTGTAGAGGTGTTTTAAGGGAGTCCATTTCTAGATTTTCGGCTTCAATTTCTTTTCTTTCTTTCTTTTTTTTTTTTTTTTTAGGTTTATTTATTTTTGAGAGAGAGCACAAGTAGGGGAGCCAGAGAGAGAGGAGTGAGAACAAATCCCAAGCAGGCTCTGCACAGTCAGCACAAAGCCCAATGCAGGGCTTGAACTCATGAATCCTGAGATCACGACCTGAGCCAAAACCAACTGAGCCACACAGGCGCCCCTAGATCCTCAGCTTTGATTTCCTCATTATATATATTTTAATGTTTATTTATTTTTGAGAGAGAGAGGAAAAAAAAATGAATGAGCAGGGGAGGGGCAGAGAGAGAGGGAGACACAGAATCCCAAGCAGGCTCCAGGCTCTGAGCTGTCAGCACAGAGCCTGACGCAGGGCTCGAACCCACGAACTAGGAGATCATGACCTGAGCTGAAATCAGATGCTTAACCAACCAAGCCACCCAGGCGTCCCTTTCAGCTTTGATTTCTAATCTTTCCTCACTTGCTCTATTTCAGAGCTGACCTGGGATGGGACAGAGGATGGGGGACTGTGTCTCCTCTCTAATCCTCTCACGCTTACCTTTCTTCCACTTTCCAAAAGGAAGACACACCCTTCATCACGCAACTTGCATTATGCTGGAGGGAAAAACCTCCAGGGCAGCAAACAAAGGGGCAGCTGGAAATACTGGTGCTGGTTCTAAGAGAGCACATGGCTCTGGTGGCCAAGGGGCAGGCCTGCCCGCTGGCAGTCTCCAGCTCTGTACGCGACAGAATTGAAGTTGGACCTTGCTGACCTGTCCCCCGGTAAGCCATCACGAGTGGTCTGTGATCATAGATTGCTCTGATTTGGGGCATAACTCAACAAGAGCTCGGATTTGAGAGCCATTGCTCCAAAAACCAAACCAAATCAAACCAAAACAAAACAAAATTTCTTCCTTTTCCATCCATTTATTTGTAAGGTTTCTCAAGGCTCACATCTATAAAAATGAAAAATAGGAATAGAATTGATGGTGAACCTTGTCTCATTCTAGAGACCAGTAATATTTACTAAGAGGTGACTAAACTGGGAAATATATGTAGATAGATATCTATATCTACCGATGTATCTGTATCTATATCCATATCTGTATCTCCAGAGCCACAAATTAAGAGATGCATTTCTTAGTCAATTCAGGCTGTTTTAACAAAATACCACGCTGGGTGTTTTATAAACACTAGAAATTTATTTCTCACTGTTCTGGGTGTTGGGAAGTCTGAGATCAAGATGTGGGCAGATTCTGGTCTGGGAAGAGCTTGCTTCCTAGTTCATTGATGGCGTCTTTTCCCTGGATCTTCACCTGGTGGAAGGGGAGAGGTGGCTTCTCTTTGTGAGGCCACTAATCCCCTCACGACCTAATCACCCTAAGGGCCGCACCTCCTAATTCTGTCACATGGGGGATTAGGATTTCAGCATATGAATTTGGAGGAGACAAACCTTCAGACCACAGCAGTTTCCAATAAATATTTAAGGCAAAGACTATAGTGACAGAAGGCAGATCTGTGGCAGCCTGGAGCCAGGAACAAGAGTTGAGGACCATCTGCAAAGCTCCAAGAGGGAACTTGTGGAGTCAAGGAAATGTTTTATATCTTAATTTTGACTGTGGTGTTGGTTACATAAGTCAACACGATTGTCCAAATTTATCAGCGTGTACACCTAAAGTGGGTGAATGTTTTTTGGATGTAAATTATATCTCATTAAAACCGGGGCAAAGTTTTCCTTTTCTGCTTAATCATTATTTATCAACTTTATAGTATTTACACTGTTTTGATGAATTACATACCAGTGATCATTGTAATGGCAACTCAACACAGAAGAAATTTTTGAACATTTAGAGGCTTATGGGTATGGGAAACACAGCAAATTGTAATTGGTACTTTTTTTCCCAGAGAAGAGAGGGATCAATAAAAGGCTGCAAAGTATAAAATATATTAAGATTAGGATCACGTGGGTGGCTCAGTCAGTTGAGCCTCCGACTCAGCTCAGGTTATGATCTTGTAGTTCATGAGTTCGAGCCCCATGTCAGGCTCTGTGCTGACAGCTCGGAGCCTGGAGCCTGCTTCGGATTCTGCGTCTCCCTCTCTCTCTGCCCCTCCCCCACTCACACTCTGTGTCTCTGTCTCTGAAAAATGAATAAATGTTTTAAAAAAGTTTTTAAAAAACTTAAAAAAATATTAAGATTAAATTCTGCAGGAGGGGAAATATGAAAGGGAAAAAGAAATATAAAATGCCAAAGGTTAAAAAAGAGGTTGCTCAAATATTTTAAAATATGGATGATAGTGGGTTATAACCATACCATGCTTTATAGATTCCATTAAATTTATTTAAAAGAATGCTAGAACAGTTTCATTTTAAAATAATACGATTTACAATATACTGGAAAATTCATTCTTTGCAACCATTTAGACTTAGGAGAACATGTCAACTTCAAAATGAACAGGTATGTAATCTTAGGGTACATGATCTTTTCAGGTACTTTTAAGAACAAACAAGGAAAGAAAAAGAAAGGAAAACCATTGATTTAGGGATGAGCAGAACAAAGAGAACTAGAAGGAAAATCACAAAGAAGGGAAACTCAGAGAGAATGTGCACAGAATTCAAAGGAGAAGAGACTTTCAATGAGGGGAAATTGTTCTCACCTTTAGAGAGGCTCAAGCAAGGTAGGTACCAAAGCATCACCAACTGAGGCTTTGACTCATGAGGCTTTGACTCATGTGTCGATGGGAGATGTTTTCATCTTTCCTTTGCCCCAGTGGGGATCTTGAGTTTGGAGATCAAGGATTCCATTGGTCCCCCAGGGGCTCCTCAATTGCAAAATTGAGGGCAACTGGGGTGCCTCAGTCAGCAAGAGTGTTCTAAAGGGTAGGGGAATGAACCCAGGCTCATGGACTCGGAGAGCAGTGGGGCCCAAGGCCTTTCCCCTTAGGACTCCCAGGCAGATGCAGGTACAGTGTCTACCTAAGAAGAAACCAGATTTTCCAGTCTAGACAGCATCTGCTGTGTCCAGCCATGAACAGAAGGAAGGGAGCCACTTGTCCCCAGGGGAGGTGGACTGGGCGGGACAAGAAGTATGTCGCTCAGGACTCTTATGAACTAAATACCCCATCCCCAGTGTTCTGGGCTGTCTAAAACCCTCTTGACTCTTGTATGACCCAAGACCTGGGAATCTTAATCATGGCCGCGATTGGGTTTCCTCCCTGCCCAGTGGGAAACGGAGCTTAGAAACATTAATTTTTAGAGTCAGAAACATAAATATCAAACTTCTTGAAATCCACCTGCTGTTGCATATTAAAAGCCACTCCATAAGGAGCAAATAGCGTTGGGTTGGATTTGGCAGCTTAGGAGGTCAAAGGTGCAGTTTCAGCAAGGGGTGGGGGGTGGGGAGCAAGATCTACATTTATAAAACAAGGAATGAGTGGGAGGTGAGGACATGGAGAAAACACATGTAGACTGCTATTCCAAGAAAGTCGGTTCTGAATAGAAGGTGAGGGAAGGGGTAGAAGCTTGAGGAGGATTTGAAGGAGAGGATTCAGCTGTGAGGCCACGGACAGCATTGTTCTAACACATACTCTTGCAGACCATTGCTCTTGTCCAGCTTTCTCTGAGCAACTTTCTGTTGTTTCACTGGCATTTATAGACGTGATTGTAAGGTAAAGTGAGCTGCTATAAGAGGAACTCCCAAATCTCAGTTGCTTAACATGGTAATTAAGTTTTATTTTTCATGAAGGTAAAACCCAGTTGGGTATTCCTACTGGGTGGTCATGTTCTCCGGCAGAGATGCAGGGCCCCAAGCTCATTCTTTCCACGTGATCTTGCACACTTGGCTTCCGGAGCTGCCCTGGAGAGGGAAATTAGCATAGGGAATTGCCAGTGGGAGGCTTATGTGGGCCAGGGCTGGAAACGGTGGACGTCATCTCTACCCACTTTGAGCAGAACTGCCACGTGACCACATTTAACTGCAAAGGGGCTGGAAAATGCAATGTGGCTACGCATGGCATTAGGAGGTGGGTCTGATGAATGTGCACTAGTCTCTGCCACGTGATTCTGCCCATTCGTTACTATGAACTCCTTAGCCTATATCTTAGCCTTTCAGGACCTCACCCTCAGTTTAGACTGGTATCTTGTCTAAGACACTGCTCACACTGCGGTCCCAACCTATTTCCAGTCTGATACATTCAAGTCTCAGAGTTTCTTATAGAGACTGGAAGGGAGTCATCCCTGCTTGTAAATTACACAACCCTTAAATTCTTGGCTTGGGAAGTATCAGAGGGGAAAGATTAGGGAGTTGAGGTGTGATAGGCAGCAGGACCAAACAATCTCCCATGAAACATGGGCATTTCACTTTTCCCTTGGGGTTCTCTGCTGTGATGCCATTGTTAGCATCATGGCCATAGGGACTGTCTTCATGAACATCCTACCCCCCAATATAAATGAAACCCATCTTCCTACAGTTGGAACAAGATGACATTTTCAAAACGACTTTGCTAGGGACGCCTGGCTCAGTCGGTTGAGCCTCTTGACTCTTGATTTCAGCTCAGGTCATGATCCCAGGGTCGTGGGATCGAACCCCATGCTGAGTGTGGAGCCTGCTTGGGATTCTCTTTCTCTCCTCTGCCCCACTTCCTCCACTCACACTCTCTCTTTCAAAAACAAAACAACAAACAAAAAGACTTTCCTATTTTGAAGGGAGGGCAAATGGAAATAAATAAAAGTATTGTGTGTAAACCAGAGGTCCCTGGTCATACATAGTGGCAGGATTACTCACTACCCACCCTCTTTTGTAAGTGCTGCCCCTCTTGACCAGCATAACTTCTCAATGTGGACTGTTGGGTTTGGCCTGACTCCAGATCCGCCTCTACTCTTTGATATTTGACCCTTGTACATATTACTGATGAATCACCTTGTTAGTTTTGATGCCTAGTATTAATTTAAAATGAAAATATTAAAATTATAATAGTTTAAACTCTTCTGTCTTCCATTTCATTACACATTTTTTGCTTGTTAAGAATTTACCTGAGGAGACTAACAGCAATGAGATAATTGTTTGGAGAACATAGAACCTGCATGAAGAGAGTTTAAGGGCTTTTCATGATGATTCATCCAGGCTATGATATGATTTGGAAAATCACTTCCACAAGACTATGTGGTATACCCTTTTCTTGCAGAAATGTTCCCAGAGGTGTAGTATTTCCCTTTGATGGGAAAGGTTGAATAATTACAAATTCTTGCCATTTGATCTTTTTTTTTTTTTCAAAGATTCATGCAGACTTCTACCTTTATATTTTGAGCACTTATTTTCTATACAGTATTAAGTTTAGTTAACTTTTTATTGGTTACATTTAGTCCAATTGAGATGTAGGACATACTCTAAATTTCATAATAATGCTTTGGATAAGATATGAATTTTTTCTTTTTAATTTTTTTATTGAGTCATAACTACAAAATATAAAATCCTCTCTTCTAGAGTAAACAACTTGGAGGTTTTTTAGTATAGTCACAACTACTGTCTAATTCTAGAACATTTTCATCACTTCAAAGAGAGACCACATTCAGGGTGTCTGGGTGGCTCAGCCGGTTAAGCATCTGACTTTGGCCCAGGTCATGATCTCACAGTTCATGGGTTCAAGTCCCATGTCAGGATCTGTGCTGATGCCTCAGAGCCTGGAGCCTGCTTCGGATTCTCTGTCCTCCTTTCTCTCTGCCCCTCTCCTGCTCATGCTCTGTCTCTCAAAAATAAATAAATGCTAAAAAGAGAGAGAGAGAGAGAAACTACATTCAATTAGCAGTCAGTCTTCATTCCCCTGCCCCTAGCTTGTGGCAGCCACTTACTTTCTGTCCTTACGGATTTGCCTATTTTGTATATATTTCATATATGGAATGGAATCCTATAATAGGTAGCCTTTTGCACTTGGCTTCTTTCAATTAGCATAATGTTTTAGGTTTATGTATGTTGTAGCATGCATTATTACTTCATTCCTCTTTGTGGCTGGATAATATTCCATTATATGGATATACCACATTTGGATTATTGGCTCAGTAGTTGACGGGCATTTGGGTTGTTTTGACTTCTAGGCTATTATGAACTATGCCGCTATGAACATTCATGTACAAATTTTTGTGTGAACATTTCTCAGCTCTCTTGAGTACATATCTAAGAGTGTAACTGCTGGGTCATATGATAAATTTGTGTTTAACTTTTTGAGGAACCATCAGAATGTTTTCCAAAGTGGCTGCACGATTTCTCATTTCCACCAGCAGTGCACAAAAGTTCCATTTTCTCCATATCTTCGCCAACATTTGTTATTTTTGTAGTTTTGATTGTGGTTTTAATGTGTATTTCCCTAGTAGCTGATGATTTTGAGCATCTTTTCATGCGCTTTTTGGCCATTTTAACCATAGGACAAATGTCTATCCAAGTCTTCTGCCCATTTTTAAATTGTCTTTAAAATTTTTCTCATTGTAGTTGTAAGAGTTCTTTATATATATATTTATAATATTAATTCTTCTATTTCCTTGTGGATCTTATGTCTAGTTAATAATTATTAAAAATGGAGTATTGAGGGACACCCGGGTGGCTCAGTCAGTTAAGTGCCTGACTCTTGGTTTTGGCTCAGGTCATGATCTCACGGTTTGTGGGTTTGAGCCCTGTGTCAGGCTCTGTGCTGGTAGCATGGAGCCCACTTGGGATTCTGTATCTGCCCTTCCCCTGCTCACACACATTCTCTCTAAAAATAAATAAATCAACTTAAAAAGGGCATATTGAAGTCTCCAGCTATCATTGTTGAAGTGTCTGTTTCTCTCTGATTTCTGACAGCTTTTGCTTCGTGTATTTTAGGGCTCCATTGTTAGGTGCATATATACTCATAATTATTATCTTTTCTTGATGGCTTGGCACTTTTATCATTATAAAATGTCCTTTACTGCAAGTAGCTATTTTTTCTTTTTTTAGAGGGAGAGCGAGAGAGAGTGTGCATGTGAATGGGGGAGGGGCAGAGGGACAAGTAGAGAGAGAATCTTAAGTAGGCTCCATGCCCAGTGTGTAGCTGATGCAGGACTTGATCTCAGAACTGTGAGATCATAACCTGAGCTGAAATCAAATCATGATTGACACTAAACTAACTGAGGGACCCAGGTGCCCCACAAATAACAATTTCTGACCTAAAATCTATTTTGTGGGATATCAGGATAACCACTGTAGCTTTCTTTTGGTGACTATTTGCATGGTATGTTTTCCATTCTTTAAAAAAAAAAAATAATAATGTTTATTAAAAATTGAGCCACACTGGTGCCCTGTTTTTCTATTCTTTTACTTGACACCTATTTGTATCTTTGTATCTAAAAGGTGTGTATTGGGGTGCCTGGTTGACTCGGTTAGTTACACGTCCAGCTCTTGATTTCAGCTCAGGTTGTGGGATCAAAACCTGTGTTGAGCTCCGTGCTGAGCGTGGAGTCTGTTTAGGATTCTCTCTCTCCCTCTTGCTCTGCCCCTCTCCCTCCTTGTGCTCTCCCTATCTCAAAATAAATAAACATTTAAAAATAAATAGGAGTGCCTGGTGGCTCAGTTGGTTGAGCATCCTACTTTGTCTTTGGTCATGATCTCGTGGTCTGTGAGTCCAAGCCTCACATCGAGCTCTGTGCTGACAGCTCAGAGCCTGGAGCCTGCTTTGAATTCTGTGTCTCCCTCTTTCTCTGCACCTCCCCTGCTCACACTTTGCCTCTCTGTTTTCTCTCTCTCTCTCAAAAATAAATAAACATTAAAAAATTTTTAATATATAAATAAACAAATAAATAACAGGTGTATCTCTCATAGATAGCATATAGTTGGATCATGTGTTTTTGTCCATTCTCCCAGTCTTTGCCACCTTTTAATCAGAATGTTTAATCCATTTACATTTAATGTAATTATTGGTAAGGTAAGATTTATATCTGCCATTTTACTATTTGCTTTCTCTATGTCTTTTGCCTTTTGTGTTCCTCTATTCCTCTATTAATGCCCTCTTTTTTTTTTTTTAACATTTCTTTATTTTGGGGGGGAGCACAAGCAGGGGAGTGGCAGAGAAAGAGGGAGAGAGAATCCTAAACAGGCCCCACACTGAGTGGAGGGTCTCGACAAGGGGCTCGATCTCACAATTGTGAGATCATGACCTGAGCCAAAATCAAGTGTTAGATGCTTAACCAACTGAACCACTCAGGTGCCTCTACTACTGCCTTCTTTTTTAGGATGTTTTCTAGTATAGAATTTAAATTCCCTTGTCATTTCTTTTACTATATTTTTTGAGTTATTTTCTTAATGGTTGACTGGTGGATTTTAATTAAATTTTTAATTTATAACAAACTAGTTCAAATAAATAGCAAATTAATTTCAATAGTATATAAAACCTTTACTCTTATGTATCTCTTCTATTCCTCCCACCCTCCTTTGTGCTATTATTTTCTTTTTTTGTACTATTATTTTCATACAAATTATGTCCTTATATTTTCTGTTCCTATCAACACAGATTTAGAATTATTGGTTTATGTAGTTGCCTTTTAGGTTACATAGGAAGAAAAAGAGGTACAAACAAAATACACATTTATGCTGTCTGTCCATTTAGTGATTTTTATTGATGTTCTTTTTTTTTTTTTTTTTAATTTACATCTAAGTTAGTTAGCATATAGTGCAACAATGATTTTAGGGGTTGATGTTGATATTCTTTATTCATGTGGATTTAAGTTACTATCTTGTGTCTGTTTCAGCCTTCCTTTAGTATTTCTTGTATTTCAGGTCTGCTAGTAACAGATTCTCTGTTTTTATTTATTTAGTAATGTATTCTCCTTCATTTTTGAAAAATAATTTTCTGGATATAGAATTCTTGGTCGATATTTTTCTCTTTCAACAACTTTGAGTATATCATCCTACTACCTTCTGGCCTCCATGGTTCTGATGAAATTTAGCTGTTAAGATTATTGAGGGTCACTTGTATGTGATTAATTACTTTTCTCTTGCTGCTTTCAAGATCCTCTCTTTGTATTTTCAACAGTTTGATTATATGGTGTCTAGATGGGGATCTCTTTGAATTTATCCTACTTGGACTTCTTGGCTAATAATTTCTCGGATATATAGACTGATGTTTTTCTTCACATTTGGGAAGTTTGGGGTCATTATTTCTTCAAATATTCTTCTTTTTGTTCTTTTTCTGTGACTATCATTATAGTATGTTAGTATGCTTGCTGGTGTCATACAGGTCTCTGAAGTTGTGAATAGATTCAATTCTCTTCATTCTTTTTTCTTTTTCTCAGACTTGATATTCTCAGTTGATCTATCTTCAAGTTTATTGATTCTTTCTTCCATCTGATCAAAACTTCTATTGAGCCTGTCCATAGTCAATTATTTTATTTCTGTTATTGCACTTTCAATTCTAGAACTTCTATTTGCTTCTTCTTTCTAATCTCCTTTTTATTGACATTCTATGCTTGGCAAGACATTGTTTTCATGCCTTCCTTTAGTTCTTTAGACATGATTTCCTATGATTTTTGAACATATTTAAAATAGATGATGTAAAGTCTTTGTCTAGTAAGTCCAGTGTATGGATTTCCTCAGTGATAGTTTCTATTTATTGCCTTTTCCCCTGTGTGAGCCATAGTTTCTTAATTATTTGCATATTTTGCAATTTTTGCTTATAATTGGATAAATATATTAATATTTTAAAATAATATGGCAATTCCAGAAATTAGATTCTCCCCCTTCCTCAGGGTTTGTTGGTGCTGTTTGTTTTTTACTGTTTTTGTTGTTGATTAGTCTAGTGGCCTTTCTGAACTAATTCTAGAAAGTCTATATTCTTTATCGTGCGTGGTCACCAATGTATCTGCTCACTTAGCTTAGTGGTTAGCCAATGATTAGACAGGGATCTCATTAAACTTCTAGAACCAACAAGCCTCCCAGTCTTTCCCAAAGGACTCTGTGTTTTGGGGCACGCCTTTAACATTCAGTGAGGCAATGGACTAATCTGCTTTTGTGTTCATTTCTTTCTTGTGTTGAGTCTCAAAATTAACCACAGGTGATTGTTTAGGTCCTCTCAGGTCTTTCTTGAGCGTGCATGCAGGCCCATGCATGCATGTAACCTTCTAGATTCCCATATGTTGAAGCTTTTCAAAGCCCCTATGGACATCTCATTTCCTAGGTTTTCCTTTTAAGCATTCTCGTTGGCCTATTGTTTTCTTTTGATATCTTCATCTTCAACTTCAGGAAACTGCAAAGTTAAACAATGGCCTCTAAATGTTTTTGACAAATTGCCTCAGGGAAAGGGCTTTTCTTACTAGGTGAGCTCTCAGTCAGATTGAAGACAGCCTTGGAAGCAGAGTCTTCCAGACAGGTCAAGTAATGAGAGTTCTCTGGTAATGAGGCTTTGAAGGATTTCCAATGCTAGACTGCCTGCTCCAGTGGCTCTCTGACTGCTGGTTTTCACTGTGATTGGGGATTGTTGTGTTTTTTTTTTTTTTAAGGCTACCACAAAGCTGTAGAGAGGGGGATTGGAATAGGAAAAGTTAAAACACCCAAGGTCCTCTCTTTTTATCCGGATTAAATGATTTTTCTTGAATAAACACTCCCAGATTGCTGTAAGCCTTTGATTAATCTCCAGAGTCCTGGCTGACTCTGTCAGTTTTTCCAATTCTCTCATTGATTTTTGAAGGGGAGAATTTTCATAGGTCTTACCCCACCACTTCTGCTGACATCTCCCTGTATTTATTCTTATTAGTTTCAAGATCTTTGGAATAAAGTCAAATGTTATTTGGAGCTATTACATACTGCACCTACCATATCACTATACTCATTCAGTCACCCATTCATTCATTTAAGAAAAATTGTTGGGTTCCTGATATTCACCCAAATTTTGTGTGAGGTATTGGAGATGCAACAGTGAACAAGGCAGACATAATTCTGCCTCGATGGTGCTTACATTCCAGTGGGGGCAAAAATTGGAGGACAGTGAGGGGGATGAGGATAGAGTGAGAAACATGTAATAGAAAATAAGAATACAGTGTGATAAGTGCTATCAGAAGGATGTACTAGGTTCTGTGGGGTCTCATAGGAGAAGCACCCAACTTGAACTTGTCAGGGAAATCTGAGAAAGTTAAGGAAGGCTTCATGGAAGAAATGACATCTAATGTGAGACCACAAGAATCAGCTCAACTTAGCCATGTGAGGAGGAGGAGGAGGAAGTAGGTTTCAGACAGAGGTAAGGTAAGAATGTGAGAAATTACAGCAACTGAATTCCTAGTTTAGTATGGTTACAATATTGAGTGGGTGGAAATAGATAAGATGCTGGAGGTGTAACCAGAGGCCGATCATAATGGGTCTTTATAGCAGTCTTCTTAGGGCAGTGAGAAGTATCTTCTGGGAATTTCACTGTGGTTTTTGTGTCTACTGTCTCTCCCTTGTTCAAGTAAGAGCACTCTCCCTTTAGGGGCATTTGTTCTACCCATCCCGCTTCAACTTTATGGCTCTAGTGAAGCTTCAAATCCCAGAACCCAAATTCTGACCACAGACATGAGCTGAGCCAATCTGAGTCCTTTCTGAGAAGTTTTGTTTTTAACTGGAACTATAGAAAAAGGAGGTGCTCTTTTTGAGTTGTGAAGCCGGGAAGAGACAAATCTGGATGTAAGGGTAAGAGTGCCATGGAAGTGCAAAATTGTACAGGCAGAGCTGTTGAGAGATCTGGCCTTGCACATGGAGCTAGATCCAGAGCCAAAAGGAACTTGGGCGCTCCCAGGAAATGTTTCGGCATCTCGGGATTAAAGTTTAGATATTAGAAGAGGTGGAATATGATCTGTGCGTCCTGGAGGGGCTACTTAGGACAGGGATCAGAGGCCTATACTTTGAAAATAATCTTATTTTATAATAGTAATTTATTTATGTATTTTTTATCATTGGAAATCTAATGACAAAGCATCACACAATTCCAAATTGAGGGATCTTTCTATAGAATAACAAGCCTAAAATCTCCCAAAATGTCATTGTCACAAAAGGCAAAGGAAGGCAAAGCAACTATTCCAGATTAAGAAGAGTAAGGAGGGGTGCTTGGCCGGGTCAGCTGGCTGAGCATCCGACTCTTGATTTCAGCTCAGGTCATGACTCCAGGGTCATGGGATCGAACCCCACTACATGTGGAACCTGTTTAGGATTCCCTCCCTCCCTCCCTCCCTCCCTGCTTGTGCATGTGCTCTCTCTCTCAAATTAACAAAATTTTTAAGAAAACGAAATGAAAAGATTAAGGGACACATCTACTATGTGCAGTGTGTGATGATGGACTGAATCTCCAGGTAGGGAAAAATTTTGTTATGAAAGACATTATTGGGATCATCGGCAAAATTTGAATATGAAATGTATATTCATCAGCATGTTAAGTTTCTTGTTTTTGGTAGTTGTCCTGTGGTTATGTTATAGCATGTCCTTATTCTTGGAAAGTACGTGGTTAAACATTTGAAAATAAAGGAGCATGATGTTTACATATTATTCTCAAAAGGTTCAGAATGTGTGTGTGTGTGTGTATGTGTGTGGGAGGGTGGGTGGGTGTGTGAGAGAGAGAGAGAGAAAGAGAGAGGAAGGGAGGGAGAGAGAGAGAGCACACGTGAGTGCAAATGTAAAATGTTAATTTTAAATTTGAGTAAATCATTGTAGAAGTTCTCTGTACCACATTTGAAATTTTATCAAAACAAAAAGTTAAAAAAATAATTTTTATAGAGGACCTATGTTATGCCAGACGTTGTTCTAATTATTAAGGTATAATAACCAAAGAAAACGTCTTGCCATCAAGTAGTTTACATCCTAATGGGGGAGACAGAACGAACTACAGAAGTAAATGATATTGTATATTGGGAGGTGATAAGTAAAATGAAGACAAATAATCACGATAGGAGGATAAGAAATCCCAGAGTGAGGTATTTGCAATTTTAAATAGGTGGTGAGTTCGACGTCTCTTCTGTCCTCAGATCTCTTCAATGCACACTCTGCTCAGCCTGATGCAGGTAGAACCTGGTAGCACCACCTGCCTCTTCTCTCCCATTCTAGGGCTGCTCTGTTAATGACAAGGTGGGGGACACACCTTTCGGTGCCCATACCTGTGCATGCATGACGCAGAAGTGCAGGTTACTTAATGCTCCTTGTTGGTTTGCAAACTCGTCCCCATGCATGCAGGGCAAGAAGAGGCCAAAGGAAGAGGCAAGGCACTCCAGATTGGTAGGTGGCAGGTTTAATAAGTAAGGGAACTTACCTATGTGGCTGTCTTGGATGGAGGCGAGATGAGTAGATCTCCACACCTGCCTGCCAAATTTTAAAAGCCTACAGAGGTCTTAACTGGGCTCAGTCACATATACCGTCAGACGCTTTCCACAACACCTTACTCTCTCAAGGCTACGTCTTTGGAATAGCTCTGATGGTGGGAACTGTGGGCAGAGTGTATTTTTTAAGGACAGGGGTGGGGGTAAGGAGCCTCTGATTGCCTAGGTCTAGCTTGAGGTTCAACCAGTGGTCATATCCTCTAGATTACTTTCTCCAACACCCCCTAGGGCTAACATTTGACCCATGTGGAACAGGAGTTGATGGATACATGCTTCCTCCTTTCCCCTCCCCACATAAATGGAGGATCCTGAAGGACCTGTTGAAAGAATTCTCAGTTGGTCCTATAGGACCAAGTGACCAGGTGCCAACTTTGTAATGCTACTTTGCATCCTTGTGTTGGCTCTCCCATATGCCCTGCTTTGCCTCCTTCTCTCTCTCTTCTGATCCCTGAAATCACAATCCCCAATAAAGTACACAAAAGCATCTTTCTCAGATTCTGTTTTTTTGGGGGAACCCAAGCTAAGACAGGCAGGGAAGGGCCCACTGACAAGATACCTTCTTAAATGGGAATTTTTTGAACATTTAAAACAACTCAGTGATAGAGATTCTATTGTTATCATCTCTTATGTCATTGTTGAGGAAACTGAGGCTTGGGGAGGTGATGTAGCTAGCCCAAGGTCACACAGTGTAGAAATGGTAGAACCCACTTAATCTGTCTCCTGCTCACTCTCTGAGCCTTTGTATTCTGCCGCCTCTTTTCTCCCACTGTGTTTATTCATGTTGTTTTGAAAGTTCCAGTGTTTATCAATGAAGTCAACAGGGACCTAAGAAAGTTTTTGTCGATGTTGGGATCTCAGGGTTAAGGGAAAGTTTGTAATGAGGATCAGGGTGTTAGTGATAGCAGTAATCCTACTGTATTAGGATAGGCTAGACTTTGCTGCACTGAAAAACAATTCCAAAATTTCAGTGGCTAAAAATAAGATTTCATTTTTATTAATGTCATATTTCTATGGCAGGGCAACTAGGGGTTTCTATTCTGCATTTTGTAATGTAGGCTCATGGAGCAGCCACCATCTAGAGCATTGCTGGTTATTGTAGCAGAGGGAAGGATCTCTGGAGGGTCTCACACCAGCAATTAAATGTTCCACACGGAAGTTACATATGCCACATTCTGTTCACAGCTCACTAGCTGGGATGACTGTACCCAACCCAATGGGGCCAGGAAGCAGTCCTACTGTGTGTTCAGCATTAATAGCATTGAACACTGTTAATGACTATCACACTCATTGAGAAAACCCCAGGGGGAAATGAAACTCAGGCGACAGAGGCAAGTTCTCCATTGTTAACATCTTGTCCTCATAGAGAGCATCTTTTCTCTGAGATGAGAGAGACAGCAGTCCCTTAGATTTGTGTTTTAAAAAATGTATATCCTGGGCGGGGGGCCGACTGGCTCTGTCAGTAGAGCACTTGACTCTTGATCTCTGAGGTATGAGTTCAAGCCCCACATTGGGCATCGAGCTTACTTAAAAAAAAAGTATACCTTGCTTATTTAAAAAATTGTATTTTGGGGCACCTAGGTGGCTCAGTCGGTTAAGGGTTCGACTTTGGCTTGGGTCATGATTTCACAGTTCATGAGTCGTGAGTTTGAGCCCCATGTTGGGCTCTCTTTTCTTGGGCAGAACCTGCCTCAAATCCCCTGTCTCCCTCCCTATTTGCCCCTCCCCCACTCACGAGCATGTGTTCTCTTTCTCTCTCTCTCTGTTTCTGTCTCAAAAATAAGCATTAAAAAATGTATTCCAAGTGTTTTGCTTAAAATGCCTTTTCAGATGTTTTTTATTATTAATATTTCGAGGAAGGATAGCAATTACTTCAAAGGTCCACAGGCTTCAATACTGCTGAAATAAACGATGACTTTCCTTTTAACCTCAGCATAGTTATGTCTTATTTATCGTTTTCTTTGTATATTCCCTATTTACTCAATGACACTCGCGGGCCATACATTACCCAAAAAAGTACATGATGCAGAAGGGTTATCACCAGCCGTTATCAATAACATCAGCTGCCATTTTGAGCCTGTCTACTAAGTGCAGGTTTTGTTATATTTCAGTGTCTCTTAATAAAATGAAAATGAGGGGGGCCTGGGTGGCGCAGTCGGCTAAGCGTCCGACTTCAGCCAGGTCACGATCTCGCGGTCCGTGAGTTCGAGCCCCGCGTCAGGCTCTGGGCTGATGGCTCAGAGCCTGGAGCCTGTTTCCGATTCTGTGTCTCCCTCTCTCTCTGCCCCTCCCCCGTTCATGCTCTGTCTCTCTCTGTGCCAAAAATAAATAAAAAACGTTGAAAAAAAAATTAAAAAAAAAAAAATGAAAATGAGCAAGCATTCCTGGATTGATTTGATTCTTTGTCCTAGATTGTGCAACATTGGAGAAGGTGGATCTTAACATTTTCTTTGTTAAAAAGAGTATATTTATTATTCTTAGAGAAATGACTTGATGTTGGCAACTCATACAAATCTGCAATTAGCTCTCTTTAGCTGAACTGCATCTTCCCAGCTTCTTGATGATAAAATCACATCAGAATCTTTATTGCAGAGAGTAGATTATATAGATTATAACTATTGCTTCCTCCTTATCAGCATAGCCTGCCACCTCATCCTGGAAAGAAATGAAATTGCTATTACATGGCTTGTACTTTTCCACGTTCTGTTAGATGTTCTTCAACCCTTTCTCCCCCCCCCCCACCCCTCTTATTTGGAAATGAATTATTTCATAGTTTATCTTAGCATTTTCCCGGTAGCAAGGCTAAATGCATATGTAATTACCAAAGGTATCTTTTATTTTTCCATGTTAAAAGTGCCTTTTTCCAATTTTAGGCACTCTGTTATATACACAAAAAAATTGTTGTGACCTTGTAATGTGTAAAGTGCTCCCCCTTGAACTTCTTCTTGTGGCATAGTGAAAATATGAATGAGTAACATGTAACAACACTTGGGAACACCTGTTTTGAGTCTGTCCAGAGACCAGATGGTATTAGATTATTATAACAAAGGATGATTAGCCCAAAGTTACCCCAGATTGGGAAGGGGGCTGGCAATCTTGTTCCAAGATAAGTCCTCCCTTTATGTGGTAAGTCAGTTGGTCATTTATTGAATATTTACCTTGCATTTTATTTTGAAGCTCAGAATGGGGTGAGAGAATGCCATGGCCAGATTTAAATTTTAGGAAAACTGTGCTGTTAACAGTTTGAAGCATAGCTGTGTACAACAGAGTGAGGAGGAGATTAGAAATAAGAGTTGTAGGGGCGCCTGGGTGGCGCAGTCGGTTGGGCGTCCGACTTCAGCCAGGTCACGATCTCGCGGTCCGTGAGTTCGAGCCCCGCGTCAGGCTCTGGGCTGATGGCTCGGAGCCTGGAGCCTGTTTCCGATTCTGTGTCTCCCTCTCTCTCTGCCCCTCCCCCGTTCATGCTCTGTCTCTGTCTCTCTCTGTCCCAAAAATAAAAAAAAAAAAAAAAAAAAAAAAAAAAGAAATAAGAGTTGTAGTTACTCAAACACAAAGCGATGAGAGATTGAATTAAAACAGTGGTGGCAGGAATAACGAGGAGAGAATGGATTTAGGAGCTCTCCAAAGAGAGAATCTACACTTGTTGACTTGCTGGATGTGGGGAGAGATGAGAAGGAGCACTAAGGTGGGTGCCCAGGTACTGAGCTGGGCAACTAGGAGCATGGTGGTACCAGTCAGTGAGAGTGAACACCAAAAGAAGAATGGTGTGTGTGTGTGTGTGTGTGTGTGTGTGTGTGTGTGTGTGTGTTAGTAACAGAGGAGTTTCTGAGAGAGTTATGATGAGTTAATTATTTGGGTCTAGAAGCCTGGGGAAAGCTTCATCTATTTAATAAATTTCTATTGTGTGCCTGGGCTCTGGCTGTAAGCGTGGCGATTCCATGAAAGTGGTAGTTAAAACCACAGTGTGGATGAAATCAATCAGGACTATGGGTGGAATGAGAAGAGCTCCCTCTCCTCTGTCCCACTACTGGATGCTTCTATCAGCAGTGAAATATGCTCTCTCATATTTCCCACCTTGAAAAACCTTCCCTGTACCTGTCATCTCCTCCATTACTTTTCCCCATCCAGCCCTCTCCAATCTGGCTTGGCCACTGCTCTGAGCCTGATTTTGCTAAGACAGCAGGGATTTCTTTCTAGGCCGCCACAATGTGAGAAGAATGCAAGTGTTGTGGGCTCGCAATGCCAGGATGGGGAAGCATTCCCATAGACCCTCACTGCTCCTTCCTGCTGCCCTGAATTGAGAGTCACTCTTTGTCCTACTCTGTGTCACCTGCCACATACCCTACTTGAGTAATGTAGTGACACTGTTTTTTTTTTTTTTAATGTTTATTCATTTTTGAAAGAGAGAGAACACAAGCAGGGGTGGGGCAGAGGGAAAGGGGAACACAGAATCTGAAGCAGGCTCCAGGCTCTGAGCTGTTAGCACAGAGCCCGATGAGGGCTTGGACTCACAAACCGCAAGATCATGACCTGAGCCGAAGTCGGATGCTCAACCGACTGAGCCACCCAGGCTCTGTGTCTCACAGTGACTCCTGGGAAAATATTTCTTCAGTCCTTGCTTGCAGCCTATCTTGCTATTAGGTTCAGACCTAGTCTGGGGGCCTGAGCTGTAGGTTGGACCCTGGGGTCCTCTTCCTCCTCTTTCCGGACCCTTCCGTGAGCTCATCTCCCCCCCGACGACAGAGAGGTACACAAACTGCCTTAGAGGCTATGTCTTCAATGAAAATTCCCTTGCAAATAGTTGTAACACATCTGAATGTGTATTTCACAAAATATAAAGGGTTTTAGAGGGGAGGAGATTTTAAAGGTGTAACACATGCTTGCTGTAGAAATCATTCAGAAGGTATAAAAATTTTTATTATAAATAAAAATTTCTAATATAATTTTCCAGAAATCATCACTGTTAACATTTTCAGTAATTTCCTTCCCTCTCTGTATCTCACATTTATTTTATTTAAAAATAAGATTATACTATATTTGTAGGTATTTTTATATATGTAGTTTAAAAAAGTCATTTAAAGGGCACCTGGGTGGCTCAGTTGGTTAAGCTTTGGACTCTTGATTTCAGCTCAGGTCATGATCTCATGGTTGGTGAGTTTGAGCCCTGTGTTATCAGTGTGGAGCCTGCTCGGGATTCTCTTCTTCTCCCTCTCTCTCTGCCTCTCCCCTGCTTCTGTATTCATTTTCTCTCTCTCAAAATAAGTAAACATTAAAAAAAGTAATGGTAAATAAATTAAAAATCAGTTAAAGGTGTGTTTCTGTTATTAACAAATACAGATGAAATGATTTTTAATGGAATTGCACTTTGCTGGGGGGGGGGGGGGTTCTTTTTTTTTAACCAGTCCCTTCCTGACAGGTAGTTAGCTTCCAATTCTTTGTATTATAAACTAGGCTATGCTGAATGGCCTTATACATAGATTTCTGTGGGTTTTCTTTGTGTATATGTATGTGAGTTATTTCCTTAGGAAATACTCCTAGAAAGTAAATCACTAGATCAAACTATTTATACTATAAAATCTAATATATATTGCCAAAATTCCCTTTACTTAAATTCTACCAATTTACACACCCGCCAGCAATGTACGAGAGTGCCCACATCATCCTATTTTTTTACATATTCTGGGTGGTTTAAAATTTCCACCAATACAGTAGATGAATAACTACATTCTATTGACCTCAATTCAGATTTATTTGGTTATTTATGGGGTTGAACAGGTGTGTATTGATCATCTGTGTTTCTATTTCTCATAAACTTCCTTGCCACGGGCCTTGGCGGTTTCCTAGTTTTCTATCGGAGTGTTCATATTAAGACTCAATACATCAAAACAGGACAATGGTGGTTACTGTTATTATTTAGAGTGAAATCAACTGCTGAATGACTGGTTCTCAAATCTCCTGCACCAGAACCACTTGACGTGCTTGACAAAGTGTGGCATCTGGGCAAATCCTTAATCTCACAGAATTGGAGGCTCTGGGGATGACACCCAGAAACAGCGTTTTTCAAAAGTTTCAGGTGACGATTACTGGATTTGGGGATGTTTTCTCCCAGGGGCTGCGAGGCCTGGCCCCTGTAAACTGGTTGGAATTACCTACCCATCAGCAACCTGCTGGAGGAGGCCTGGGGCTCTCGATTGGAACAGATAATTGTATCATACTATCTGGGAAGGGCAACTCATTGAGCACAATGACTTCATCTGATGAAAGCATTAATGTAAGTTCTGTGAGGGCAGGAACCATATGTGTCTTGTGCCTTGTTGATACTATAGGGCGTCATGCAGTGTGGCATATCTGGGGCGTAGTAAGTGTTATTTGCACTAATAAATCCCCCTTTTGTTCATTGCCTTTTAAAACGGACTTTATATGTTAGAGCAGGTTTAAGTCCACAGCAAAGCTGAGTGGACGGTAGAGAGATTTCCTGTATCCGCCCCCCCCCCACCCCTGCCCCTGCACACGCACAGCCGCCTTCATTATCAGTATCCCCACCAGAACCCCATTAGGTTCACAACTGATGAACCTAGGCTGGCACATCATTATCATCATCGCCCAAAGCCCAGAGTTGACATTAGGGCTCACTTTCAGGTCATACCTTCCATGGGTTTGAATGTAGAATGGCGTGTATCCACACTTGGTAAAAATCCTTTAAAAACCCTATAACTCCTGCATTCTCTACTTATCCCTCCCACTCCCCAACCCCTGGCAACCGCTGCTCCTTTACTGTTTGCATTGTTTTGCCTTTTCCAGGATGTCACAGAGCTGGAATCATACGGTGTGTGGTTTTTCATTGTTTTTTGTTATTGTTTGTTTTGTTTTGTTTTGGTTTGTTTTAAGGAGTTTTCTTTAAGGATAAGCCTGCCTTCTTATTGCCAGGTGTAAGTTAGGCTGTTTCACTTCTCAGACCAATATGAAACTACATTTTCTGGGTTGGTGATAAGAACTGTTCTCATCTCAAATGCATCCTTCTGAGCTCAGGTAACACAGGGAGGAAAGGAGTGACTCAGAACAAAAGTTACGGACTTGGGCAGGTAAGAGGCTTTATAGCTGTTCTTCTCCAGCCTTGCCTCTTCAAAAGTACAAGGTAGAGGTTTACTAAAAGAATAGGATGGGGGAGGGGGAGGGGGAGGGGGGAGAGGAAAGAGGGACACTTCAAGTACAGTACATTAAGGGTAACTTCATTATCTAGTCTCTGCCTTGATTTTAACTTGACAATATTTAGGTCTACAATTGAGATAAGCAAAAGTCATCCATTTTGAAGATGGGTGTGTTGAGCTTGAGGTAAATAAAATCTTTGGGTGAAAGAGTGACTTCTCTGAAGTGAAGTATGAACTAGACTTGGAAGGTTCAGAAGAGGAACGGATTATATTGCAAGACACACGGAGATTTCCGTCTGGTTTGTAACCCAGGATGCAAAACTTTCCAAAGGCAGATGAGACATTAGAATCTGAGGCCATGATGACATAGATGATAGGCTTTCCATTGGCCTATAACCTTCACAGGGCCAACAACATTACTATTTTTTCACGATTGAACCACCAGCTATCACCAGTATACTGCTGGACACACATTAGGCACTCAATCAGTATTTGCTGATTGAATGAGTGAATGAATGAATTTCCAAAAGTGAATATATCCTATCAAATACGAAGGTCTAGCATTAAAATGAATTCTTCTAAAGTTCTTACATATCTATACAGGTTTTTAAATTTTATTTTAATTTTTTAGAGAGTGAGAGAGGGGAAGAGAGGGGTAAGTGAGGGAGGGAGGGAGAGAGGGAGAGCCAGGGCAGAGAGAGAGAGAGAGAGAGAGAGAGAGAGAGAGAGAGAGAGAATCTTAAGCAGGCTCCATGTGGGACTCAATCCCATGACCCTGGGATCATGACCTGAGCTGAAATCAAATTAGTGGCTCAACCAACTGAGCCACCCAGGCATCTCCTCCCATACAGTTCTAATTAGAGAATGTTTTCTTTTTTTTTTTTTTTTTTTCTATGAGTAAGGTCATTTTCTTTTTGTTGCTTGGGGAATTAAGTCTAAACTCATTAGGCATTTGAAGTCCTCCATTATGATATGCTCTCAAGTTAGCCTCCTAGGATTAGGAGCTTTCACCTGACACCAGTGGTCCAGCTAAAATGGACGATTATTCCCTGTTTTAAAAAAATGAGCCTTCACACTGTCCTGGTGTTTGATTCCCCCTGACCAGGTCAAATCCCATCTCTTCTGCTAAGACTTCTCTGAGATTACCTGTGGTGAACATTGTGATGGCTTCCCCATATCCCTTCCTCTTTTCTTTATCACTTGCCCAATTTCCATTTGAGGGCCATATCTTCATGTGGGAAGAAGCCCAACTCCATTACGTGCTAAACAGCAGTGAGAGCAATTAATATAATCATACGTCCTGGCAGTAAATGTTGATTCAGGAAGGGGTATGTGATTCAGTTCATACCAGAGCCTGAGGCAGAGACAGGTGTTAGCTAGGGGTTGCTCATTTTCTCGGACTGAGGTGAGGAGGCATGGAGCCCTGGAGATTGTTGGCAGCCGTCTTAGTTGGATGGAGCAGACATGATGGGAGGTAGAGAAAGAAGCTGGTCCTTGACGATATCATTGAATTCCACAAAGCCCATCTTCTAGTTGGCTTTCAGTGACATAAGCCAATAACTCATCTGTATTATTTAATCCAGTTTGAGTTAAAAAATTTTTTTTAAATGTTTATTTATTTTTGAGAGAGAGAGAGAAACGGAGCGTGAGCAGGGGAGGGGCAGAGAGAGAGGAAGACACAGAATCTGAAGCAGGCTCCAGACTCTGAGCTGTCAGCACAGAGCCCAACGTGGGGCTCGAACCCATGAATCATGAGATGATGACCTGAGCCAAAGTAGGATGCTCAACTGACTGAGCCACCCAGGAACCCATGAGTTTGTTTGTTTGTTTGTTTGTTTTTGATTTGCAACATATTACTCATAAATGGCAGTCCAGTCTTTCTTCTTAGCACTTCTGTAACCTTCTATTAGTATGTAAGAATAATATACTATACTAATAAACAATACATATACTAATAAGTGTGTGTATATATATATATAGTCTACAGTTACATACAATCTAGTAGAGATTTGTTCATAGTCATGGCTAAATAAACCCATTTACTAAAGAAACAAATGAGTCTTTCAAGGGTGAGTAAATTTCAACAGTTATAGAATTAATCTAGGTCAGTGGATTTACCTTATTTCTATGAAAATTTTATACTGTGATTTAAAAATCATGTATACACATAAAAGCTAAAACATAAAACTCTTAGAAGAAAGCATAAGGGCAAATACCCCTGACCTTGGATTTGGCAATGGATTCATAGATATGACACTAAAAGCAGAAAAACAGAATTAAAAAAAAAAAAAGAAGGTAAATGGACTTCATCAAGTTGAAAACTTCTGCTTATCAGAGAACATTACCAATAAAGTAAACAGGAAACCTACAGAATGGGAGAAAGTATTTGCAAATCTCTTATCCGAGAAGGGTCAAGAATACATAAAGAACTCTTACAGTTCCACAATAAGAAGACAAACAACCCAGTTTTTAAAGTGAGCAAAAAGCGTGAATAAACATTTCATGATACACGAATGGCCAATAAACACATGACAAGATGCTCAGCATCATTAGTCATTAACGAAATGCAAATCAAAACCTCGGGACACCACTTCACACCCACAAGGATGGCTGTAATCACAAAAAGCAGAAAATAAGTAGTGTTGGCAAGGATATGGAGAAATTGTAACCCTTGTGCACTGCTGGTCGGGAATGGAAAATGGTTCCTCCCTGATGAAAACGGTTTGGTAGTTCCTCAAGAAGTTAAACGTAATCACCATACAATCCCACAATTCCAATCCTAAGCATACTTCCAAAATAACTGGAAAGCAGGCACTGAGGCAGATACGTGTACACGCGTGTTCATAGCACTATTCCCGATAGCCTAAAGTTGGAGGCAACCCAGATGTTCATGCATGGATGGATGAGTAAGCAAATGTGGTGTATCCATTCAGTGCAATGTTATTCAGTCCTAAAATGGAATGAAGTACAGGGACATGCTACAATGTGTATGAACTGCAAAAACCTTAGGCTGAGTGAAAGATGGACACAAAATGTCACATATTATATAATTCCATTTACATGAAACATCCAGGGTGAATCTATAGAGGCAGAAAGCAGGATGGTGCCTGCCAGGGGCTGGGGAGAGAGGAAATAGAAAGTTAACTGGTTACTGGGTATAGAGTTTCTTTTTGGGGAGATGCGTATGTTTTGGGATAACATAGAGGTGGTAGTTGAACAACCTTGTGAATGTATTAAATGCTACTGAATTGTTCACTTTGAAATGGTGTATTGTATATGATGTGAATTTTACTTCTGCATCAAACAAATCTTACCATGAATGAGTCAGTAGAAGCAAAACACACTGATGTATATTTAACACTGAGCTACCAAGTACTTTCCAAAATTGAACTAATAAATCCTCTGATTGTGAGCTCAACTTTCAAAATTGATACGGCAGGAAGCATTGTTACCTGAAGTGTAGGATGTATTTAGAAGGTAAGATGGCTAAGGCTTTAAATAACATTGCCTCACGTAGTGAGAAATTTAATTTCTTTTCAAGGATTTTAGTCATCTTTTAGACCTTGTGAATGTATCAATGAGAGAGTTTCAGTTTGGTCTTAGGTGTTTGCTGTTCGTATGTCTGACATCTAACACACCCCAGTCTCCATTTTCAACAGAGAGCAGGCTTCAGGCTCAGTGCCCTCTGTGGGCAATGCTATTGAAGTGGTCTTCATACTATTGTGTGGTTTTTTGTGTGTTCATTTTTTTTTAATGTTTATTTTTGAGAGAGAGAGAAAACTCGAGGGAGGGGCAGAGAGGGAGACAAAGGATCTGAAGTGGGTTCTGCATTGACAGCAGAGACAGTGAGGGGTTCCAACTCACGAGCTGAGCCACGACGGTCCTGACCTGAGCCCAAGTGGTCTCTAAACCTACTGAGCCACCCAGGCACCCCCTGTGTGTTCATTTTTACTTTTATCTTCCATTTATGGTACATGACATCTGCTTTCCGCTTCAGTGATTTGCATTATACTTTAGATAGCGATGCAAATTTTCCTATTTAAATTGACTTAAGTAGAAATGTGAGCCACCTTAAAGAGAGACAGTATGTAAATAATACAAATGGTATGAGGACTTGGGGGAAAAAATAGGACTCGGATGAGCATTGGGATAAAGCATCACACTCTAGATTTGGAATATGAGCATCCGAGTGTCTCACTACTCAGCCAACTCTGGACACGTCACGTCTCTGTGCTCAGTTCCTGCTTGCCTCGCAGAACCTTACGGCAGATGCTTTACAAATGTAAATCACTATTATTAAATTATTTGTGTTGGGTATCATCTGTATCACAGGGGCTGCGTTTCCCAGAGTCCTTTGCTAGCACTGTTCTGATAAGGTGTTCTGCCAGTGAGAGGCACGCCTGGGATCTGAATGGCATAGGGAGCCTGACATTGTTCCTCTGACAGCAGTGGCTGACATAAGGGTTTGACAGACATGCATATGTGCCGTGAAGCTAGACTCCAGAGAGTACCCCTGGCAGTTACCAGCTTCTAAGCTGCAAGGCAGCTGTGGCATTGGCAATGATTTCGTGTCATTTCCTGTGACTCCAAATTCTGGGTTCAGCAGCTTCCTGACACCGATCGGGTCCACAACTGCTGTGGAATAACTCAGGACTCAGTGCTGGTCCCCTTCCCCCCCACTCACCCTTTCCCAAGATTTTTTACCTCTGATTCCCTGTGTTAAATATCTTCCTGCTGGTAATACCTTGAGTAGTTTCTTTTTTTCTCACGGAGCCCCAAGAGAGATATTAGTTTTGTTGAACATGAAAAAAAGCTTATATGTAATAATAACACAATAAGACTTGACATTTGTTGAGTGTTTACTAACTGCTGGTCATTGGGATAAGCCCTTTGCATGTGTGGCCCCATTTAGTTCTCTAAGAACCCTATGAGGTAATTTTTATTACTGTCTTCATTTTGCAGAGGGGAAAACTGAGGCAGAGGGTTTCTCTAGGTGTCAGAGGTGGCAAACAGTGGAGAGGGGATTTGAACTCAGGCTGTCTGAATCGAGTGTTCAATGACCCCACGTTAATATCGCCCCACCCCTGTGCAAAAAAAAAAAAAATGTTACTTCGGGTCTCTAATAAAGTCTACTTCAGGTCTGAAGCTAAAACTGTTTTGGAATTCAGAAGTTTCGGTTTCTAGAAGGGTGACATAGCACATACACTGCATATTACTTGAGTGCAGCATAGGTGGGAGCTGGGCCAGGGCCTTGTCATCAACACGCTGATGGTTCTGTAATAGGACGAGTGTTCATATCAAATAAAATAAAGACCATAAACAGCCAAAGGAAAGTCCAGTTGCTACCAAATGAATCTAGGTGCCAAACTTAGGTGGGAAAAAAAAAACAAAACCCTTTTTGTTTCCAGAGCTTTTTAGATTTCATAAGTGCTGATTAGGAATTATGGGCCTGCAATCTTCATAAAGCATTAGCAAATAGAAAAGAGAAGCTGAGTAGATTAAAAAAAAATTTTTTTCCCATCTATTGTCTCATTTTAATTGAACCTTTAGTCTGGTTACTTGTGACCGCTCCTTTCCTTTTTTAGCCAAAGCATGTGGGTGGGGACTTACTTCATGTCTGTGTAAGTCACATGTAATTGCAAGTGTATTACTTTGCAGACACAGAAAGGTTAAGGTTGTTATGTTGTTTCATGGTGTCCAGAGAGCCACCCCCCACTCAAGGGAAGAAGCCAGACAACATCAGCCAAGAACAGGCCATGGGATACCTCAGGATCCTTTACAGTTCACCTTGTTCTTCTTGAACTTGACCTTCTTATGCAGCATTTCTGTAATTTTGATGAAGTTATTTATTAAGGTCTTAGCGTACATATAGCTAAATATAGCTTTATCAACTTTATATTTATTTATTTATTTTTTATTATTTTATATGTTTGTTTATTTTCGAGAGAGACAGCAGGAGCGGGGGGGGTCGGGGGAGGGTTGCGGAGAGAGAGGGAGACACAGAATCCAAAACAGGCTCCAGGCTCCGAGCTGTCAGCACAGGGCCTGACGTGGGGATCGAATATCATGAACTGCGAGATTGTGACCTGAGCTGAAGTCGGACGCTTAACCGACTGAGCCACCTAGGTACCTCTAAGCAACTTTATTTTTATTTTTTTATTTTTTATTTTATTTTTTAGCAACTTTATTTTTAATCAACATATCCCAGTTATCAACATGTGGATAACAAAGCAGCCTGTTTCAGTGACTTACAACAACAATTAATGTTTGCTCTTGTGGTTCCACGGGTTGACTGCGCTCACCTAAGACGTCCTCATTTGGGGTTTCTCACGGGGTCGCAGAGTTGGGGGTCAAGGCATCTGAGGGCTCATCTGTGCTGGATGTGCAGGATTGTCTCACCTGCGTGCCTAGCGGTGGAAGCTGGCTATTGGCTGGGGCTCAGTGAACGTTGCCACTATTGTGGCCTCAACGTGGAAGCTGAGGGGACGCTGGGTGTTTCAGTCGGTGAAGCGTCTGACTTCGGGTCAGATCATGATCTCACTGTCCGGGAGTTCGAGCCCCACGTCGGGCTCTGTGCTGACAGTTCAGAGCCTGGAGCCTGCTTCGGACTCTGGGTCTCCCTCTCTCTCTGCCCCTCCCTGCTTGCTTGCTCTCTCTCACAAATAAATAAAAACATTAAAAATTTATTAAAAAAAAGAACAAACCCTGGAAGCTGAGTTCTGGGAGGGGGTGTGCTAAGGGTAAGTATTTCAGAGATCCAGACAAAAGCTGTAAGACTTCTCATCATCTGGTCTTAGAAAATATTCAGTGTCACTTATGCCCTATTCTTTTGGCCAGCTCAGATTCAAGAGGAGGACGATATACAAAGATGTGAACACTGGAGTCATGGTTCACTGGGGGACCATCTTTGAAAATTAGCTACCACACAACTTATACAGATTTGTGTACACAAGGGTTTAAAAGTTAATTAGAGGGGCGCCTGGGTGGCGCAGTCGGTTAAGCGTCCGACTTCGGCTCAGGTCGTGATCTCACAGCTTGTGGGTTCGAGCCCCGCGTCGGGCTCTGTGCTGACTGCTCAGAGCCTGGAGCCTGTTTCAGATTCTGTGTCTCCCTCTCTCTGTGACCCTCCCCCGTTCATGCTCTGTGTCTCTCTGTCTCAAAAATAAATAAACGTTTAAAAAAAAAAAAAAAAAAAGTTAATTAGAAACCCATACATATAGAGGCAAAAGTTTTATCACCCTAAACTGGGGACAAAAATGCCTTGCAATCATACCTCATTTATTTCAATATCTTACAGTTCTTTTTTTTTTTTTAATTTTTTTTTTTAATGTTTATTTATTTTTGAGACAGAGAGAGACAGAGCATGAACGGGGGAGGGTCAGAGAGAGAGGGAGACACAGAATCTGAAACAGGCTCCAGGCTCTGAGCCGTCAGCACAGAGCCCCACGCGGGGCTCGAACTCACGGACCGTGAGATCATGACCTGAGCCGAAGTCGGACGCTTAACTGACTGAGCCACCCAGGCGCCCCTTACAGTTCTTTTTAATACAACTCTGTTTGATGAGATTAAAAAAAATTAAGGGCATGCCATCTAAGATGTGGTCAAATGGAGACTTTAAAGTTGAGCAGGCAGAAGCAATTCTCTAAAGCTATAAAAACATAATGAGACACTCTCCAAATGGTATGACATCATCGTAGGCTTCTGGCAAACCATGATAACCATTTTGTTCTGTGAGTAGGGTGGCTGGTGAGCAAAAGGGCAGAGGAGATAATGAGAGGTGGCCTTTGTAGTTGAAAACTGGTCTTTCTTACTTACTTGTGTGTATGTGTCACAGACCCTTCTGAGCATACGATGAAAGTTAGAAGACTTCTGCCCAGAGAAAATGGGTATCTGTGTACCTTTGTTCCTTCCTCTCTCCTTCCCTCCTCCTCTTTCTTCATTCCTTCTACAAGTGTTTATAGAGAGCTGGTCTTGTACCAGACACTGATCTGGACCAAGAGATAGAACAGGGAAGAAGACAGAGGAGTTCCCCAATCTGTGGCATGGACGTTCTTAAGACAGACAGAAACAACCCCCAAGTATACCGATAAACGGACAAGACAACCCCAGATAGTTGTAAGTAACAAATTGTGTACACAACACCTTGCATACAGTTTTATGGGGTTCACAACCCTTCCGTGAACTTTTTCCTTGCTCTGCATCAGTAAGTTACCTTTTGAACCAAAGGATAACTTTTTCGTATGAGCAGTGTGGACGTGGTTGTTGATCCCCCATTGCTTGTGTACTTACACTGGGTGCACAGATACTGACTGGGCTGGCTTTTTCCCCAATAGTGAAGAACAATTATATGCAGTCTCACTGGAGGTGACTTTCCTAACCAATAGGAGAGCATTGCTTCCTTAGGAAATTTCAGAAAGTATTGCTGCTAGTGAGGATGAGAATGTGCACAGCAGAGTTTGCCTCAGCTTTTTTGTCCCCTTCTTCCTCCCGTCCCTCCTTAGGGACCTGTTACCCCTATTAAAAAGAAATTGAATGGATCAAATAGCCACGGATTCACATTTGAATTCTCAACTTACAGGAGACTCAAAGGACCTATACTTTCATCCACGTTGTAAAGATGGCAGTGAAGGATGATTTGCTTTGGAGAATTTTTTTTTTTTCTTCTATGTTCTATGTTATGTTCTCACCTCCAATTGTACTTCTGGCTTCCCAGAAGTTATTATGGCATTCCGTGGGTGCACTCATACCTTTGTCAACATTTTACGTATTCCCATTGTCCTAACTCCTAGCTTTTGAAAAAAACCAAAGGCCAATATCCATCTATCTTATTTCATTATAGTACACAAAATGTAGTTCTAAACCTTTGGTGTTTGTGAAATATTTTAATTGGTAACGTGAACTGATTCCATACTTTTTTTTTTGACTTTTTGGTGCTTTATTGATATCGAGCTTTTACCCTTTGTATTTTAATATCTGGCATTTCACATTGGAGTGAATAGAAAAATGGAGTGCATCTGACAGAATTCTTTAGGGGTCAGCAAAATATGGCCTTGCGGGTCAAATCCACCTATTTCCGTGAGTTTTTAGTGGAACACAGGCACATTCATCCTGTTGTATATTGTCTACTTTTGCCCTCATGTTTACTACGTTTCCTCTGTATGAAAAAGTTTGCGCATCCCTGGTTTAGAGGAAAAATGATTCTATCTTTATTTCCTTGATAATCACTGATGTAAATTCCACGTTTATCACATGCCACAGATAAGTGAATCTGCACGCCTACCCCAGTGTGAAGCCCTACACAGGGGATCTAAAGACAAAAATCTGTGTTTGTCGTTTAACAATACCTCCGAGATGCTTAAATATACAAAAAACTATAGCAATTCCCTGAAATTATACCTAAGAACAAATACTAGTTTTATACTGAAGTGACAGAACTCACTGGTGACACTCTGACTTGGGGAAAAATGTGGGGATTTCTGAACTTGAATTGTACTATATAGAGTCAGAGGGCTATTATTGAAGCATAAAATTCAATCAGTGGTGCTCATAATTAGGTCCAAAATAAAGTTAAAAAAACTTACCCATATAAGTTGTGGAAAAACCTATCTGAAATTTCCACTTTATTTTGCCAAATATGCCTGAGGCCAGGGTTGTTCATTCCCAAATCACATTTACTAGTGACGTGGGGTTCCTGTTGATTTGCAGTGATGTCCCTTGAGTAACATCTCTTGTGTATCTCTGTGGTTCCCAAGGTCTCCTTAAATGATGAGCACTCAGCCATAAACATGGCAATTTAATTCAATAAACATTTATTGAAGGCCTACCATGTGCAAACTGCTGGTCCAATACGGGCTACAAAGCTATATGAGCAGCAGGGCTCCTGCCTTTCAGAAATTCAGGTATCTCAGTTTGGGTAATCGCTAATCAGAGCATTCCAGAACTTTTGGAGAAGTGTTTGGGTATTGAAAAAGTTTCCTGCATCCTGCCAACTCTTGACCTGTTTGTACCGCAATTCATATATCCAACTATTTATGCCAGTTTTGGATCAGGCTTATTAAACACCTGTCTTCACAAACCTGGTTTAAGTGAATAGCCAAAGGGAAGTATAAACTTAAAGAGTGTACGAATAAGATCACAATACTTGTAAGCTACAAGGAACCTTGGAGACTATCCAAGACCCGGTCTTACGCACAGTTATTAAAGTCTGCATCCTTCAGCAGAGTCTGTGACCCCACCTCCTCTGTCCATCCCTCTGTTTCCATATTGCACACAGCACCCAGTTTTTTGGTGTCTGTTTTCACCAGCTGGAAAAGAGATAATAATGGTGCAGAGTTGCCAGCTTTAGTAATTCTAGTTCCTGGAATCAAGGACAGGAAGCCTTTGTTATTTGCACACCCTAACTCTTCTAGCTTCTATTGAATAAATCATTTAACTGTCAGCTAATTACAGTGTTGGAAAGTTTACATCATTCACCTTTTTATGGCACCTCTTAATGGAAGACTCTGGAGATTAAAACTCTTGACAGTTTCCATGATATAAAAAAGGAAAGCTGACCTAGAGAAAGATGGGACAAAAGATGAACATTTGGGAAGTTTTAAGTAGCAATGGGATCTGAGACAGTAGCCTATTTAAAGCAGTGCTGATTGGAAGACCTAAAGTTCCTGGAAAATGACAGAAATGTGATTTTTGTTAGAAGCAATACCTTTTTATTGAACGATCATTTTGCACTTACTACCAGGCACTTGCTTGTTCCAAGTGATAACCTTACGAGGCAGGTACTAGGATTCTGTCACTTTACAGATGAAGAAACTGAGGCACAGAGAAAATTAGAGTGCCCTAGCTCTGACAGCTGGTAAGATGGGCCCGAAACGAAACGCGCGGCAATGTGGCAGCAGAGAACGCGCTCTAGGCCACTACTCTACTGACTTCAGCCCTGAGCTCGCCCATCCCTTGACCTTTCCAATTGGACGGCTTAAGTGGGTCGTTTCCGCGCCGTGCCTCGAAGCCTCGCTCCAGGTCCGGGGTCTGCAGTGCGGCGCGGGTCCTCTCTCCCTTGCCGGCCCGGGGTCAGAGGCGCCGCTTCCCGCTCGGGATCCCGGGGAGCTGCGTCCGCACCCCGCAGCCCTGGAAGCGCGCCCCCGCGGCCGGCGGGAACGCGGGAGCGGCGCGCACGTGCCGCCGGGAAAGGGCCGCCCGGCCGCGCCAAGATGGCGGCGGCCGCCGCCGCAGCGGCGACGGTTGGCGGCGGCCCGTGAGGCGGGCGGGGCCGGCGGCGCGGAGGCGGGGTCCCGGGCGAGCCGCCCTGGGAGGCGGGGGCCGTTTCCATAGCGGCGGCAGGAGGTGTCGCGCCGGGGAACTTCCTGGTTCCCGGGCTCGGCTTCGCCGGGAGCCTCTTGGAAGGGAAACAATGGGGCGGAGGGCACTGCGGTAGCCGCCGCCGCCGCGCCGGGACCTGCTCGGCTGCCCCGACTCCCCGCTCTGCGCCCCGCCACAGCCTCCGCCGACGGGACCGTCCGGAGGTAACTTCATTTCTTCATCTCCCACCGCAGGCGGCCGGCCGGCGGCGGCGGTGCCGGTCTCCGGGGTTTCCTCCGGGCAGGGACTCGGGTTGGCCCCGGGGAGCCGGACGCCGCCATTCCCGGCCCCGGGGAGGTGGACGGAGCTGCGGCTCCCCGCCTCAGCTCTTGGGGGGGTCAGGCTCGGGGAACCTGTGCGGGGCCGTCCGAGTGCCCCCTGGAACCTGGATCGTGGGGCTCTGCGGGAGTGATTGGCAGGTTGGCGGGCGCCGGGTGGGGGGGCGCTGGGATGCAGGGGGCGTGCGGGGAGGGTCTGCGGCGGACGCCGCGCGAGGGGACCTGGTGGCGGGTGAAGGGGCCCGGTGGAAAGGACCCGGGTCCTCAGATCCTGGGGGAGGGGAGCCCCGCCGCCTCCCCCTCCCCCCCCGGAGCAAGCTTCGGTCCCCGGGAGACGTGTCTGTCTCCCCTGCAAGTTTCACTTGCGTCCTGCGGAGCCCAAGTGGGCAGGACTGAGGCGAACTTCGTTCTTTTAAATTACTGCCTTCGTGCCGCGGAACTTTCTTTCGGCTCCGCAAGCGGAGGATGGGGTGAATGAGGGAACCGGAGAGCCTGGAAATCTGTGCGCCTCTGCAAAGTTTGCAAAGTAGTTTGCAGCTAACAGCCGAGTGACGGTGCGGCAGATCTAATGCGTGAGAATGGTTGCTCGCAGGTATTTTAATGCCAGGAAATGCGAGGAGTCTGCGAATCCACATTTCTGTAAATTGGAAGACATTTCTATAAATTGAGAATTGCACTCTCCCCGCCTCCTCCCCTTTCCCCGCATTTTAATCCACAGTTGCTTTTTCGTCAGTAGACTTTGATAGGAGTTAAATGGGTCCCTTATGGGACTGGGGAGGATGTTTGAATTGGGGCACTACCCAGTCACGGGAAATAATGTGACACAAATGGGGGAAAAGAGAGTGGGGACACGATCTTAAATATTTTGCTTGCTGGAAGAAAGTGACTTTAATCCTATACTAATCCATTTATAAATGGAATCAAGTCTCTGGGATACACACTGAACATTTTGTAGCTCCGAAAAGTTGGACAGAACTTTAGAGATCACCGTGGCCAACTCCCTCTATGTGTTGAATCTCTGGGAAGTTCTAATGGAGGGAAGTCAGGGTACTTTTTCCTTTTGTAAAGTCATTTTAATAAGAATTCAGTTCGCCAGCATCACATGAACAGTGGTGTATTTACTTGTATTTCTCTATCAGACCCTCAAATTAAGAAAAAATATTTATGAGTTTGCTGTTTCTGATAATAAAGTTTGTAAACATAGTTTAGGTTTTTACTTAGAGTGGATGTAGATCCTGTGTGGGATTCTACCCACGCAATTGACATATGTCAAACGTACATAGGTCAAAATATAACAGAAAAAAATTATGCTAATAGAAGTATAAATTAATTTTTAAAGGAAAACAGGTATCCCGAGTTAACAGATTCCTTTGCTGATTAAAGAATTAGTGAGTTGTCTCAAAGGCATTTGAAGAAGCATCGTTTGCCAAACATGAAGAATTTGGGCCCGAGTCTTTGTGTTTGTGCCTACTTACTGTTTTTAGCTAGCGGTCAGACTCCCCGGTGCACTTGTTTCTGATGAGGGTAGCCCATTTCCAGTTATGACAGTGCTTCGACGTGAAATACCTCCTAGTGAGGACAACTGCCACTGGTTATACAAGCCAGTAAGTGGAAGTGTCAGCTTTGCCACCATCTGTCAACTGGCTGGCCATCCTTGGAGTTGTGGGGAACGAAGACAACTTCCTGGCATGGCGGATTCAATGTGGGCCTCCAGTGCCTGGCAGAGGTTGTACCGGTCCGCCGTGGCCGCCACGTGCACATCTATCTCAAGTTCCTGTTACGTTTTGCAGCCGGTGAACGTGACTGAGAAGGAGGCCAGTAAATGAAAGCTAGTGGCAGATTGAAAACACAGTTAACTTCGGTTAACGTGCACTAGGCATGTTAGTTAAGGCAGTTGGAAGCTGGCAGAAGACTTAGCCACAATACTAAAACTTGGGGAATTGGTGCTTCAGTTCGAGAGAAAGAGACAGGTGATTGCATTCTGGTTTATGTTTGCAATTTCACTTTAACCGTGCTTCTTTTGCTTTAGTGCAATGACATTGTTATCAACAGTGTTCTGACCGTTTATTCCCGGAAAGTTTCAGTTTGTCCCTTCAGGGTGATTTTTGAAAGGCATATTGGCATTTAGGTGGGATTCGCTGGTATTTAGAGTCTCTCTCCCCTCCGCCCCCCATTAAAAAGTATCTCACTTTTTACAGTGGAAGTCAACAAAAGTACTACCAATTTGAAAGAAATCTGTCTTCTGGCACATATCATTATAGTACCTGGGGGTCACAGCATGGGAATTAGAATTGCAGACACTTGGATTCTCAACCGATCTATGCCATTTCCAGGCTATATCATTTCATGCAAATAACTTAATTTTTGAGGGCTGTTTTCTTTGCAAAACTGGGGAGAATCATAAATTCAGATTTGTTTGTTCATCCAGCAAGTGTTTCTCCAGTGCCTTCCGTGCCTCAGGTTAGCTACCTTGTTTTCAACGATGACAGGGAGATAGGTTCTTTGAAGTACTGGGAGCTATAAAACCCAGGAGCAAGGAGCCTAACCTGACTTGGGGGTGGTTGGGCAAGCTTCCCTGAGCCAGGGACTCCTAAGACCTGAAGGAATAGGAGGAGATAGCAGGTGAAGAGGGGAGGTGAGCGGGTGGGACGCTGTGAGGATAAGACCAGAGCATGCGCACGGCCACGGCGCCTGAAGAGATTGCTGTGAAGGTTAGAGAAGAACGCTTGGGTAGGAGTTAGCTCCCCACACGGCCCGTCGGCAGCCGCGTTTGGTGTGTGGAGAAGGCTCTTGGCACCGCGTTCGAGTCCCCTGAACGAAGGGCTTATTCTTGCTCCTCAGCCCTCGTGGAAAGGGAGTCCGTGTCGTTGACTCTAACGCAGTAGACCTGGACATGCCTCTCTGTACGCTTTGGGGTCTCGTTTTTTAATTCTGGCGCTGTTCACTCTTAGTTTTTAAATCTGAAAGGCGGGAATGAAATAAAAAGATTCTTTGATTTCTTTATAGAGAGAGGCTATACGATATGAATATATGAATATAGTATTTTGATATAATTTTGGTAGCATTGTTTCTTTGCGAGAGCTTAGGCTACCTTAAGATACCTATCTCTCACAAAATGGTAGTAGCAATCTACCCTAAAATCAAAAAATATTTATTAAGGGGAGGGTAGTTTCATTTGCCTATAGGAAGGTCAGGAGTTGACTCTGGAGTTTCATATCTCGTTTGCTTAAGTGTTTTTGGCTCGAAATAGATATTTGATTATTCTCTGACAGAGGTACATGTTGCACCTGTGTCTTGCCGACATTGATGTCAGTGTAGAAAAAGTTATAATTTTATGCTGGAATTTTCCTTTCACTAAATTAGCAAGTGAATTAAAAATATTAGAGTAATGTTTTTCATGAAAGAAGTGAAAAAATATTGTTTTTGAGTTTCTTAATATATTAATTTCAATAACTTTACATAGATCAGTAATGGCAAATTAATCTTTTATTATGGAACTAATGCAGTATTTATAAGCTAGTTAGCTCTCTGAGCTTTTTTGTTCTTGTTTCTTCTTATTTGGTTTTTGGACATTTTAATGCTTGTTAGCATATCTGTGGTGAGAAAAGAGAAAGTGAAATAAGATTTCTAAAAGTCAGTCGCAGTAGAAAAGATTGGTCACAATTTATAAAAGTTAGGTATGTGTGCCAGATATTTTTGTGTATTTTGCTGATGACTATTACAAAAATGAATTGGCACTTAATAACTTTACATTGACATAAATATTTAAAAATTAAAAAAATCTACTTGAATTCCTTGTTTTCCATATTTTTTCCCCTCATTCTACCTTTGTTTTGGATTCTCTTTGTAAAAATAATTATTCCATTTACTCCTTTTTTATTAGCGTGGGATCATGTGTTCTTTTGCTGTTCCTTTAGTGTTGGCCTACGAAATTCTGATAATGTTTTCTCAACTTACCAAAGTATAATATTGAGACTTCCACTCTTTTTCCTGAGGTTGTGAAAGGCCTTTAAAAACATTTAAGTTAATTTTCTTTCTTTCTTCTTTTTTAAACCCATTTCGTTGTCACCATGTTTTAAAACGCATGTATATTTTAAACCCCAAAGATATATTTCTATTGTGCGAGCTGGGGAGGAGCAGAGAGAGAGGGAGACACAGAATCCAAACCAGGCTCCAGGCTCTGAGCTGTCAGCACAGAGCCCGACGCGGGGCTCAAACTCATGGACTCTGACATCATGACCTAGCTGAAGTCACACGCTTAGCTGACTGAGCCACCCAGGTGCCCCTCTTTGGCTTTGTTTCTATTGAGAAGTCAGTCATAGTTTATTGCTTCTGTCTTGGTAATTGGTTTCTTTCTCAGGCTATTTTTAAGATTTTCTTTTTGGATTTCAAAGAATCCTCCCTTTCTTGCTTGGGGAGTATACCTTCCGATGTCTTTCATCAGTTTTGGATAGCTCTCAGCCATCATCTCTTCCAATATTGCTTCTTCCCCATTCTGTTTCTTGATCTTTCTGCGACTTCAGTTCCACAGTGTTAGACTCACCAAATCCTGTGCATTTCACTTGCCTTCTGTATTTTCCATTCTTTTATTTCTTTTCTGTGCTGGATATTTGTGTGTGTGTGTGTGTGTGTGTGTGTGTTCTGTCTTCCAGTTTACTAAGTTAGTCTTCATCTAATATGCTCTTTTTTCTAAGTTGATTTATTTTGAGAGAGAGAGTGCGAGGCTGCACGCCCTTAGGAGGAAGGTGGGGCAGAGAGAGAGAATTCCAAGCAGGCTCTGCACCTTCAGCGCAGAGCCCGGTGTTAGGGCTCAGTCTCGTGACCTGTGAGATGACCTGAAGCGAAGTCAAGAGTTGGACTCTTAACTGAACCATCCAGGCGTCCCACTGTCTAGTATGCTCTTAAATGTTACTCTCTGGGTTCTTAATTTTGGTTAATTGTATTTTTCATTCTAGAATTTCAGTTTGGTTCCTTTTAAGTGGTCATGTCACTTTCATAGTTTCTAATTCCCTATCAAAAATTTCAAGCTCTGTACCTATCTCTTTGAACAGGGTGAGCATGGCAACTATCCCCTGGTCATGCAGATTTTTTCTGTAGTCTTTTATTTCTCGAGGGGTCTTATCTCCTAATGTTCCTGCCTGTCTTTGTGTACTGTTCATTCTATTTGAAAAAATAGGTCTAGAAGTAATTACCGATTTAGGTAAGGCTTTTTCTGTTGCTTTTGCCAGGCACTTGGTCTTAACTTTATTCAAATTAAGTTTTTTTGAATCTATGCAAGGATCGGTTTAGTTTACTTCTGTGTTATACCTTCTGGGATTCAGCCTTATGCGGTCTTATTCCAAAGTAGGGGATGGCTCCCTTGGAGGATCTTGTACTCTGACACTTTGGCTTCTGAGTCTCCAAGGCCGCCTCCATGCAGTTTAGCCTCTCAGGCATCTCTTGATTAGGCAAATATTTCCAGGAGGGAAGAAACCCCAATGTGCCACGCATGCTCTGCCCTGTCCTCCTGATTCCTTGTTAGTTCTTTGATCACCATCCTTCCCTACTTTTTAAATTAAGGTATAATATACATATAGTAATGTTCACTAATCTTAAATGTATATCCTGAGGAGTTTCTGTAAATGTATAATCATACTCAGATCAATATATAGAACATTTTTGCCACCCCAGAAAGCCCGTGTCACACTCCTTGCCAATCCATACTACCTATCTTCCTTGCCTTGGGTAACAATTACTCAGTTTTCTAGCACCATAGACTAGTTTTACGTTAAAAAAAACTCATTTATTTTGAGAGAGAGAGGGAGTGACCAAGCGGGGGTGGGGGGTGGGGGGGATGGGGAGGGGCAGAGGAAGAGGAAGAGAACGAATCCCAAGCAGATTCCGTGCTGTCAGCACAGAGCCTGACATGGGGCTCGATCCCGTCTCCCGTGAGATCATGCCCTGAGGTGAAATCAAGAGTCCTGCACTCAACCGACTTGAGCCACCCAGGTGCCCCTAGTTTTGCATTGCTTGTTTTTTGTTTTTGTCGAAATAGTATCATACAGTGTACATTCCTCTGTGTCTGATCTGGCTTGTTTCATTCAATACTGTAGTCTGTCAACGAGATTCAGCTATGTTGTTGCGTGTAGCGGTAGTGTTTCTTTTTCATTGCCCTGTACTTGTTCTAGTTACTGGGGCACCTAAAAAATTGCCTCAAAACTCAGTGACTTAAATAATGACCTTGATTTCCGTACAAAACTGTAATTTGAGCATTGCTTGTTACAGCTGCATTTGGTGTCAAGAAGGGCTGCTTGAAGGCTGGGCCTAATAGTGTTGGAAGTTTTGCCCACGTGTCTGCCGTTTGCGGACCAGCACTTAAATGTGGCCTGAGTGTGCTCACAGCCTCGTGGCAGTGTTCCAAGTGCTAGCGTCCTCCACACACATGCAGTGGGGAGAGCGGTGGAGATCCTGTGAGCCAGACACATGCTGTATGTCCTCTTATGACTTGGCTTGGAAACTTAATGCAGTTTTACTTCCGCTGCATTGTATTCTTTGAGGCAGTTATGAGCCTGCCTAGGTTTGAAGAGCGGGGGAACAGACTCTGCCTCTTGATGGGGAGAGAGAAGAATTCTGCCCTTGATCTTAGCCAAAAGGCCGAGAAGCAATGGGAGAGATCAGATTCTAGAAGAGCATGTGAGACCAGAAATGTTGTGGTCGCCATTATTGGAAAATATAGTGTGCCATAGTAGCAGCCTCATACACAAGCCTATCACAATTTATTTATCCATTCTTTTAATACACATGTGAATTATTTCCAGTTTGGGGCTATTGTAATAAAGCTGCTGTGGACATTTTTGTGCGTGTACTTTGTTGGGTTTATGCAGTCCTTTCTTTTGGAAATACCCCTGGGCACGGAACTATTGAGTAATATAGGCAGATACATATTTTGCCCTACTAGTTACTACCAATTTTGTCAGTGTGGTTGTACCAATTTATATCCTCTGATATTTTTAAGAATTAAAGAAATACATATATTTGTCTAGCTTTTTGATTGTATTTAAAACAAGAGGCTTGGTGTGTAATCTGTGGTCTAGTTTTATTGGAAATGTAAGTTGTATTTGAACGTGTATTCAAATTAGTGCTAAGTATAGTTACCATTAGCAGACTATCTGCATTAATTGCTGAAGAGAAATTTCTGAAATTTCTTTTTAGAACTTGCTTTTTGGAAATATTGAGCTCCGTCCCTCAATTTATATCACATTTTGTTTCTCATCAATGCTTATCATGAGTTTGAATTCTAAAGCTCATTCACCAGACTTGCTTGGGAAATATTTTTCTATTACAAAATCTTTTTCCTACAAAGCTGGTAATTTGCCGTCACCAGGGGTTGCCAGAAGAATGCTCCAGGTTCTTCCCTTAAACTTTCAGGGTTGCTCTTTTGATTACTTCACTACTGATAGTCATTTTAACTTTCTTCTAAGTGTCATTTGAATCTGGCCCCCTCCCACACCCCCTTTTTGTAACCAGCATTTTAGACCAGTTTGTTTCAGCTCATACCTGGTTTTCTGCAATAATTTATTGATTGATCCTACTAATAATGCTTGGGAAGTTAGAATTCTCTTACTCATTGAGTTAAGATTAGTTTTTAGGTCCTAAATCTAACAGTGCTAGAAAGAGAACTTAAAAATCATTTCAACTTATTTAAAAATAAGACCTGAAAACAACAACAACAACAACAACAACCAAAACTGAATCAGTGCTGGAGTATAGAAGATATTTAGATTACCGAAGCATTTTTTCTGGCATAATCACTTGACAGTCTTGAGTGGTAGGTGCGTTGAAAAGTTTAACTCTCATTTTACAGGTAAAGAACGTGAGTCTCAGCTGTGCCTCTTGTATCTAGGACTCCTTGTATGTTGAGTGATCTTCCTTCAGGGCCCACAACCTACCATCAATTTGCTGAATTCCAATCTTATTGACTACATGAATTTTCCTCTCTTCAACTTGATATATTTGCATCTTATGGCCAGTACGTTTACTCATTTTCATTCACTGCAGGGCCTTTGCATGAGCTGATAGTACTTTTGTCCTGAATTTGTTTGGTTAGTGGCTGGATGGCTGGGACCAGGTTTGTCTTGATTTTTTTATACCAAGCCCCTTGAGAAGTTTTTGCATATTGTCTAGCTGGATAAGTATTTACTGAAGGCATGGATGAATTCTTGTCTTTAGAATCTGGAGTTTTTAGCTGACTTTTAAAATGATGCCAGGCCTCTTAAAGTCAGATGTCTTGTATCCTTCGTTTTAGCTTTGATCTGCAGAGCTCGCATTAGGTGCACTTCTCTGATGGTATGTATCAAGTGCGTTAGGCAAATATAACCTGAACAAATTATAAGCTGCTTTTTTTTTTTTAAAATGTTTTAAATGTTTATTTATTCTTTTTTTTTTTTTTCAATATATGAAGTTTAATGTCAAATTGGTTTCCATATAAGCTGCTTTTGAAAGGCCCTGCCTCTATAGCTGTAGGTAAAGAAGCTTGGGAAAGGACATTTGTTTTTCTAAATACATAAAAGTTAGCATGTTCACCAGCGTAAAGCTGCTGGAATTCGATAAGTCCTTCTGGAAACCTAGCTCAGATTCTACCTGTAGAAGGGGAAATTAGACCTCATTCTTATCTGATGCTTCATTAACATACACATGTAAACAAACCGAGGAAATCCAATGATTTCACATTTTGCCCATCTCATTCTCTGACCTTATTAGCAGGAAGTGCTGTGTTGATGTAGTGAATAGTGGGTAGGAGAAATAGACCTTTCACTCTAGCGCTGACGGAAGATTTGCTTCACTTCTCTTGAGCTGGGAAAATATTGAAAGTTGTTCAAATTTAGCATTGTATTTCAGGGGGTATAAATTGCAGAAAGAGCATTCTTTATAGAAAGCCCAAGAATTAGGAAAGTATAGTGGTGAGACTTCCTGTGTCAATGAATAGTGACTCTAATATTAACTGAAGTTGTTTATCTGGAATGAGAAGACATTACCCAGTACGTATATGTGTGCCCAGCATATGTCTTTGAACCAATGAACTATGAATCTGAATTAAGAAAGAAAGATACTAGAAATCCTCTAATGTAAGTTCCACGGGGCCAGGATCTTTGTTTTGTTCTTGGCTGTGTCTGCAGGGCCTAGAACACTCCCTGGCTCATAATAGCTGCTCAGTAAATATTTATTGAATGGATAGTCAATTTGTATATTATCTGTTTGTTTTAAATTTAAAAACCCAACATTAATCATTTAAATATTGCTTTATAATCCTTTGGGAAATAAATTGGTTGAGGCATCATTTCTGATAATTCTTGTTGGACATTTGAATTGTTTATAAATTTTTTTGCTGTCATGAATCAAGCTTCAACAAAGGAAATTTTCTTAAGCTCTTTCTTGGGCTGGTAGTTCAACACATAGCAATGTTGTAAAACAGGCTCTAGGAATTTCTCCTAGAAAATGAACTTGGCTTGTGCAACTCTGAGGGTGAGATCAGAAGCTTTAGTGATCAGACCTCTGAGATCAGGTAGCACCAATGATATAGCTCTGAGTAGGCCTGCTGCTCTTACACATGTGGATAATGTCTAATCCTCAGTCTTTGCACGTGAAAGCTCTCTTGCAATTTGTAGTGGAACTGCCTATCACTTGACTTTGTCTTTTACTTTTAAAGAATGAATGAGTCACTACAAATATTTCTGCCTCTTAATTATAGTTTAAACATTCTAAATGCATTTAACTCCTTCATACGGATGGGTACACATATTCTGTTATTCTCATTTATCATCATTTCACTTCTGAATGGCTTGGGAAAAATTTTGCTCTTTCATATTAAAGTATTATAAAACTTATTCTACAAAAAGCTCTGTGTAATGTGTGTTACATAGGGTCTAATATCATGGTGTCTATAGTGTCCCCTCCCTCAACTTAAGCAATAGAACATTATCGGTATCCTCTTGGATCACATCTCATTGTTCCTCCTCCTCTGTCCATTACTTGTCCGGGGGAACTGTCAGGTTCAACTTTAGGCTCTAGCATTCTCTTGCTTTTCTGTATAGTTACATTGCATATGTATATGTCCCTGAACAACTTATTGTGAATTTTACATATTTTGGAACTTTATGTTAATAGTATCATTGTGTGTGTGTGTGTGTGTGTGTGTGTGTGTACTCACAAATTTAGTGAGTAAAGCTTTTTAGTAAAACTAAAACTCACACATTTCATTTGCATTTAAAGTTAATGTCCTTGCTCTCTGCATTAGTCATCTTTTGCAGTAATTATGCTGTGTAACAAACCACTGCAACATTTCAGGGCTGTGAAAGGACAGACATTTATGTCTAGCTCATAGGTTTGGCAGTCTCTGCTGGGTTTGGCTGGGCTTGTCTATAAGCCTTGGGTTGGGTTCAGTTATGTGCTGGGTGTCTACTCATTCTGGGACCAGCAGCTGTTGGGGTACAAGAGACACGCCAAGCTCAGGGCTCTTAAACCCTCCACTTACAAATGGGATAGTGTCGGTTGTGTCCAGAGTCCAACATGTCATGTGATCAGGCCCCCACATCCATGAGGTGGGGAGTATGTCCCACCCCTAGGGAAGTCACAGTGAGAGCAGTGAGTGAAGGAAGGCATGTGAACAAAAGATAGTATCTGCCATATCTTCCTCTTGAATAACAGCATAAGAAACTTGGAATATTTCCTTTCTTATTACGTCCCTTCTAGATTACATGCTGTTGTTCAGTACTTTCTCTCTCTCTCTCTTTTTTGTAACTCCTGATTTAGAAATCATACCTCTAATATTTGTTTGTGTTTACTCATGTTTACAACTTTTATCTCAACATTCTTTCCTGTATTTCAGATCTTCTCTTTGGCATCATTTTCCATATTTGTGAACTACAGTTTTGGAAGCATCTTTAATGAGGATCTGTTTATATTCTCGCAGTTTGTGTCTGAAATTTTCATTATTTTGTCATTTTTCTTGAAAAGTTAGTTTTAACTGTGTTGAGTATATAATTATAGTTAACAGTTTCTTTATTTTAGCTTTGAAGACATTATTCTAGTGTCTTCTGGCTCCCATTGTTGCAGTTGGTAAGTCAGATGTCAAGTCTAATTGTTCCTTCTGTGAGCAATCTGCCTTTGGTTTCTGGTTGCTTTTAAGAACTCTCTGTCATTGATGTTTCACAGTTTCACGATGATATCTCTAGGTGTCAGTTTCCATTTTATTTATACTTTGTGGAATTTGCTGAACCTGAGTCTGTACTTTAGTGTCTTTCATCAGTTCAGGAAAATTCTTGGCTATTGTCTTTTTGCAGATTGTCTCTCCCTCATTCTTGATGTTCTCTTTCGAAAACTCCCAATTAGATATATATATGTAAAATAGATGTTTTAATCTACTTTTCATATCTCTTAATCTTCCTTTATATTTTTTAATCTGTCTTTGTTGCATCCTGGATGATTTCAGATCTGTCATCTGGTTCATTAATTCTCTCTTTAGCAACATCCACTTTGCTGAACTTGTCTGTTGAGCTTTAATTTTAGTTATCCTGTTTTTCACTTGATTCTTTTCCAAATTTGTTGCCTTCTTTTTTGCTCATATTTTTCATTTCCTGTTGTTTTTCAAAACATTATTGTCCTTTCCTTTTTGATGTATTTGTGATGAGTCTGCTTATTTCTGTCGAATCTTGCTTATGCATAGTTTTAAATTTTGAGCTAATTTTTCCTGTAACTTTGTGGAAATGCTTATGAGACTTGGCTTAAGAGTGCTTTCTCCCGGAGGGAATTTGCAATTGAGGACAATGTCAAACCAGGGCAACTTAATTTCTAGGTTTGAGATTTTTATAATATACAAGTGTATGGATTTGAACTTGAAACCTGGGTTGAAGGTTGGTTTTGGTTACAGATTTCCAGTGAATACTCCCCTCCCCCTCCCCAAACACAAATAAACCTAGACTCAGGAGAGAATTTTCCTTCAATCTTCCTTTGGGGTAGATTTTTTTTCCCCCCTTACTTAGTTAATTATTTTTGTTGAAGATGTAGTGTTTCAGGTGCCAGGCTCTCTGTACTTATCTGTAGTCTGACTTTCCATGTTGTATCGTGTAAAGCTCTAGTTTTGTCCCAAGCATGACTGTCAGCACTGAAAGCCCTTCAGCATTGTCTGGTAGAATTTTCGGGGATCATGGAAATGTCACACACCTCTGCTAATACAGCAGCCACTAGCCACATTTAAAATGTATGAGGTATGACAAAGCAATGGAATTTTAAATTTTACATTGTTTTAATTAATTTAAATTTAAATAGCTACGGGCTGGTGGCTGCAGTATTGGACGGTGCAGCGTGGTTATGGGAGATTGGCAATTGCCTGGAAGGCCCGTTGCTGGCATCAGTGCTTACTTATCACCCTCTCTTTGTGCTCCTGTGCGTTTTTTCGGTCTCTGAGGATTTCTCTTAGTTGCTTATGAGCTTTGCTGTGCATTTAATAGGATAATTATTGTATTTTATCAAGTATTTTTGATGTCATGTAGCAAGAGGGTTCGCAAGCTCTTTGGGCACAAGAATCTCAGAAACGGAATTACCTGACAGCTGTATTTTTAGTTGGAGAGATACTTATCTTGAACGGTAAAAATTGGAAAGTTCACAGTGAAGTAGTGGATGTTCTTCGGAAACTGACCACGAAGTTAGAAATTATGAGGAAGAATTAATTAAATACTTTCTTTGCCATCGTTCTTACTCTACAAAACATTGAAGGATGCCAAAAGATAAAAATGGAGCTGTAACTAAAGTTTTTAAAGTCTTAACACATGGTCTTCAGCTGCTTGGTGTGAGTGTTTTACCAATACAAGAGCACTTGAATGAAAAGGTATATATATTTATTTAGAGAGAAATATTTTGCAGATGGACAGAAAAAACAAAATGAACTTGAGAGATCATAGGGAACTGTGGTGGTGGAGGGACAGGAAAGGACTTTGACATTCAGTGCTGAAAGTATGTGTTTTGCTTCTGGCTTTAACAGGGCCTGTGTTATTTAATTGGAGGGATTTAAAAATATATAAATAATGAGTCCTAGCTATTTCTCAGGTATACGCTTCTTTTTCCTTCAAAGCCAAATATTTTAGAAACGTGTGGTTGGTTTTGGATATTTATTAATAAAAACACTTAAGACACCTTGTAATAAATTTCTGTTACTTTACGATTTGCTTGCTCTTTTGGAGCCGTAGGTACATTGGATTCTTTTTTTGTTACTCGTATTTTTGTATTGTGGTTAAATACACATAAGACCACCATTTTAACCTTTTTTAAGTGTCCAGTTCCGTGGCATTAACTACATTTACATTAATGTAGGACCATCACCATTCATCTCCAGAACTTTTTTCATCCTCCCAAACTGAAACTCTGTCCCTATTAAACATTAACTTCCTGTCCTCCCCCGCCCTGCCCCCCAGCTTCTGGTACCCACCATTCTACTTTCTGTCCCTGAATTTGACTTCTCTACGTACTTCATTCATGTAAGTGGAATCATAGGGTGTTTGTCTTATATATGACTTGCTTATTTCACTTAGCATAATGTTCTCAAGATTAAATTTAATTTTCTGAAATTGTAATTTGTGCTAAGAGTAAAAGAATGGAGATCCCATCGGCTGGTAGTGGAGATTGGCATTCTCATGTATTTCTTTCCATAGAAGATCATATACAGTGAAGTGAATTACTGTTAATTTGATCTCCTGAAAGAATATTATAAGAAACAATAGAATGTGATACCATATGTTGTGGTTTATAATTCTATTAAATTTAAGTTTTAAAATCATTAAAATTGGGCCTGCTGAGCTTGTTCTAAAATATATTATCTGGTGTTATAAAACCCAGAAATCCTTTCCAGTACTTCTAGAGGTTTAAACTGTCTAAAAGCATCAGAAATTATTTTAGGCTGCCTAGTGCCTGCAGTAAAGAAGAGGATATGGCGGAGTTTGTTTTACTTTTTTTTAAAAAAAATTATTTATTTATTTATTTTAAATGTTTATGTACTTTGTGTGCACATGTGGGGGAGCGGGAGAGAGAGAATCCCAAGTAGGCTGTGCGCTGTCAGCGTGGAGCCTGATGCAGGGCTTGATCTTGTGAACTATAAGATCATGACCTGAGCTGAAATCAAGAGTTGGACGCTTAAGCCACCCACGTGCCCTGCGTTTCCCCTGAGTTCCCTGTCAGGATGGGTTATCCGTAGCCCTGCTTACCATTCGTGCAGATCAAGTTTTGTCACAAAAAGTTGGAGGTGTCACTTGAAAGAATCTATATTAGGTTAGTGTGAGTACACATTCCCATGTGGAGGATAAATAGCATAGCTCATGTTACTAGAAAATGACTTTAAAGGCCAGATTTTACAGAAATACCCCAGTATACCTACTATGTGAAACTGTGGATTTAAAACAAGTTATTTTTTTTCCCTCTTGGATGGTGTGAAAAACAAAGTTAGATTTTTTTCTTCTCTTTTTTCTGTGTCCGTTGGGAGGGGATAGCATTTAGAGGAGGAGAAAGAGAGTGTGCACATTATTTATTTTGAGAGAGAAAGCAGGAGTGTGAGCGGGGTAGGGGCAAAGAGAGAGATTGGGAGGGAGAATCCCTAGCAAGCTCTATGCTGTCAGGACAGAGCCTGATGTGGGGCTCGACCTCACTAACCTTGAGATTATGACCTGAGATTATGAGCTGAAATCAAGAGTCAGACACTTAACCAGCTGAGCCACATGGGCTCCCCTGTGCCCATTTTATCTTACATGCTTCTGAACTGCGTTGCTGCTTAAAAGAATTTGCATGCGACCTACTTTGAAAGTAGACAGGAGGGTCTACATTTCAAAGTTGCGATTATGCTAAAGAGTTTGAACCAGTGAGTTCAGTTACGAGTAATTTCCAAGTATGTTTTTCTAAGAACTACTCCGTGACATTTTACAGTAATTCCAATTCATGCATTGTTTCATATTTGTCAAGTATATTTATCACCTTAGATGGTAAGGTCATAAATCCACTGTTGATAAGTTTTATTATCCTGGTATTTTTGAGGTTACTATTTTTAGCAATAAGAAAACTTGATATGTTAGGAAGTTCAGTTCTTGAATAAGTATTTGTTCAGCATTTTACAATTATGGGTAGGAGGTGCTACTTAGTATAAAATGCTTTCATGTTGCCATTTAGGAATTAAAATTTTTTTTTAGAACATTTATTTATTTTTGAGAGACAGAGAGTGTGAGCAGGGGAGGGGCAGAGAGAGAGGGAGACCCAGAATCTGTAGCACGCTCCAGGCTCCGAGCTATCAGCACAGAGCCTGAAGCGGGGCTTGAACTCACGAATTGCGAGATCATGACCTAGGCAGAAGTTCAGATGCTCAACCGACTGAGCCACCCAGGTGCCCCACCATTTAGGAATTTTAAATTTAAGATCAAAAACTTTGTTATAAACAGCAACAAAGAGAAAAGTCCCTGACCAAAGAGACTAGACTCTACCAGCGTAAGTGAACTATGAGTAAACTCCTAGATCATCTGTGAATGTTTAATCTACCCTGTGTATCTGTAACATGGGATTGCCTTCCTGTGTCGTCATTCACCATGCTCCAGGGCTCAGCATGTTTGACCTCCTAGTTCCCTGGGAGGGAAAACAGATCTAATAGCCTGAGTGAAACACCATCAAAAAACTTTATATTTATATTTATAGTGAGAAACTTCTTGTCACATATTCTGAAACTAACATGTAGATTATGTGTTATTTTAGATTTTTCATACAACTTCTCATTTCCTTTGGGATAATTGGGTTATCTGGAAATGAAAATCATAGCATTTACTGTATAGATAAAGAAGAAAGCCTGTGGGATGGGGGTCAGGTGACTACGTGGCAGTACTATGATTATATGCCATTGCTAATTACAGTCTACAAATCATGCTGTGCATACAGATTTTCATTTTGTAAATTTGTATTTCTCATGTATTTTACATGACATGAGTAAAGTATATAAATGAGACCAACATTATTTCTTCAAAAAATGTTACCCTAACTTTAATCTGTTGCAGAGTCAGTGGTCCTTAGTACTATGGTATGTTCTTAATTGATTTAGAAAATAAAGTAACCGTCACTTTCTGTGATTGCAAAAAGTAGTTTATCAGTTTATGAACAAAGCTGTAAATGAGGAAGCACAGTGTAAATGTTATATCAAACCTTAATCTACCTATGGGATTTTATGTGTTAGATTTGGGGAGGCACTGTGCATCCGTAATTATGTTGAAATATAGTATTAGTCTTACTTTATGCCTCATTTTCTTTAATATATTAATCAAGTAAGGCAGATTTAGTTTGTATTTATACTAATGCAGGGTGATGCTTTATGTTATACTGAAGTGAAAAGAACCAAATACAAAATTTTGTATGTAGTATTTGTAAAGTATATTTTAATTTTTTTAAATGTGTATTTATTTTTGTGAGACTGAGAGACAGATGTGAGCGGGGGAGGGGCAGAGAGAAGGAGACACAGAATTCAAAGCAGGTTCCAGGCTCTGAGCTGTCAACACAGACATGGGGCTCGAACCCATGAAACACGAGATCATGACCGGAGCCGAAGTTGGATGCTTAACCGACTGAGCCGCCCAGGCACCCTTATAAAGTGTATTTTGAAGAAATACTTACAAAAAAAATCCCTTGAAAGGAACGTGCCCCACGTAATTGGGTAGGTGTAGTGGCATTTTGTGGTAAGAGAATTTTTCTTTCTATTTTGCTGTTGTTTCCAACTTTTTTAAACAATGAAACCATATTTTATAATGAGGAAGATGCCCATTATTAGAGAAAGTCTATAGCAATACCTTTAGTGGTCTTCATTTGATAGTGTATAAATTATTTATGTGTAATCAAAAATCAATTTAGCAGATGCGATATGCTGTCTTTATCCTAGATGGAGTACTTTCTTTCTAGGACTTATTTATTTGGGAAAGGGGGAGGGAATAAGTTTTTAGTAAGTGAAAACCAAGGACACCTGTTTCTGTGTGATAATAAGTTTCTGTGTGATAGTTACTTTGTATGTACTATTTGCTTTGGGGGTAACTTCTTATAGACAAAGGAAAATACAAGTGGAATCATGATGTTTTAAAGATTGGTAATTTTTTATATTTTTAGATGAAGGTTTTATATTCAGAAGGTTCTTTTGGAAATAGAAAATTGTTGAAACCAAATTATTTTCATTTCTTTTTAGAAAATTTTATTTTAGGGGCGCCTGGGTGGCTCAGTCGGTTAAGTGTCCGACTTCAGCTCAGGTCATGATCTCACGGTTTGTGAGTTCGAGCCCTGCGTCGGGCCCTGTGCTGACAGCTCAGAGCCTGGAGCCTGATTCAGATTCTGTGTCTCCCTCTCTCTGCCCCTTCCCCACTCGCACTCTGTCTCTGTCTCTCAAAAATAAATAAACATTAAAAAAAATTAAAAAAAATTTTTATTTTAAATGCTGACCTTTAAAAAGATGATTTCTTTCTCTCTGTTTTCTTACTAGGACATGTATTCTTCTGAGAAACCTTGGACAGCAGATTTTGGTTTACTATCTGATTGGGACAGCCTACAGAGATATTTCCAGTCATGAGTAAGTGTCCTGTGTTTCATTTCAGAGGCCTGGGCAGCATTTGCAGTGTACTGAAAAAATAGAAAAAGTTTATTATTGGACAAACTGGAATTATGTTACTTCATCAGAGACTGGATACTCTGGTCAGCCCAGTACTGTGTACCTATCTGTATTTAAACAAGGAGATACTTTTTGATGCTTGGTTTATTCTGAAAAGTTAGATATGGTGAGGAAATCTGTGTCATTAGTTTCTTGGCTGATTTAATTCTGTTATCTAAAATTTTCTGTTGACTACTCATTGGGAAGTGACTTGTAAAAAATATGAAGAGGGAAACACTCAAATATAGAGGATAGTCTAGTGGTTGCCAGAGGAGAAGTGGGTGGGGGAAAAAGAAAGAAATATTAAGAGGGAAAATTTAAATTGATTGTAATTAGCAGAAGTTTAATTGTATGAGGTTTGATCATTGGGTAACATGGGTGAGTATATAAGCAAAAAAAAAAAAAAATCCATTAATGTCTTTGATGGAATGAAAACCACATCTATCCTGTAGACTTTCCAAATTTGATACAGGTTTTATTTTCTCCCGTAGTGGTTCTGTACATAGTATTTTCTGCCATTCCAGTCTGCTTCTGGCTGTGACTTGGAGAGCTGGGTTTTACGACTTTGTATTAACTGTTTATTTTAGGGAGTGAGGAAAGAATTACGAGTTTTGCCTTGACTGTGATCATATAACAATTTTGATGTATTTTTTAAAAAGTACAGATTTTTTGATTATGGGAACTTTGGAATAGAGTGAGCATTTCCTGCTGGAGTATAATGTTAGAGAGTTTAAACATTTTCACATGTAATTCATATTGATTATCTTAATATGGATAGAGTGTTTTTAAATTTAATTTACTTTTTTAAAAGATTTCTTTTAAGTTTATTTATTTTGAGAGAGAGAGAGCATGCGTGTGTACGTGAGCAGGGGAGGAGCAGAGAGAGAGAGAGAGAGAGAGAGAGAGAGAGAGAGAGAATCTTAAGCAGCCTCTGCAGGGCTCGAATCCATGAACCTTGAGATCATGACTTGAGCCGCAGTCCAGTCAGATACTTAACTGACTGAGCCACCCAGTCACCCTGGATAGTTTTTCTTACCATTGATTGCAATAATTAAGCAGTCGTTAAATGAAAACAAGGCTGTTGTTGCTGTGAAATCTTTGAGTGCTTTCTACTAAGAATAATATCGCAAGAAGTGTGCTTTGATTTTCTAGGGTTTTCAGTGGGGCACTTTTTCAGTGGTGTCCTTTGAGTAAACCAGCACAGTTGCTACACGAGTTCAAATACAGATTCAAGAAGAAGCAGCTTTTATTATTTTGGCTCCATTCAGATGAAATTTTGTGAGAACATTTATCTAATGTAAAGTGCCAACTCTAGTAAAGATGACCATATGAGTTTATGAAAACTAAGAAATGTCCAGCATTTTAACTTAAAAATGCTTACATTTTGGGCAATTTACATTCTGTTCTACTTTGTAATCTTAGTGTTCTGTTAGCGTCCCCGTTACAGAGTTCTTTGAGGACAGGTACCCAGGGGCTTTCATTTTTTTTTTCTTTTTTTAAATATGAAATTTATTGTCAAATTGGTTTCCATACAACACCCAGTGCTCATCCCAACAGGTGCCCTCCTCAATGCCCATCACCCACTTTCCTCTCCCTCCTACCCCCCATCCACCCTCAGTTTGTTCTCAGTTTTTAAGAGTCTCTTATGTTTTGGCTCCCTCCCTCTCTAACCTCTTTTTTAGGGTCTTTCATTTTTGAATCGCAGTGTCTAACAGGGTCTTGTATACCTGCTGCCTCTAAAAATTCAGAGCCCTGTGGGGACAAAGGCAGAGAGGTTGGGGGTACCTTTAGGCAACTAATAATAAATTATCTGAATGACATACAACTTTTTATTTGTGAATTACAGTGGCTATATTTCATTTCTAAGGTTTTTAATTGGTTCTTTTTTTTAATTATAAATTACACTTTATAAAAATGTTTATTTATTAAAAATATTTGTTTATTTTTGAGGCGGGGCAGGGGCAAAGAGAGAGGGAGACACAGAATCCGAAGCAGGCTCCGGGCTCCGAGCTGTGAACACAGAGCCCGACATGGGGCTCAAACTATGAACTGCGAGATCATGACCTGAGCCCAGGTTGGACACTTAATCGACTGAGCCACCCACGTGCCCCAAATCGGTTGTTTTTTATGCCCTTTAATTCTTTTCTTATTTCTGTTTGTTTTTATTTTAAAGATTTGATTTATTATTCTTTTATTTCTTTGTGGAACTTTCATGTGCTCGTTTTGAAGTGTTTCTCAGATCACTTGATTATTTTTTAATTTTGTCTCCAGTGAATTTATATTGTAGTTGTTGCTGTTGTTGGTGTTTCATCATATTCTGTAGTTTTGCAGGCGCACTCTGATAAAAATTCTTTCTCTTTCTCCTATGGCTGTCTCCTTTTGTGATTTTCCTGCTGGTGTAGCAGATTTGCAGTTGTCTCTGCGTGCCTTTGGAGTTCCCAGATCAGAATCAGGTCTTGTGTTAGTGGATCAGAGCACCAGCCGCATGGTGGTGTTGGTGATATCACAGATTCTGTCACGGAGTCAGCTGGCATTAGGTCAGCAGCTTCCTAAGCTGTAGCTTCAGCAAGTTAGCAAAGGCCTTTTTCAGTCCCATTTTATCATCAAGGAGGAGTGTCCCCCCTCCCCCGTCCCTGGTTTTAAGCGAGGAGCCTGGCTACCGACCCTGCTTCACGTGAACTCTTATATACAGTTCCCCCCCTGGGATTTACTTCCTGCTGCCTTTTCCTGCTTTGGGGCCCACAGCCCAGCAGACCTCCTGGTTTTAGTTTGGCTCATACTTTGTGTTCCTGTTAGATTTTGTTTTATTTTTAATGTTTGTCTATTTTCAGACAGAGAGAGAGAGAGAGGGAGAGAGAGAGTCCCAAGCAGGCCGTGTGCTCTCGGCGCAAAGCCCAGGGGCTGGATCTCGCAAACCGTGAGGTCATGACCTGAGCGGAAGGCAGGAGTCGCCGGCTTAACCAACTGAGCCACCCCGGTGCCCCCCTGTTAGATTTTTAATCTGGAGATGTTTAATATGTTTTGGGGCATAGGTATGTCATTTTAGTGATTTGTTTTTGTATTTTATCTGTAATTTCTCTGTTTGTTGTGAAGACAAGCAGCCACAAAGAACGAACATGCCACTGGTATGACCATAAAGTCCAAACTGACTGTTTCACATTGAAGAAAAGAAAACCAGTTTCTGCTTAGTTCCCTGGTTCCTAGCGTTCCTCTCTTTGCTTTGCTTGCTAGGTGGCCCCAATATGCTGCTTCCCTGTAGTGGTCTGCTTGCCTCATTCTAGTTCCTGCCACTCAGCTCTTCACCCTTACACCGTGTACTCTGTAAGATCCTTGAGGGCAAAGGTTTTTACTACCTGCTGAGCACTTTTCCTGGCTCCTAATAGGTGTTTGATAAACAGTGTGTGGATGGGGTGTTCCTAAGTAACTTGTTTTAGTATGGAGTAGCTGTTCCGGGAGTTACTACTTTTAGGTGAAATTTAAGCCGATCCTACATGAAGAAAGATTGAGGGTGGGGCGGGGGGGTAGTGTGTACGTGTGGGTGGGGGGGAGTGTGGCATAGGACAGAGCATTCCAAGGCAGTGGAGCAGTGTGAGAAAGGCATGGAGGTGTGACTACACATAGGTGTTGCCACGTAGTTGAGCATTTGGGAGCATGGAGATGGGGAATGGAGACCGAGAGAGAGGGAAAGCTGGCGGAGACGCTAACGGGGTCTGGGTCCCAGACGCTCCGGGAAGTTTGGACTTCATCCGGTAGGGCTTGAGGAGCTGTTAAAGAAGGGCAGTTAGGGGAGGGGCGCCCGGGTGTCTTGTCTGACTTCGGCTCAGGGCATGATCTTGCAGTTCGTGAGTTCGAACTGCCACGTCGGCTCTTTGGTCTCAGTGCAGAGTCTGCTTGGGATCCTCTGTCTCCCTCTCTCCCTGCCTCTCTGCCCCACGCACGCTGTCTCTCAAATATAAACAAGTAAACATTAAAAAAAAAAAAGTTCAGTTAGGGGAGCAACTGAAGATTTCAGTCTGGAAAAATTACTCTGACAAATAGACATTTTTGTTAGATGTAATTGAAAAGAATCAGTTACAGGCAGTATTTGCCTTTTTCTGGCTTTTTTCTTAGTTTTAAGCTCATACTAGGCTTCCTTTGAAATAGACTGTGAATTACGTTTCTTATGCTTGCCAGTTTGGTGATCTTCTCTCCTGATGGATGCCGTTCTTGAGCAGACCACTGTAACCATAGGTTAGAGAGTGTTACAATGTCAGTGTTATGATGCGGTTGCCGGGGGTTGTAAGTTTTCAAAAAGGTGGGAACTGAGTATATCAGAGTTCCTGTTTTTGAAAAAATAGTGGAGAATCATGGTATAGGTTACAAAATAGGAAGATGTGTCATTAAAGTCTAGATAGAATTTCCAAACCTGGGTTTGGGTGAGAATGATGGGTGACTAAAGTTTTTTTCAGTATGGCTCTAGCGATTAAGAGGAAGGTTGGTACTTGTTACATCTGGGCGGATTTATCTGTGAAGCATTTGCTAACCCTTGCCATGTCATGGACCACGCGGGACGTGGTAGGAGTTGTACAGCATGTGGGGTGAACTGTTGGGGGCTTGGAGGTGACTGGCTCTCACCAGGCTGTTCTTCGTGCCCAGCTGCTGACGGACCGCTTTCGCCGCACAGCCTGGCACACTCGTTGGGGGGTCCCAGCTCCAGAGCCTAGAGAATTTGTTACATGTTTGAGGTGTTTTTCAGCTTTTAGTCTAGATCTTTATATATTCTGTCGAATTCTGTCGAATTCAAGGTTAGATACGTACCTTGTGGAAAATGTGATGCTTCTGCGATGTGCATTTCATTGTGGATTGTTAACTTTATCACAATCCACAAAAAGCCTTTTGATTTTCAGTACTGAAATTGTTTTTGTTTTTCTGTATTTGCATATTTTGCAATGTTAAACATTTATCAAGATTTTTTTCCCCAAAATTCTGTCTTATCAGATGGTGCCAAAGATGAAATATTTATATGAAAGTCATTATATTTAAACTGTAGCTGTAGTTTGAAATGAACCTCTTAGAGCTTTAAAGGAGATTGTAACAATAGGAGTAGTTCTTGTAAAAAGCATTGCTGAAAATTTCTAAAGATGATGATTTTGGAGGAATGTGTTAAAAAAAATAAGCCAAAAAACATCAAATCCCAGAAGTGATTATTTAGGGTACTACTTAATTTTATTTGCCCATGTTTTAACTTGAAAAAATAAAGCTTATCTACTCTGTTTTAAAAATTTTAGTCTTACATATTTTATTTAACTTTCTTCAGAAAACTTTTGCTCTATAACTAATTATATGTTTTGTTTGTTTGTTTTTTAAGAGAGGATTTCTGTGTTAATTCTCTTCTGACTTGGCAATCCAGGAGTGATTGTGTTATGTTGGAGTGTTTGATCCTGCCCTTTGACCTAAATAAAGGAGTGGGGTTTTTGAGATCACTTCTGGATCTGAAACATTTCTCATTTAACTGAGGAAAAAGTAATGTCAGTGAGTAATTTGAGATGTAGTATATATTTATGGCTTTCTAATAGAGCATATATCTTTATTCCTCTGGAGCAATAGACGTAAGAGTTCATGCTGAAGTGAAAACAATTTGTTTTAACATTTGTTGGAACAGGTAATGTTATAAATAAGTGAGTAGATTACTGAGTCCCTCAGTCTTGGCATGAGGATTCTTCCAAGTCTTATTGAATAGAAAAATCATGCAACAGATAATAGAAGGCTTTCCCTAAGTATTGGCTAAAGTTTCTGTCTAGGATAATTATCTAGATACATATATATCCTGTTTTATGGAATAGCTATGTACCTGAGAAGCTGGGTAGAGGTTAAAGAAAAGAAAATTTAAGTTGAATTGTATTTTGAATAGTGGGTTATCTGCATTTAATGGAATCGTGAAAGAAATCCTTTTGTAAAGTATAACGAGTGTCTATTTGTTATACTAAGACTCATTTATGTTTGATAAGTTTGGATTTTGGAAGTAAAGTTTTAAATGTTAACCATTCTTAAAATGAATACAAGTTGATCCTCGAACAATATGGGTTTGCATGGTGTGAGCCCACTTGAATACATGGATTTTTTTGGTAAATACAGTACAGTACTGTGTGGTGACAGATGGTAGGTACACTTGTGAGTACAGCACAACGTATAGAGCTATAGGGTTGTCGGATCCCTGTATTGTACACTTGAAACTAACGTAACATTGTGTGTCAACTATACTTAAAAAGAGTACAGTGCAGTACTCTAAATGTAGTTTCCTTATGATTTTTTAATACTTCGTTTCTCTGGTTACTTTATCGTAGGAACACAGTATACGTATGTCGCACGTGACATGAAATATGTGTTAATCGACTCTTTATCTGTAAGGCTTCTATTCAAGAGTACATTATTAGTAGTTAAGTTTTGGGGGAGTCAGAAGTTACAGGCGGATTTTCAATTGTGTGGGGGTTTGGTGTCTCTAACTCCCCCCTTGTTCCAGGGTCAACTGTATAATCATTGATTTTTAATTCGGGGGAGGGGGCTGAATTTGGGAGTGTATGGAGACTTTTGGTCGTTCTAGTTACTGGGGAGACCTACTGGCGTTGAGTGGGCAGGGGCCGTGTACGGAGTGCAGTAGACCCTGTTGAGAGATACCGTGTGTCACCTCTCTGACGTGTGGCAGCCGTACAGTGTAGGTGAGGTGATGGAGGATGCCAACAAAAATTGCTTCTCAGGAAATTCGTTAGTTCAGTTTCTTGGTTTAAGGCGCTTCATTGTGTTAAGACGAACCATCAAAAATGGAATATACTTTACTTTTAGCAATTTGTCATCTTTTTGACTGCTACAGAAAAGTGAGTAATTCTTAGTTTGGTACTATGGGACATTGAACATGAGTTTAATGTAGTATTTCTTATAGAGTATATTCAGTTACAGTATTCAAATACAGTAGAAGGGGACGCCTGAATGGCTCTGTCACTGGAGCATCTTGATTTTGGCTCAGGTCATGATGCCGGGGTCGTGGGATTGAGCCACGCGCTAGGCTCTGTGCTGAGTGTAGAGGCTGCTTGGGATTCTCTTTCTCTCTCTCCCTCTGCCCCTCTCCCCCCGTTTATGTGTATGCACGCTCTCTTGCTCACTCTCAAATTAAAAAGAAAAAGAAGTGTAGTAGAAGTACAATATAGTATTAGGTTTTTGTTAGGAGGTGATTTACATTATTTTGTATCTTGTTTTGACATTTTTTCAAACTTGTAACAAGAAACGTTGTAAACATAGAACCCAAATTCTTCATATACCTTTATCTGATGTACCAGTTGTTTACATTTTGTCCATTTGATTATCTTTCTTGCACTCCCTCTCTCTGTCACACACACACACACACACACACACACATCTATACATACATCTATACATACATATATAGAAGAAATTGATTTGTAGTTAAAACATTTTCTGTGAAAATCGTTTCCTTTTATTAAAAGTCATCTAAATTCTTAGCATAAATGTCACTTATTATAATGTTACAATATAATCTCAGTAAAGCTTCTGAATTACTTTTGCTAGTTAAATCTTAAAATTGCAAACCATTTACCAACTGCTGTCACACTCTCATTGTTTAAACACTGCATTATTTACATGGGTTTTGTAACCTGTGTCATTAGGTTAGTGATTAATGTTTTTCTTTTAGATCTACAATATACTGCATAATATAGATAACCTTGGTATATAGGTCAACTTGAATGAAAATTCTTCAGTATAGCACAAAGCAGGATGCTCCAAACCACCTCTTTATAATAGTTTTAAGGTACTCTATTCTGAAGAGAAACTCTTTGAAATCCCATTCTGGGAGAGTAAGTTTTCCGGCGGCAGTCTTCTTTCAAGAGTCGCAGAGACCTGGGTTGGCTTTGCTGTTGACCCGCCGGCCACTCACGGCGCCTCCATCCTCCCTACCCCTCCCTGCCTCCCCTGTGCCCCTGGCCCTTTCCTTGTTTGTCAGCGTGGGGACTGCAGCTGCGTTGTCTGGAAGCCTTCTAGCTCTGGAATGTATGATTCTATTAGTGAGAAAATGTGCATTTCCACTTTTGCCTGTAGGAACGTAACTATTGGATAAAATGAGATTTGTGTCTATTAAGCTAAATTAAGACAACGGAAACATGCAGTTTTCAGGGTTTGGGGCTCCTCGTGTTGCTTCATGTTGGCATTTGTGTTCTGGTTATTTCAGGGGTTCTTTTGTTGCAAGTGTAGGCATGTGTTCTCTGTTCATTCTGCTGCTTCTCTAGGCAAGCAGAGACAGAGGGGAATGTATATTTAAAATTAATAGCCTTAAATATTCATCTTGTTACCTCTCATTAATTTCAGAAAATAGATTGATTTATACAGTTTATCCTTGAATCCATGTTATTCGAAGTGATGTACTGGTTCCATATCTTTTTTACATTAACTTCTCTAAAAATGAATGTCTACCTGAAAATATTATGTATGACTTAGTATTTCTCATTTGTTAAAAGACACAAGTGGAAAGCACATCTTAGTGATTTTCATTTTTTTTTTTTTTTTGTAAAGTTGTTTATACAAATTCAACAAAGGTAGAACTGTCTCAGGGAAGGTCTAGGAAAACAACACCTTACAACAATGCACTTCTGAAGGCATAACTTTACAGCTAGGAAATGGCTATGTTGTAAACCTTTACTGAGAACTCAGCTCACTTCAAAGGAGAGGAAAAAGGAAAAGAAAGGCTATGTTGGATCATTTATTCTTCTTGACTTGCTGTATAAATTAGATCTGTATAGAATACAAGAGCTCATGCTGGTGCAAAACTCCCCTGAGTGTAAAGGCTGAAGTCTGAATTTTAAAATTTGGAGATACAGGTGAAATCTATATGGAGGAAAGATGGCAAAGTGTCTTACTTTGACTGTAATTAACACAAGCAAGTGATACTTGTTATGTAGTCTGACTAATAAATCTGCATATATTAACATTCAGTTTTTTGGTTTGTTTTTTTTTTTTTTTTTGATAGTGTCTGGACAGCTATGTATTATCACATTTTGGCTCAAACACAAATAGACATTTTCTATTAAGGGAATTTGAGCCTGTCAGTTTGTATGATGGATGTCATTATACAGTTGTCTCCTCATTTTCCAGAAGTGTGAAATTGATATTAAAAATTTCCAGGCCTCTATCTTTCTCCCTCAAAATTGATCTAAAATAGTGTTTTAATATTACAATGCCTTTTTCTCTTTTCGAGATGGACAAGGTGACTATGAAAGTAATTCTTTCTAGCCTCTCTTTAAAGATGTTGGTTAGAAATGGTCAGGAACAGAGTGAGAATATCTTCCCAGGTCTTCCCCTTTCCCCAGTCCCCCCTCTCCTACTTCAAGCACACTGAGTCATAGGTTAGTTATTAAATTCATGTTCAGAGATAGTGGTCATGTGCAGGCACTTGATTGTAGAGTGCTATTTTTTGCCCTGAATTCAGAAGCTGACTTCTGCTGGCATCACCTAGGTACCCTGGAATCAGACCGGTTTTCTTTCCCACTCACACATTTGGAATATTCATGTGTTAATTAAGCTTTAAACAATGGAACGTGAAAAGATTTCAGTAAGACACTAATCTACACTCCTACACGTTTGTATTAAATTGTGGAGTATTGGCAGTCACAGTGTCTTTTAAAAAATAGTTGCCTGTCTCAGATTCTAGAAGAATGGAATAGTAATGGAAGTTACAAGGATGTGTCAGTAAAGATTTCAGCACTCTCCAGTAAAGCACTGTGTTTGATGTTCTCCCTGGTTAACTGTGTTATGTTCTCATGCGGAGTGATGTGGAATAGGTTTGATTGATTGTAATTTAAAAGAAATTTGAGAAGACAAACAGGTACACATTAAGTTTTTATATAAATTCACAGTAATTGGTCTTGTTTATTTTCTTTAGGTAATAACTTTTTGTTATTTTCTTTTTTTTTTAAGTTTCTTTATTTCTGAGAGAGAGAGAGAGAGCGCGCGCGTGGGCATGAGCGGGGGAGGAGCAGAGAGAGGGAGACACAGAATCCAAAGCAGGCTCCAGGCTCTGAGATGTCAGCAGAGAGCCCGATGCGGGGCTCGAACTTGCAAACTGGGAGATGTGACCTGAGCCCGAAGTCGGATGCTTAACCGACTGAGCCAGCCACCCAGGTGCCCCTGTTATTTTCTTTATGTAGATGAAGTGTGAAGTGTTCTAGATTAGGAAAGGAGGGGCTAGGTCTTACAGCATTGGAGGAACATTGCAGACTTGTTTACTTGTGACAGTTACGGTACCACAGATTTTGAATTTGATTTTCAAACCTTCAGTTTGTTGCTTTGACTGCATCAACACGGCTTTATATGCTAAATGATTGATACAGGCTGTTAAATCATGATCACTAAGATGCATTTCATTGGCATGCTTTATTATCAAAAATGTTGTTTTTGATGCTACCATCAGAATAGCCTAGAAGCTATTTAAAAGAGGGTTTCTTTACTGCTAACTAAGGGGAAATCTCGTCACTTAGACTCTCCTAAGGAAACATGCTTTTCCATTGCCGTGGTCTTGGTCCAGGTTGCCTCACATGGAGTCAGTAGGGCCCCTGTGATTTTGTTTTTGTTTGTTTTTTGCCCAAATCAGCCTTAAACGGTTTATGGGAACTTTGTACTTACATGTACCTGTAGGTGTGTTTACTGATGTGTGTGGGGAATTCTGTCCAGGACAGGAGAAAGACCCTACTCCAACTTTCTCAGTACCCAAACTGACTTTGTTGAGAGGAACTTAGATCTCAAAGGATTCCTTAGTAGAAGTAACTCTGTACTTAAATCACTTTAAAGTGTTTGATTTGTATTACAAAAGTGAAGTCTTTATTCTTTTCCCCTAAAATGTGTTGTCAGAATTGTTAGCCATCAGAAGTTTTGGTCTCACTGAAGAGATGTGCTTTTCTGACTCAGTGCTGAGCTGGATTCTGGTGGAAAATAACAGTGTTGAGATCGGCAAAGTTTTCCTTCTGATTTCTTCCTTTGATTAGCGTGTATATCTTCTCAAGAGGTGAAATTCTACCTCTCCTTCCCGACTAGCCCAACTTTATTTTTTCATTAAGTTCAATCCTTTATTTTTTTTTTTATTTCTGAAAATATGTTTTATAAAATCCATATTGCTTATTTGTTTTGGAACCATTTGAGAGTAGTTGCATGTATGTCACACTCCTCCACACATTTGTCTTCAGTGTGCAGTTGCGAAGAATAAGAATATTTTCTTTCATAACCACAATGAAATTACCAAGTAGGTAAATTATGTTTATCTAGTCTAAAGTTCTTGTTCCACGGTTCTGTTTCCCAGTAATGCCCCGGAGTGCAGATTTGCCCCCAGTTGCAGGGTCCATCTAGGTGTTACCCACCAGCTGCGTTCAGTTATCAGGTCTCCGAGGTCTCCTTGAACCGGGGGCCTCAGGTGTTCTTTATCTTTCATGAGATTGGTGTCTTGAAAAACTGCAGCCCCACTGTTTTGTAGAGTAGCCCCCAGATTCAGGTTGTCGGTGGGTTCCAGTAGTGGAGTCCCTCCTAACGGGTGTGGTGGTTTGGGGACATTCCTCCAGGAAGCTTGTCTGCAAGAGAAAGGAAGACTGCATGGTGATCTCTTTACTTTTTCCTATTTAGCTTTTCAACAGGAAAATTTCCCGTTTCTTCCTTAATTGAAATAGGATTCATATCTCTTGCATAAGAACAGGATTTATTGCTCTGGTTTACTGGTTTCTGTTTGGCTTTTATTACGTAGGCTTGAGGAAAAAATGGCATGAGATATTTTCTAGAATGAAGTGACCTTGAAAGGAGACAACATTCAGCTTTTATCAGGAGAGATTTCTTTCTGCCCAATTCCCATTTTAAATTATGTTGACAAAATCTCAAGGTGCTGTTGAACAAATGTTTTTTTTTTTTTTAATTTTTTTTTAACGTTTGTTTATTTTTGAGACAGAGAGAGATAGAGCATGAATGGGGGAGGGGCAGAGAGAGAGGGAGACACAGAATCGGAAGCAGGCTCCAGGCTCTGAGCCATCAGCCCAGAGCCTGACGCGGGGCTCGAACTCACGGACCGCGAGATCGTGACCCGGGCTGAAGTCGGACGCTCAACCGACTGAGCCACCCAGGCGCCCCGAACAAATGTTTTTAAGGGATAAGGTATAGCACTATTGGATTTGTTTCCTAGCAATCAACCAGCTGTAGCTCTTTATGTATCAGTTGAGATTGCTTCACTAAGGATTAGCTTTTCTTAAAAGCTGGTGCCTCTTTGTCTTTGTCCTAATAAACTTTTTTTAGCCAAAAATAGAATAAATGAACATATCAAGACGGATTCTTGTTAGGTTTTAGAGATTTATGGGTTTTATTAGATTTTAATGTGAAATGTCAGGATACTTACCATCTATAGTAATGTCTCTTAAAAGTTTAATAATTGCAAGGTGTAGTGAAAGCTAGAAAATTAATTTGGAATATTGCAAAGTATAAGAGACTCAAATCTCACTTTTTAGGCAACTTTGAGACACATGATGCTATAAGTTGATTTCTTCAAGTATTTTAAAAGTTAGGGTGTTTGAATCTGATTGTAAAACAAATTTTAAGGAAGGGAATGTATTATTTTGAATAATCATTATGTCTTTAGTATTAACAGATACTGATGAGTACCTCCAAGTATACTGCTGCTAGGTTGGTCTTTGGGCACATAGATCAGAACAAGACAAGCATGGCCCTTGGCCTCTCGGAGCACAGAACTAGTGGGGAAGACAGATGTAGCAGTGTTTTTAATACAAAAAGGGAAATGTGGGAGTCTGCAGGAGCAAGGGGACCGAGCTGCTGGGAGGGCGGGAAGACTGCAGTTAAGAAATCACGTTCCAGCTGAGGTCTGGCTAAGTGAAGAGGGGGAGGGAGGGGTTTCTAAACAGAAGGAACAAAATGGATGAAGGCCTGGAGTTGAGAGGTGGAGATTAAGAAATGAAGGAAAATTCAGCATTGGTATAAATAAGTGGTGGGAGGAGGTTAAATTTGTAGTTTTAGCTTAGATAAACACCCCAGTGTTGCCTCCATTTTATTTTTTATGTTACCTAATTTCATCAAAACTGGTCTGTCTTTTTAATCTTTCCAGTCCCTTTTTCCTTATTTTTAAAGTATAATCATAACGTTAAAATGCATACATTTTGGAAATGGGGAGAAAAAGTCGTGGTAACCCCATTACATTAAAGCAGCCATTTGCGTTTTTGCATATGACCCTGTACTCTTGTCCACATAATATACATTCTTGGGGCACCTGGCTGGCTCAGTCAGAAGTGTGTGACTCTGATCTCAGGGTTGTGGGTTTAAGCCGCATGTTGGGTGTAGAGATTACTTTAAAAATAAATAAATAAACTTCTAAAAATGTATGTTTTTATATAACTTGATTCATAATGCATATGCAGTTTTATATTTGGATTTCTAACGTTGAGTTGTGTTTAGGCAATTATCCTATTTCTGTAATTGTTTTTCATAATTCAAATTTATAATTATATTCCTTAAAGGTAATGATGCATAGTAACTTATTTAACCATTTTCCTATTTTTAGGATGGTTCAGTTTTTTAAAAACATTTGCAGAATGAATATCACTGGTGAATTTGACCCTTTTCTTTAATAAAGGGAAGTAGAATGAATTCCTTAGGCTAGATTCATAGACTGAAATCTTTTTGCCTATGTCTGCCTATCTTTTTTTTTTTTTTTTTTGCATGAAATTTATTGTCAAGTTGGTTTCCGTACAACACCTAGAGCTCATCCCAACAGGTGCCCTCCTCAATGCCCATCAGCCCTCAGTTTATTCTCAGTTTTTAAGAGTCTCTTATGGTTTGCCTCCTTCCCTCTCTGTAACCTTTCTTTTCCCCCCTTCCCCTCCCCCATGGTCTTCTGTTAAGTTTCTCGGGATCCACATAAGAGTGAAAACATATGGTATCTGTCTTTCTCTGTAGGACTTACTTCACTTAGCATCACACTCTCCAGTTCCATCCACATTGTCTGCCTGTCTTTCTTAAAAGACTGTACTTAATTAACTTACAGTTACTCTGGTAGTTGGTATACAGGAATATATTTCACTGTGACCAGTTTAGTAGGCTCAAAATAGCATTATAAGTTGCTTTTAGGGGTGCCTGGGTGGCTCAGTTGGTTAAGCATCCGACTTTGGCTCAGGTCACGATCTCACAATTCGTGGGTTCAAGCCCCCACTTCAGGCTCTGTGCTGACAGCTCAGAGCCTGGAGCCTGCTTCGGATTCTGTGTCTCCCTCTCTCTCTGCCCCGCCTCAACTCATGTTCTCTCTCTCTCTCTCCCCCCGTCTCTCTCTCAAAAATAAACATTAAAAAAAGGTTGCTTTTAGTTGCATATATTTAATTTTTTGACAGGATAGCTTTTTCCCCCAGATTGTGGTAAAATACAGATAACGTAAGGTTTACCATCCTAAACCATTTTTGAGTGTCCAGTTCAGTAGCTTTAAGTATATGTTCATTGTTATGCAACCAGTCTCCAGAACCTTTATGTTGAAAAATTCACACTCTGTACTTATTAAGCAACTTCTCATTTCTCTTCCTCTAGCCCTGGGCACCCACCACTCTGTTTTCTGCTTCTATGAATTTAACTTCTTTAGGTGCCTCATGTAATTGGGTTCATGCAGTGTTTGTGTATTTGTGACTGGTCCATTTCACTCGGCATAATGTCGTCACAGTTCACCCATGCTCTAGCAAGTGCCAGAATTTCCTTCCTTTAAAAAAAAAAAAATATATATATATATATATCTAAATATATATAAAATATAATATATATGATGATATATAATATATGATAATATATAACAATATGTAATTTACATATTTTTAACATTTGTTTAGGTTTGAGAGAGGGAGAGAAAAGGGGACAGCGAGCGAGAGAACGAATGTGAGCAGGGGAGAGCTAGAGAGAGGAGGACAGAGGATCTGAAGCGGGCTCTGCGCTGACAGCAATGAGCCTGACTGGGGCTCAAACTCACGACCTGTGAGATCATGACCTGAGCCAAAATTGGATGTTCAACCAACTGAGCCACCCAGGTGTCCCAGAATTTCCTTTAAAAGACTGAGTACTGTTTCGTTGTTTGGACGGTACTGGCCAGCTTGGGTTGCTGCCACCTTTTGGCCAGGGTGAGCAGTGCTGCTGCGAACACAGGTGTTGGAGTATCTGTCCGAGACTCACCTTTCGGTTCTCTTGAGTAGATGCCCAGAAGTGGAATTGCTGGATTGTAGGGTAATTCTGTTCTGTGCTTAATCTTCTGAGGAACTGCCTGTGGTTTTCCACAGCGGCTGCACCATTTTACATTGCTCAAGGGCTCCAGTGCCTCCCCACGTCCTGGTCCACACTTGTTATTTTCTGTTTTGGTGTTTTTTTTTGTTTTTTTGTTTTTTTGTTTTTTTTTTTTTTTGATAGCAGCCAAGCCATTCTAATGGGTGTTGAGGTGCTATCTCGTTATTAGGGTAACTTTTTTCACTGTTTACATTTTTTCTTGTATCATATCCTTTAAAATAGTCCTTTCTTCCAAAATGCTTATTGGAAAACCACAGATTTTAACTTTGGATGATGCTTTTGCATCTCCAAAAATGTATTATGAAGGGATGTAGTTTTTTAATGTATATACAGAAATTTTATATGTTTCTTTTGGGACATGGGTCATTTTGTTATGGGTAGCAGAGAGATAATACATAGTATACATAAAAGGCAGAGGGAGAGGGCGCCTGGGTGGCTCAGTCGGTTGAGCGTCTGACTTCGGCTCAGGTCATGATCTCACAGTTTGTGGGTTCGAGCCCCGCGTTGGGCTCTGTGCTGACAGCTCAGAGCCTGGAGCCTGTTTCAGATTCTGTGTCTCCCTCTCTCTCTGCCCCTCCCCCACTTGCACTCTGTCTCTCTCTGTCTCAAAAATAAATAAACATTAAAAAAAATTTAAAAAAAAGGCAGAGGGAGAAAAAGGTTTCAGAAAGAGGAAGAATGGAGAATAAAAGGTATCAAAGATCAATTTTGCCTGATATATTAGTCTGTCAGGGACTCTGTTGGTCTTACTTTCTGTTAAAATTAATGTGTTATGGTGAATTACAGGTTTTGTATTATGGAAACTCCAGAAAGATCTTTTTGAATGTTAGAGGGACTTACTTCTATGTTTATATACATAAGCACTTTTGTGAATTTTATGGAAATGTCTCTGTCTTTATATTTTGTATATATTCGTATGTGTGCATATGGACATTTGATCTTAAATGTGAATATCTATTGAATTGTGATTCATCCAAATTGAATTGACTTACTCCAAGATTTAACTGCTTTTTAATGTATTTTTTATGGTAATGAAATTTTAAAAACTAATGTTATTTGACAGCTTTGTTAGATAGAATCTGGAGTGGGTCAGATTGCTTGGATGCTGTGTTTTCTTTGAGTCCTTGGTTTTAGAAGTAGATTCATATTTAAGTTTCCTCATTATGACTAGAAAGTCTCTTTGCTTTCTCTTTTTGTGTGTCCATCTGCATGTGGCTTTGGAAAGCCAGAAGAGTCATTTCTCCATAAAGGGAAGCTTTCTTTAAAAATCACAATGTTGGGGCACTGGGTGGCTCAGTTGGTTGAGTATCTGACTTTGGCTCAGGTCATGATCTCACGGTTCGTGGGTTCAAGCCCTGTCTCCGGCTTCCTGCTGTCGGCTCAGAGCCAGCTTTGGATCTTCTGTCCCCCGCCTCTCTCTGCCCCTCCTCTGCTCATACTCTCTCTCTTTCTGTCAAAAAAAAAAAAAGTAAAACATTAAAAAAAAATTCAAAATGTAATTCAGAAATTGGAATACAACGTTCAGTTATAATGTGTTGTGTATAGCCTTTAATTCCTACCATTTTTCCACTTAAGGACACTCTCCTGTCATCCTGTAACTACTTGCAGGGGTTATTTCAGTTGTAATTCAGTAATTAATTGTGTAATTATGTGTTTAATGTTAATTTCTTTTGGTAGAACTGAAGGAGATGATCACTCTTATAATACCAGCACCTGGCATTGTACCTAGTAGAATGTACGAGGTGTTTAATACTCTGTATGGATGAGCAAAATTTTACTGCCTTTAAAGTGAACTTATGATATAAGTCAGTACGGTAAGAATTTCTAGTGTTGTGAAGATAAGCTGGGGTAATGTATTTTCATTCCCCATGTTTGTGAATTGTACTTTGCACATGTTTATGGCAGTTTCTGCTGAGCCACAGAAAGTACAGAAGCTTCCAGCAAGCTACAGAAGTTTCTTGGCTGCCTGTTACAAGCAAAGTGAATTGCCTTTTGATAAAATAGCTTTAAAACTGGGTTTAAAAGAACTGCTAACTTAATTACATCACAGGTACTTCTGTTTGTAAACAATTACTACCATCTACTGTGCTTTGCGTTATGTGGAAGAAGGACACATATTCTGTTGGCTCTTTCCACATTCTGCAAATTCAGGACACTTTACCTTTCTGTCTTTTTTATTTTGTCTAACTTTTTCTGTGAAAGAAATCTGCAAAGATCGGTGATGAGCTCGACATTGTTCATTTGTAAATACCCCGTATGAATTATTAGGAATTACTATAAACACCTGAGCACTATTTGGACAGAAAATATTATCAATATTTGGTACAGGAAAAGGTATGTGGACAAAAGCCAACAACTTTTATTTTTATAATTGACATACATTTTATTCCATATTGATGAGTTTGTTGAGCTTCCTTTTCAAAATTGTAAAACACAGTGTTTATATCCCCCCCGGCCCATAAAATCTAAATAGAATAACAGAGAAGTGAAGTATCTTAAGTTGATTAACCCAAGAGGAGACCAGTCAGAAATGGGTTTATAGTTTAATATTCAGAAGCTGTTTTCTGTTTGTGGCCAGTTGACATCTTGAATATTTACAGATTGTTTTTGTCACAACAAGCGTGGCCTCTCACATGTTTTTTTTTTCTCATTTATCTACATGTTCTGAAAAAACTGACAGTAGCTTTATTCTAAAATATATTTCCAGGAAAGCCAAAACAGTTTTCTGAAAAGTGCATAGAAAAAAAATCTAAATCATTGCCAAGAATGAAAAGATGCTGGCCTGTTATTCATATGATCAAAAAAATTTTTGGACAAAGCACAGTACAAATATCCTTGTCTGTATTTATTTTATAAAAAAGATGTTGATGAAGTATTTTAAAGTGTGTAAACATCTCCATTCCAAAAATGTATGTATGTTACCTCATTTTTGTAAAATCAAAAAAGTGCACGGGTAGGTCTAAAAGGTTGTTAGCAATGCTCATCTCTGTGTGGTAGGCCTAAGATTTTATTTTCTCTCGGCTTATTTTCATATACTTATTTTCTACAGTGACCATGCATTATTTTTGTAATAAGAAAACTGTTAAAGATGTATATTGATAAAGGGAAGAAAATAGAGACTTAAGAAAGTTTTTTTATTTTTCTTTATTTTTTAAATGTTAATTTATTTTTGAGAGAGAGAGAGCGTGTGCACGTACGTGAGAGCAGGGGAGGGACAGAGAGCAAGAATCCCAAGCAGGCTCCACGCTGTCATCGCAGAGCCTGATGTGGGGTTCACACTCATGAACTGTGAGATCATGACCTGAGTTTAAATCAAGAGTTGAATGCTTAACTGACTGAGCCACCCGGGTGCCCCTCACTTTGTATTTTGATGTGGAGAAAGGAAAATGGTGTAAATTGGAGTGTCCCAGTAGGTGTGCGGTAGAGCGCAACAGCCCATCGAGCTGCTTTGGTGTTATCTTGCTCTGTTTTCTCCCAGGCTTCCTCCCTGTGCCGTACTCTGGGAATGATTGATTGGGAAGTAATGGGGAAGAAGAGTGAGATTAGTGAGTTTGGCCGTCGATAACAAAAATACAAACAAAGAAAACAAGAATAAAGTAAGAATTTTTCTCTTGAAAAGAACTAGCACACAGGTGTGTGCAGGCAGTCCTTTGTTTTGTTTTTTTTTTAAGTGTTTATTTTTTAAAGTATTTATCTATCTATCTATCTATCTATCTATCATCCAAGTTACTCTATCTATCTATCTATCTATCTATCTATCTATCTATCTATCTATCTGTCATCCAAGTTAGTTAGCCTATAGTGCAGCAGTGATTTCAGGAGTAGATTCCTTAATGCCCCTACCCCATTTAGCCCATGCCTCCTCCTGCAACCCTGTTCTCTGTATTTAAGAATCTTTTATGCTTTGTCCCCCTCCCTATTTTTATATTATTTTTGTTTCCCTTCCCTTATGTTCATCTGTTTTGTCTCTTAAAGTCCTCCTATGAGTGAAGTCATATGATTTTTGTCTTTCTCTAAATGACTAATTTCACTTAGCATAATACCCTCCAGTTCCATCCACGTAGTTGCAAATGGCAAGATTTCATTCTTTTTGATTACCAAGTAATACTCCATTGTGTGTGTGTGTGTGTGTGTGTGTGTGTGTGTGTGTGTGTGTATACCTACATACCACATCTTTATCCATTCATCCATCTGGACATTTGGGCTCTTTCCATATTTTAGCTATTGTTGATAGTACTGCTATAAACATTGGGGTGCATGAGCCCCTTTGAAACAGCATCCCTGTATCCCTTGGATAGACATCTAGTAGTGCAATTGCTGGGTTGTAGGGTAGTTCTATTTTTAATTTTTTGAGGAACCTCCATACTGTTTTCCAGAGTGGCTGCCCAGTTTGCATTCCCTCCAGCAGTGCAAAAGAGATCCTCTTTCTCCACATCCTCATGCAGGCAGTCCATTGTAAGGGCACCTGTTCCATTTGTGGTCTACCAAACCACATTGGATCTCCCACATATAGACAATTACTGTTTTTGTTTTAAGCACTCTCTTCAGTTAAACTCTGTACTTTTTGGATTTATTTTTGTATTATTTCTTTAAAAAAAATTTTTTTTTTCTTAATGTTTTTATTTATTTTTGAGACAGAGAGAGAGAGACAGAGCATGAGCAGGGAAGGGGCAGAGAGAGAGGGAGACACAGAATCGGAAGCAGGCTCCAGGCTCTGAGCCATCAGCACAGAGCCCGATATGGGGCTCGAACTCACAGACTGTGAGATCATAACCTGAGCCGAAGTCGGACGCTCAACCGACTGAGCCACCCACGCGCCCTATTTTTGTATTATTTCAGATAAAGTCTAAAGAGTAGGATATAGATGAAGTATATATTAAATACAGATTTTCTTTATTTTAAAAGCCTGTCTTCTATTTATTTTTTTAGAGAGAGTGGGAGAGCACGAATGGGTGAGGGGGGCAGATGGGGAGATAGACTCTTAAACAGGTTCCACACTCAGGGGCCTCAATCCCATGACCCCAGGATCATGACCTGAGCCAAAATCAAGAGTCAGATGCTCAACCAGCTGAACCACCCAGTCTTTCCTAAAAGACTCTTTTAGAACACTTTTAGATTTACAGAAAAGTTGAGTGGAAAGTCCTGGGAGTTCCCTTAAGCCCCCTTAGAATACTCCCACCTTCCTGGTTTCCTGTTATTAACATCTTGCATTTTTGTGGTTCACTTACTGCAGTTGATGAGCCAATATCAATGCATTATTGTTAACTAAAGTTTACATTAAGGATCACTCTTTGTGTTGTACATATTATGGGTTTTGACAAATGTATAATGACATGTATCTACTGTTACAGTAGCGTATAGAGTAGTTTCACTGCCTTAGAAGTTCCCTGTGCGACTGCCTATTCATCCTTCCCCCTCTCTTCTCAAATCAAAGGATTTGAGGCAGCAAAGGATCACTCTGCTGTCTCCATAGGTTTGCCTTTTCCAGAATGGCATATGATTAGAATCTTATACTATGTAGCCTTTTCAGATTGGCTTCCTTTACTTAACATTTAAGGTGCCTCCTTTTTTTTTTTTTTTTTTTTTTTTGGTGGCTTGATAGCTCATTTCCTTTTATTGCTGAACAATATTCTGTAACCTGGATCGGAGCAATTTGTCTATCCATTCATGCACTGAAAAACAAAGGATTGCTTCCAGGCTTTGGCAATTGCAAATAAAACTGTAAACGTTCATGTACAGGTTTTTGTAAGTTTTTAACTCATTTGGGTGAATAACAAGGAATAATACAATTGCAGCATAAAATGGTAAGGGCTTGTTTAGTTTTGTAACAAACCACCAGATTGTTTTTTCCAAGGTGGCTGTACCATTTTGCATTCCCACCTTGTGTTCCCACTGGCAGTTAATGAGAGTTCCTGTTGCTCCGTCCATACATCCTTGCCAGCATTTGGTGTTGTCAGCGTTCTGCCTTTTAGCCATTCTAATAGGTGTGTAGGGGTGTCTTGTTATCTTAACTTGAAATTGCCTGAGGACATATGATGTTGAACCTCTTTTCACGTGCTAATGTACCATCTGTGTATCCTTTCTGGTGAGGTGATATGGAATATTTAAAAACCAAAATATAATTCTTTTCTTTTCTTTTTTTTATATATGAGTGAGAGTGCACATGCCTGTGCACACACATGCACATTGGAAAGGGGCAGAGGGAGGGAGGCAGAGAATCCTAAGAAGCCTCCATGCTCAGTACGGAGCCTGATGCGGGGCTCAATCCCATGACCCTGGGATCATGACCTAATCCAAATCAAGAGTCAGATGCTCAACCTACTGAGCCACCCAGGCGCCCCAATTCCTTTCTTTAAATAGTTAAATGTATCTCAGAAAAGTATAGCAAAAAGGAGATAATAAAAATTAATATGTAGCGTCACTTTTCAGAGGAAAAATTGCTGGTAACATTTTGATGTTTTTTTCTTTGTGCATATACGTCTTTCTCCGTGTGTGTGTGTATGCATGTGATAAACACACTGAAATAGTGGAATCATGATTTTTGTACGTTTCATGTGTACTTGTACACATTAACTTTTCCTAGGTCATTCTTCTATAGCAGTGGTCCTTGAATGTTAGGATTGTTTGAGGGAACCTTTAAAATTTGTGATGCTTATGCTACACCCCTGTACAGTGAAGTCCAAATTCCTGTAGATGGACTCAGAGACCAGATTTTTAAAATTTTTTTAAACTTTTATTTATTTTTTTAAATCTTTTTAACGTTTTGTTGATTTATTGATTGATTGATTGATTGATTGATTTAAGAGGCAGAGTGTGAGCAGGGGAGAGGCAGAGAGAGAGAGGGAGGCACAGGATCCAAAGTAGGCTCACGGCTCTGAGCTGTCAGCACAGAGCCTGAGGCAGGGCTCGAACCCATGAATGCAAGATCATGACCTAAGCCGAAGTTGGACACTCAACTGACTGAGCCACCCAGGCACCCCTTTAAAACTTTTAATTTCAATGTATAGTGAAGATTGAGAACCACTGGTGTCAATATGTAAGAAAAAATATAATTCCTCAAAGATAACACAAAATATGTGATACCCCAAACAGCGACACAAAGATGTGTGGCGTGTGTGTGTGTGTGTGTGTGTGTGTGTGTGAGAGAGAGAGAGAGAGAGAGAGAGAGAGAGAGAGAGAGAGGGAGGTAATGATAGATGGATAGAGAGATATAAAGGAAATCAAGGGAATGGTTAACTACTGGATTCAGGATGTTTGTTAGTTTGGGATGAAGCAGGGGGATGGGTTGGTGGTTGCGGGGGACTGTAGTTAAATGTAGATTATTGTTAAGGCCCTAGTTTTTGTTTGAGTGGTGCTTTGTGGTGTTTATTATTAAAAAGAAATATTGAGTGAATAAATAAAAGTGGGCCATGGCATGGACCAATGACAAGAACTGAGGTCTGTGATGAAAGCAGTTCTTTGTGCCAGGGGCCCAATGAGGACAAGTATTAAAGAAAACGATTACATCCCTCTTATAAGTGTATCTAGTGAGGTTTGAATAACGGTGGTTTGATACCCAAAGTCATCCATTTAAAAAATGAACAGGCCATTCCTGAGTAGCCAGAGATTGTATCTACTTGTTTTCCTGAAATCATACATCCGCTCTGCTTTCCTCACAGAGGCTTATCCTGTGCCATTTGTCAAAATAACAGATATATGATAAATTTTGATGAATAATTATTCACTTTAAATGAGTCTTTTATTAGAAATTCCTATCTTAATAAGTGGAATGGGCTGATGTTACTTCGCCCTGATTAAAGGAGTTGTTGGGTTGTATTCCTCTGCCATCTGTCCTGTTTTCACCCCTTGAGCACTGTGCTGTAGCAAGATGGATCAGGGCGGACCTTGTTTTTATTTTTTGTTTTCTGTTTTGCAACGTGGGGTAGAGGTGATTGAGTAAAGGGACGCGGAAATGGAGAACCCCTGCTGCAGGCATCTTCTCAGGCAGGTCAGCTTTAGTGACAAGTACATATGGAAGTTAAGGGTCTGGAAATTAATTCTTTTAAGGCTGCCCGTGCCAGAGTAACCCCACAGGTATGTGTACTTTCACAATGTGCGTTCCAGGATTCAGAATGATCTTTGGGGAGAGGAAGCAAATGTGAGAATGCGTATAAATGTGTGTATGTATGTGTACACATACACAGACAACTGGCACACAGCATATTCACAAATGTGGAATTCTTTTTTACATTGTTAGTCTGGTCCTTTAAAATCCTTTGCTTTATGTGATTGAAACATACATAAGTACCAATACGTATATATCCTTTATAAACAAATAAATACACATGTATTGGGCTATGTAGTCAGAATTTTTTTTAAGTTTATTTATTTTGAGAGAGAGCTAGCGAGCGAGCAGGGGAGAGGCAGAGCCAGAGGGCAAGAGAGAACTCCAGGCAGGCTCCATGCTGAGTGTGGAGCCCAACGGCGGTGGGGAGTGGGGGGCTTGATCTCAGGAACTGTGAGATGATGTCCTGAGCCCGAATCAAGAGTCAGACGCTTAACCAACTGAACCATGCGGGCACCCCTGTGTAGTCAGAATTTAAGTTTATTTTGAAATAATTTCGGACTCAGGAAAGTGTTGCAAGAATAACACAGACAATTCTCATATTCTTCTACCTGGATTTCCCAAATGCTAGCATTGTACCACATTTAGTTTCTCATTCTGTATTCATATTTTTTTCCCCCTGGACCAGTAAAGGGTACAGTGAAGTATTTACCCCTAAATATTTCAGGGTATATTACTAAAATCCAGGATGTTCTATTATGTAACTGCAGTATAGTGGTCATAGTTAGGAAATTAACACTAATAACCTATAGATGGTGTTGTTCCCAAATATCATGTATTTCCCCTCATCTCTTTCTGGCCCAGTGTGTAACCTGACATCATGCGTTACATTCTAGTTAACCTGACTCTGGACTCTCCTCTGATCTGTAATATAATAGTTCCTCTGTCTTTCATGATCTTCACATTTTACAGTACAGCTCCCTTATATATACTATATTGGAGTATGTGGTCTGATAGGTTTACTGATGCCATATGTGATAAAAATGCGAAGAGAATGAGAGAAACAAGAAAAAGCTGTTGGTTGCTTTGCAGAAGTTAAGGACTGACGGTAGTAAGTCAAACTGATTGCTCCGATTTTCATTTTCAAAACCAATACTGTTATCAGTGAGATGGGGGACGATGCAGATTGAATTTTATGGAAACATGAATATAGAAAGTCTTCTCTTCACTGATCAGATATGGAAGATAGAGCTGACTGAAGATAATGCCCTGTAGATCCCCTTCCTTGTATGGAAAGAGAAAAATACTGGGAGAGAGCAAAGCTAACAGCAAGTACCTTTCAAAAACATAATTTTTTTTCCAGAAGAGTGGAAATGGTTTCTCAGGAGCTGGAAATGCAAAGAATTGGAAATAAACTCAGTATATACCTAATACCTATTTTGTGCTCCGAACTGCCCTAGGAAATGGGGCCAGGGATTGAAAGAACTGGGTGGGGGAACTTGATTTGAGGAGTTCGATTTAGATATTGATGTGTCTCTATCAAGTCTTCAGAGGGAATTGTTAAAGGGCACGGTTTTGATGGGAGGTTGAAAACTTGGTCTTTGACTCATCTGAACTTTTTAATTTAGTTTGCAAGTATAGATATTCTCTTTAAAGAGAACAGGTAGTTAGGATAATTGTCATGTTTTGTCCTCCATTTGCAAGTAGTTTCTCGCTGTCATGGATTTGTAACACTAATGTCTTAAATTACCACCCATATGGAGAATACATTATGGGTGGATATATATGCACATGTTATAGCACCTCTTCTCTGAAGAGCTGAAAACTTCACCCTGAATTTTAAAACTATACATTTTTACAGAAAAGGCGTGATGTCAGAGAAACCAGAAGCCTTTGAGTTTTGGATCCTGTGTTTTACTTCCAGCCCTGGTTGATCGTGCACCTTAGTTGTCCAATTGAAAAATGGGAAAGTGACAAATAAGCCTTTAAGTGTGAGGACAAGGGAACTGCCTTTGATTGGCCCTGAGATCCATTATTTAATGATACATTAAGGATATCAAAAGTAACAAATGGGAAAGAAGAAAAACTGAGGGGACAGTTGGGAGGTACAGTAAGGAGAACACATTGCTGGTGGAGAATCATTCAGTAAATACAACGTTTAACCACATTAGCACCAAATGTCAGTTTTCTCTTTTCATTAACTCTGTAGCCCTTTGAAAAGGGGATGTGTATGGTAAATAGAATATGTAACAAAGGTATTCAATATTAATTGGGCGTTGTTGCAGCTTAGGTGTTGAAAACTGTGAGGCAAAAATGGTGGTTATACCTGATTTGCACAGTCTCTGGCTCATGCCTCTTAGTGGTGAGGCCAACGAATTTCAACCCTTCAGGGATTTCTAGCGGGAAGTGTGAATTTAGACTTCTTTTCATGTACTAGGATGTCAGAGGTGTCTGCATGAGGAGGCGGGCAAGGAATTTACAGGATCATTTTTGGAGGTTCCTATCTGTTATACAGACCTGGGAGCTTGGAGTTTGCAAGAGTATTATTTTTATCCTCATTTTATCTTCTGTGTTTCAAATATGAGATTTTTGAGAAATTGGGAAAAAAAAGTATTAAGGCTTTGCAGCGCAGGGTATTTTGGTTGACTGCTTCTGAGTGTTTTTAAAAACTTGCACATAGCATCTGTGATCCGCTATATGAGAATTTATAGCATAGCACTTTATTTTTCCTGTCATGACTTTTGTGAGAAAATGTTTTCACTGTGCTTAGTGATTTGCAGAAGATTGCCCACATTGAGTTTTGTTTTGTTTTGTTTTGTTTATAACTGGTTAATGCTTTGTAAAGTGATACATTTGGACTTTGAGGATGGTGGTTTTCACAAGTGCTGAAGTCACTTTGTATCAAGAAGATACAGCCTATCCTTTCGTTGTTTCTTATTAACTGCTTCAGAGCCTTCCTGGATAGCTAAGCAAAGCATGTATCTCTCTGTAGTTGAACGGTGTTCGTGCCGAGCTTCCCGAAAGCAGAAACAGCAGTGAGCTCTCGGTGATGAAACCTGTTGGATTTCTGGAGGAAGCAGCGTAGTCTCTGGCTTGTTAACTAGCAATGATTCAGGTCTTGCAGATTGTAAAGGATCTGGTGACACCATCGAGGCAAAAAGCAGCCAAAGTCAAGGAAGGTAGGAACATCGTCAGAATGAACAATCGGAGCACGTAGAGGTTTTTTACAAATATCGACCTAAAAGAACAGCTATAAAAAAGGAGTTTTGAGTTATCACATATGCTTTTGCTCTTCTGATAGATTATGGTAACTGAGAAGGATCAGGTAATGGCATAATTGTTAACATGTCTTATTGTTACTGTTTTTAAATGACAAATTAGAAGCATATCATCTTAGGAAAAGGTATGAAGAGTAAGGAGAGGTTATGACATAGCTATTGCAACAGTTTTTTTCACACTGGAAAGATCCTCTTGTGTCATGTATTTTGGAGATAGCAGAATAATTTATATAATCCTCTTTTAGTTTTAAAATACAAATGTTCATGGCAGAAATCAGAAAGGAACAAGCTAGGATTCTGCCTGTACCAGGGCAGAATAACTAGATGGTTCCTATTTGTATGGCCAGCTGATCAATTAATAGTTACAAATGTGAATTCAGCAACTGAATGGTAGTTTTCTGTCCTTTTTCAGTGATTAATTACTTGTTTCTATTTGTGATTATATACTTAATTAATGCTGTTTATATTTAAAATAGTCCTTTATAGTCTGTGTCAATTTCAGATATGTTGAAATACATTTTCAGAATTTTTCTAAATTGCATTCCTGACTTGCAGATCTTAAAATGAACTAATGCAGATACACCTTTGAAGAAATATTCGTGTTTTTTGCTTTTTTAAACATTTGAAACCATAAATCTCCAAAATGACATTAAGGAATTGATTAAAAACATGTAAGTTTATAAACTTAGTTTATAATGCTGGCAATGTCATTAATTTAATCTGTGGTTTAAAATCAGTCAGGTGATAAAATTTGTATATCAGCTTTTCACATGTAAGATATCATACAGCATTTATTTTTGTATGATTTGAATAGCATAAATATATTTCAGATGATATAAAATATAGATTATTATGGATTTTTAAAAAACTTGTTCTGATCTCTATTTAAGTAAAGCTTATAAGATTCCTTAAATCCTGTGCAAAATTATCTAGAGTGGTGATATGAAATAGTATTGTGACACATAGTATATTCAGCCACATATAAAATAGTACAGCTGAAAGAAACCTTAGATTATCTTGTCTGTTCTCATTTTATGGAATAACATGGTATTTAAATGGGCAAAAATGCATGTCAAAAAGCAGAGAAACTATTGTTACTTACCTTTGAAAATGTGATAGTATTTAGGACACTTTACTCACCTCCTTTTTGCTACTTTATTTCCTCTTCTTTTTCTTCTGTAATAAGAAGGACTGAATTCCTATCTCTGGATGGCAGGATTCTAACTAAGAAAAAAATAAAAAGCTTACTGCTTTTACTATTTCAGGAGAATATAAATTAGTTAATTTAATCTCAATCTGTTTGAAAATGTCAGATTCATACAGTTTAACCTTTACAGATGGGATTTTTTTATTGGAATGTTTCTGCTAGTTTATATGTTTTCAGTCACAATCATAATTACTTGGAATATACCCAGGGAAAAGAGTAGTAATATTTTTCTTGTTTTTTAAAATGCATACATGTCCACAGCCTAATCATATTTGACAGGAAATGCCATATGAATATAGAAAATATAGTACTAAGAGATTCTGTATACTAAAGTAGTAGAACAGCTTTTCTTCTTTGATTCTTATGATTTTCAGGCAGAATTTTCTATGACCAGGAAAAACAGAGGCATGTTGTAGGCACATTGTTTTTCATAGACACTTCTTTTTTTCATACCTAATCTAATAGTGTTTTTAATCATGTAGCTAATATGTTTATTATTAGTTTTATCCTTTCTTAAAATATTATTACATTTTACCAATTTATAATATTGATAAACTGAGAAAAAGCTCTATAGATAAATATAAAACAATGACCTATAAAAAGAATTTTAAAACTCAGTTCTTTAAATATAACATGAATTTGGATGAATGTAGAGAGAGCCACATTCCAAAGTATTATATTCACATTAATTTTAGTAAATTGTATGGAAGAATTGATTTGTGAGGGGAAGTATCAAAGTTGGAGATGAAACCATTATGATAAGTGTTTTGAGAAATTGTCATAACTTAGTTTTCCTGGGTATGAAGCAGTAAGCAAACTTAATGTATCTTGTTATAGGTAGGACTCAAGGGTATGGTGAAGGATTATTTTGAGGAAGGAGGGAAATTGTGCAATATTCATAAATATTTTCTTTAAAATTTTCAAAATATCTGCCAAATCACTGCTTTGTCATTTAGTTGAAGTATTAATCAAGTATCCCAACCTACGTAGCACTTGGTGAAATTACTAAGAGTTCATGTTAATGCTTTGCGCGGAACTTAGAATTTTGCAGCGGTTAGCATTGTTAGAAAGGGAGAGAACTAGTGTTATTTGAAGTACGATTTTAGTGGATCTGTATTTTATATTTTAATAATGCAGTGGGGAGCTGATAGAAATGATTGACATTTGTAAGATGGTCAAAATGAATAGGCATAGATGTTTTGTAATACACCCTCGGGCAAAATAAAGGAAGATTAAGCAAAGGATAATTGGTCTTTGGAAAAGTATCCTTGTCTTCTGGGAAAGAGGGTCAGATACACATGTATATGTTCATTTGTCCATTCATCATTCTCCCATTTATTTATACATAAAGCCCTTGTCAAGTGCCCACTATATGCCAGTCACTGTGTTAGTCACTGAGGATACAAAGATAAGATCCTTGCCAGTGTCTGGGATATAGTAGGCAATCAGCTATTTGTTGAATGAATGAATGAGTGAATGAATGAATGAATGAATGAAAGAAAAGAAAGAAAATATACATTTGTCAAGGTAAACTAGTCTAAGAGTTAGAGCAATGTGATCTTGTAGACCAAGGAAAGGGATGGAATGAGTGATTTTATGCTAAATGGAAACACAAACTGTCACAGTTTTCCTCTCGAATATCCTGGTAAGCCTCCGTCTCTAGGGCCAAATTGATGGAGGAGGTTGGGGAGGCTCCACACTGTCGAGCAGACTGGAAGTAAAACTGTACAATCTGTTCACATGTACAGAAGGCACACGTGTAATCACTGTGGCTGTGTGTCACTGAGCAGCCTGGCTTTCTTCTTTAAAAGCTTCATGTTTATTTGGATAGCAATATTTAAAAAATAGTACATGTTTCCCTATCTTGTTAAACAGAAGTCTGATAAATATAAATATGATTCAGGTTCTTTATTCAAAATATTTTTTGTAGGTTGCAAAACCTGATGACCATGTTTATTAAAATTATTCTTAAAGTAAGAGTAGATTTAGAGTGAGACCTTGAAAATCCCTCCTGTTAATAAAGCCTATGAGCTTTGGTATCTGTCCTAACCTTTTTATTCCCACTTTTAAGCCTTAACCTCTCTCCCCGAGATCATTAAAGTAGCTTCCTCATTTATTTTATTTGATAAACACTCACTGAACATTTGTGACTTCTTAGATGCAGAGTTTCTCAGGGAACACATATGCAGGTGGTAAGAGACAAAAGCTAATAATTACAATAGTATGATAGGTGTTGTAGTAGACAAGGTGTCATGGGAACCCCATGGGGAACTGGCCCCAGTGTGGTAATTAGGAGAGCAAAGGAATTAGACTCTTTGGCGAAGTGACAGATGCTTTCACTTGAGCTAGGTGTCAGAGGATGTATAAAAACCTAGCTGGCTGGGGGTGTGGGGGGAGAGTGTGTAAAAGCATCCTAAGCCAAATAAACAGTGGACGGGAGCCAGGTAGCCAAACATGAAGAGACCTACATACCGTGAGAAGAAGTTTAGAAACCTTTAGATGATAGTGGGAGAAGGTGAGAAGACTAGTCATGTGACATTCTGTCATTTAACTGTATTCCATCCTTCCGTTGCTCTCTGAGATCACTTTGTGAAACAGTCTGTCATGCAACCTCGATTGGGATTTAACCTGTGTTTCTAGTGGTATTACTAGATCTCTCTGTGTGCTGTCTGTGGAGGCTCAGCAGAGTGCTTACTGTGTCTCAGACGTGCTGCCCCATCAGGATGGCAGGTCCTTCCTCTCATCAGGTCAGTCTCCAGGGAGCAGTGCCAGCCCTCCAGGGAGCATTCCCTAACTTTCTCCCCTCAGCCTTCGAGGGCAGAATTAGGCATTCCTTTGTATGTCCTCAGCAGTTTACTTTTGCCTGTTACTGTGCCTTTAATATTCTGTATATTATGGTTATATTTGTTAAATTGGTCAATAAATGTTAACTGAAATAGTTGGCTCTTGAATAATGTGGGGGTTAAGGGTGCCAATCCCCACACAGTTTAAAATCCATGTATAACTTGACTCCCCCAAACTTTACTAACAACCTACTGTTGAGTGGAAGCCTTACTGATAATATAAACTGTCGATTGAGACATATTTTGTGTGTCGTGTGTATTATATTCTGTGTTCTTACACTAAAGCTAGAGAAAAGAAAATGTTGTTAAGAAAATCATAAGGGAGAGAAAATACATTTACAGGATAGCACTGTATCGACACTGTAAGTGTATGTCATCAGTTTACAAGATGAATAGTCTGTCAGTACCATTATCAGTATTGTCTTACATGATACAAAACATTGTAGCTGTCAAATTTCTTACTAACACTAGACATCAAAAATGAAAAGATAATGTGAAAAAGAAATTCATACCAGGTCTCATGATTCAGGCATTGATAATGAGAAAGCAGCAATAAGATTGCCTTACGGTAGCCTAGTGTAATCAATTCGATGGCTTCACGGGAGCCTAACCTGTATACTAATGAATAAATCATATAAAATTTTTATGCTATACAGTGTCACAGTCATTTTCATGATAGCATATAGGAAACACTGTTACACTTTTTTTGTTTGTTTGTTTTGTTTTAGAAAAGACACTTACTTTTGATGATAGGCTGATACAAAGCTCCTCCAAGCATAATGTACGGTGGTGTAATTCTTTGAAAGCGAAGTTATAAACAGTAAGAAAACTAACACATTATTGATTTTATATTAAATGCCACTCACCTTATGCTTATCTGAGGATAGGCTATCTGCTTCCATGTAGGTCTTGCACAGGACGTTCTCCATGACAAATACTTAAGTGACACTGATGACGCAAAAGCATCTGCTACAGTTCCTGCCTACAGTTGTTAGATGTTTGCACAAAGACACACATGTACGCAGCCAACATGTATTAACTGTGTGGCATGATGATTGTTTACTGTTTATTAAGTGGAAGTGGGATCCTCATCCTTGTTGTCTTCACGTTGCCTAGGCTGCAGAGGAGGAGGAAGCGGGGGTGGTGGCGCCTTCTCAGGGGCAGCGGACGTGGAGGAGGAGGAAGGAGAGGCAGGTGAGGCGGGCACAGTAGGTGAAACTCTATGGAAATACATCATGGTTTCTGTCTGACTCTTTTGCTTTCTCATTTTTCCAAAAACATTCCCATACTTTACCAATCCTTCTTCCACCATTTGCTTTAGTTTCAGTGCCTGTACCGTAGAAGGGTCCATGTTGTTAAAGAAGTCAGAAGCAGTTTTGAATGATGGGACCCCTTCCGCCAGATTATCTGATTTCAATTTGTTTTCTGGCTCTGCTGCTTCTGTGTCTTCCTCATCGTCCGACACTGGTTCGGAAGCGTTCATTTCCATCAGGTCATCTGTTAACCCCTCTCGTGTGGTATCTTTTTTCCTTTGTTTTTTAATGACCAGCCTTCGTTAACCCCCCCCCCCCCCCCCCCCCCCCCCCGATCTTTTCTTTGCCATATCCACAATCTCTTTCCTGGTTTCCTTGGTTGGCTGTGTTGTAAATCCTATGAAGTCAGGCATAACATCTGGACACACTTTTCCCCAGCAGGAGTTTATCGTTTTGGCCTTGATGGCTTTCATGACTTTTTCCGTAACAACATGGCATCTTTAGTAGTGTAATATTTTCAGACTTTCAGAGTGTTCTCACTGGCAGAGTTCTCTTCTGTAACGTTAACAATCCTTTCTGTAGAGTGCCAAGTAATGAGCCTTAAAGGTCCTTATGTCCCCAATCCGAAGGCTGAATTAGAGACGTTGTATTTTGGGGCATGTGGGCCACTTTGACGCCTTCAATGTTGAACTCATGGGGCTCTGTGGCCAGGGACACTGTCCAATATCAAAACAACTTTGAAAAGTAGTCTCATACTGGCAAGATACTTCTTGACTTCAGGGACAAAACATTGATGGAGCCGATCCAAGAAAAGGGTCCTGGTTGTCCAGGCCTTCTTGTTGTACAACCAAAAGGCTGACAGCTGGTGTTTATCTTTTCCCTTCAAAGCCCAGGCTTTCTAGATAAGGACAGTCTGGTCATAAACCTGACTGCATTTGCACAAAACGGTAAAGTTAGCCTGTCCCTTCTTGCCTTAAATCCTCCTGCTTATTTCTCTTCCTTACTAATGTCCTTTGTGGCATTCTTTTTTTTTTTTTTTTCTTTTTCCTCCAGAATAGGGCACTTCATCTGCATTAAAAACCTGGTCAGGCAGATACCTTGTTTTAGTGATTTTCTTAATGGCATCTGGGAACTCGTCTGCTGCCTCTTGGCTGGCAGAGGCTGCTTCTCCTGTTATCTTGATGTTTTTTAAGCCAAACCTCTTTCTAGAATTATCAAACCATCCTGTGCTGACATTAAATTCTCTGGCTTTAGATCCTTCATCCTCTTTTTGCTTTTAGTTGTCACATCATGACTTCGCTTTTTCTCCAATCATACTAGATTCTGTAGGTATTTCTTTCTTACAGCAATCCTGTACCCACATAAGTACAGCATTTTCAACATGAGATAAAAGGTATTTCATGAAAAGTGTAAGGTTTTCACATCTGCTGGCATGGCTGTGGCGATGGCTTCACAGATTGCCTTTCCCCTTCTGGTTAATTTTATACAGTTGTGATTTAATCTCTACCTTTGTTGACATTTGACTGTGAGTGGTGGCATGCATGGTCTGTAAGTGTGTACATAAGTTTTGATACATTTTAACTTTTTATAATAGATTTGTATATATTTTATGGTAACAGGTGATAAAATAGACTAATGTCTACATATATTTTACACATTCATGACAGACCTTTTACTTAATTTTTTTGATATTTCTAGGCTATGCGATTTGCCTGTGAGTTTTTCCAGATTGTCTCAAATCTCCAAAAAGTTTTCCACTGTGTTTACTGAAAAACATCTGTGTAGGACCTGTACAACTCAAACCCATGTCGTTCAAGGGTCAACGGTACCCTTGGCTCTGAACAATTTTGCTTCCATTCTTTTAGCTGTGCTTTGGAAGAGTTAAGATTGTCAGAAACTGATCTTTAGTTAAATGAAATATTGTAGCTAATAACATAACAGTGGACAGAGAAAGGTGGGATTCCTTTTGAGATATTTTGTAGTGTCTGATAGATCATGGTTTGCAGCTGAAAGATCATGGTTTTCAGCTTATATTTAAAGTGGATGTATTTTGCTGCACACATTGACTAAGTTTGAGAAACTGAAGTTACAGCAGGTAGTATTCTTGATTTAGTTTCTTTGAAGTTTTTTTTTTATGATTTACAAAAAGTTTCAAGCTTTTTTTTTTTTTTTTTTTAATGTTTCTATTTACTTTTGAGACAGAGAGAGACAGAGCATGAGCAGGGGAGGGGCAGAGAGAGAGAGAGGGAGACGCAGAATCTGAAGCAGGCTCCAGGCTCTGAGCTATCAGCACAGAGCCTGACGCGGGGCTCGTCCTCATGGAGTGTGAGATCATAACCTGAGCTGAAGTCGGATGCTCAGCCAACTGAGCCACCCAGGCGCCCCAAAAAGTTTCAAGCTTTTGACCAAAAAAGAACTAACGAGAAGTTGAGAAATGACTACTTGTGGCATACACCGTTCATTGCCCACCCAGTATCCTATCTCCTTCAAATCTTTACTAATAACAGGATTTTGATTTTGTTTGGAGTGATACTGTTTGTTAAAAAACAAACCAATTAAACGATATTTTTCTGCGATGGAAGTAAAACTCAGCTAGAGATTTCTGGGAAAGTTTTGCTTTCTGAGATAGTTGGTCATCTCTGCTTCCTTGTTACATCTTTTTTTCTTATCTGGAATGTGAATGTAATTCCTGAAGTTGTAGCAGCCATGATGTGACCGTGAGGACAGAAGCGATATGGTGGAAGAGAAATGTAGAAGTCTGGTCTTTGGTGAAAGCACTGGGACCAGTGAGCATTGCACCACCTCACTTCCCTCTACACTTCTTGGTTTATTACTTATGGTCAAAGCAATCCTCACTAATGTGTATCCAAAAGTATATCTTTTAAATAGCAGAATCTCTTAGCATGCAACTCAAGCCCTATTACAGTATATTTTGTTATTGTTGGGGTTGGGTAGTCTTAATGAGGAATAGTCTTAATCCTGAGTTAAAACACAGATGTGGCTGTTACAATAGGATGGGAGGGACATTGATGGTTAGGGAATCAGAAGACCTATGATCTAGTTCTACCATCATGTGGCAAGTCAGTAAATCTCTGCGTGTCATGGTGTTTTCCATTTGTTCTATGATGAGGTGTTCTCTAAGATCTCAGCACTGACGTTCATATTCTGTTATTTTTCTTAAAGCCATTTTTGTTTTTTTGTGATGACCTCTTAGATTAAAATATCAGATTCATAATGCTCACCTGGCTGTCTTCACTGTTTTCTACACACACACACACATAGTAAATTGGGTTTCAGAAGTCTTAGAAAGTATAAGCTTAAGTATAAAAACTTTCAGAGAGTTTTTACAGTTTACTGCTATGTCGATATACAGTAATGTGACTTAATCAAGAGAAAGGCAGCACAGAAGAGGCTAATTGAAATCATGGACTATATTCAGGCAGACTGGGGTCTCAACCCTGTATCTGTTTCTCACTTATTAGCTGTGTGACCTTTGGCGAGTTACTTACGTCCCTGTGCATCAGATTCTTTTCCTGGAGTAGGGATGACCATGGGACGTATTTTGCAAGAGTGTCGTGAGGATTGAGATCAGGCATATAAGGGGCCTGCACGGTGGCTGGCATGTAGTAAGAGCTCAGCGTTAGCTGCTGTTAATGTTTTCCTTGGTTCTGTTATTTTTATTGTTATTGCCACTGATACTGCACTCCTGATATGTTCGATGACTGCTAAACTTGCTGATAAGCGTTTGTGTCCAGGAGAGAAGACAGGGCTCTCTGTGCACAGTGGTCAGACTCAGTATAGTGATGGGTAGTCTTTTGAACAGTTTCATTTCACTTACACTTGGAAAACTTTAAGCAGTGCATTTATTCTTTAAATTGAGAAATGTGATATTTGAAATTGTGTATGTGTTATGGGCAAAGATAATTGATAACAGTTTTATCAGAACATTGTGTTAGGGAAGTATATTTCTGTGTATAGATTTTAATTAGCAAGCTGTTTTAAAATACATTATTATTATTTTTTTTAAATTTTTTTTAACGTTTATTTATTTTTGAGACAGAGAGAGACAGCATGTGAACAGGGGAGGGGCAGAGAGAGAGGGAGACAGAGAATCCGAAACAGGCTCCAGGCTCTGAGCTGTCAGCACAGAGCCCGATGCGGGGCTCGAACTCACAGACCGCGAGATCATGACCTGAGCCGAAGTCAGACACTCAACCGACCGAGCCACCCAGGCGCCCCTAAAATACATTATTTTATTTTATTTTATTTTATTTTTCAACGTTTTTTATTTATTTTTGTGACAGAGAGAGGCAGAGCATGAACGGGGGAGGGGCAGAGAGAGAGGGAGACACAGAATCGGAAACAGGCTCCAGGCTCCGAGCCGTCAGCCCAGAGCCTGATGCGGGGCGCGAACTCACGGACCGCGAGATCGTGACCTGGCTGAAGTCGGACGCTCAACCGACTGCGCCACCCAGGCGCCCCTAAAATACATTATTTTAAAGAAAAATGGGTCCATGTTATTTAGCTCATTGGTCCAGTGTGTCATTGTCTCAACTATGATAAAGAATTATGGAAGTAAGGCAGTAAATTTTGCAATCAGTTATTGCTTGAAAGTCTAAATTCTTTGAAAAGTTTTCTTTGGATTGTATAAACTTAAAATTGAATGCAGTGGACATCCTGAGTAACCTTCCTTTCTTGCTTGTCAGTAAGGTCGTACTCCATGGTAATTAAGAGCATCGTCTGAACTCTGTCTCTCATGGTACACTAGCCACTAACGCATGGTTATTTACACTTAAACAACTTAAAAAAATAAACTTAAGTAACTTAATAACTTAAATAATTAATATTAAGGAAAATGAAACAATTCAGTTCCAGAGCGCCTGGATGGCTCAGTTGGTTAAGTGTCTGACTTTGGCTCAGGTCACCATCTCATGGTTTGTGGGTTCGAGCCCTGCATCGGGCTCTGTGCTGACAGCTCAGAGCCTGGAGCCTGCTCCAGATTGTGTCTCCCTTTCTCTCTGCCCTGCTCGTGCTCTTTCTCTCTCTCTTAAAAATAAATAACCATTAAAAAAATAAAAAATAAAAAAATTCAGTTTCTTAGTCATACTAGCCACATGGTAAGTGCCCAGTAGCCACGTTGCAGAAAGTTCTGTTGGACCCTACTGGGCAGACTGTCTAGCCAGACTGCCTGGATTCATATCTTGAATCCACAACCATCTAGTCTTGTGAACTTGGGCAAGTTATTTAATTTCTCTGTGCCTCGGTCTCCTCCTATGTACATTTGGATTAATAACAGCACACAGACGTTCTCATAAGGTTGTTAATGGGGATGAAATGAATCAACATTTGTAAAGTGCTTAGAACAGCACCTGGCACATAGTATCTGTGTGTTTGTTAAGTAAACAAATGTGTGTTGTGTGTTCAGATTTATTACACTTTATAGTTAGTAATGTGTAATGATATTTTTGCCTTTAATGTATTTTTCATTGCCCATTTGAGAAAAAAATTTATGTATACCAACCTGTTTGGATGCATTTTTCATTTTTATATTGGATCACCATTTAGAACAATGTTTCTGTCATGCATTTGAGCTTAATAATTCATTGTGAGTCCTCACTGCTCTCAGGGTGAAGCATGGTCTCCTTTGATGGGCATTTTGGGAGTTCCGTCCTACCCATCCCAACTCACTTTCCACTACCGTCACTTCTAGCCCTTTGTTCCATTTTTTTAAAATCACTGCCTTAGTTGTTAAAAATATTTAATGGTGATGGTTTCCCTCTTGAAATGGTGTAGGAGCTCTCCCAGAATGTGTAGTGTTAGGATGTGTGCATTTAGTAAATGCTCAGAGTATGCTTGATGAATAAAAAAATCTTCAGATTTTGAAATGCAATCAGTATTTCTATTAATATCAAAACACATTTGTTCAAGTAATTTCTGAAGTAAAGCGAATTCAAAACCCATTCTACCATCTGTGATGTCAGTATCAGAAATGTGCCCCATGTCTCAAGACTCTGTCTATATTTGTCTCAGTGGGGAGGATCTGGGTAATAGTTCTTGTCACTGGAGGTCACAACCCTACAACATGGTGACATGTGGAGCACCCTTTGGTGACACATTTGTTGATTTTCTGAGTGGTGCATTCTTCTCTCTTTTCTTTCCTTCCTTCCTTCCTTCCTTCCTTCCTTCCTTCCTTCCTTCCTTCTTGAGAGAAAGCATGAGAGAGTGAGGAGAGTGAGACTGAGTGAGTGTGTGGTAGGGGAGGAGGAAAGAGAGAGAGAAGAGAGAGGGAATCCCAAGCAGGCTCCATTTCCTGACCCTGAGAGTGAGACTCTATCTCACGACCCTGAGATCATGACCTGAGCCAAAATCAAGAGTCAGACACTTAACTGACTGAGTCACTCAGGGGCTCCTGGATGATACATTCTTAAAGGATGCTGATTTTATCTTGGTTTCCTCACTTCTCTAAATTGTCTTGCACACTCTTTGGTCTGTCGTTTGTTGCTTCTTTCTGTGTTTTTCCTGATTATACTCAAGGATTTATCACATGGGGATAAAAAAGGGGAAAAAAAGTCAAATCAAAAGGAAAAAAAGTACCACCTAACGGAACAAGTAGGGCACCTGGGTGGCTTAGTTGGTTAAGTGTTCAACTTCTGCTCGGGTCATGATCTTGTGGTTCATGGGTTCGAGCCCCGCGTTGGGCTCTGTGCTGACAGCTCAGAGCCTGGAGCCTACTTCAGATTCTGTGTCTCCTTCTCTCTGCCCCTCCCCCACTCACATTGTGTCTCTCTCTCAAAAATGAATAAACATTAAAAAAAGCAAAATGTAGTTTTTATTTTTTTATAGTAATGACATCTGGGTATAATTTAGGTTATTTTTCACTTTAAACAAGTTACTGTCTCAATATGAGGAAAAACGTGTAAAAACTTGAGTGTAAACTTCTGTAGATGGTGTGTGCCTGTGGTATGAGATCTTACGGAATGTCTGTTACTACATTTTGCTTAATGGAAAAGAATAGCAGTGACAGATCCATAATTATCTGTGGACAGCTGCATTTTGGGTTACGTGTCCTGTCACAAATATATGTGGTGCAGGTTACCTTGTATTATATATTATATGATGGAGAAAAGAGTGGGTATTATAAACCGGTAATGTGAGTCAGATTTATACATGGGCTTGCAGTGTAAGTAGGGATCCTCAGACAGCCTCTCTAAGACATTGATCAACATCCTTTCTTGCTTTCTTAGTTTTCTTAGAGATGGTGTGGGGGGATAGTTGGGAACTGGTAGGACAGAGGTGTACTGAGTTCTACCTGACAGTGATTTAGAGTAACGCTTTGCATCGATCTCTGCTTATTCCCCTATAACACATGTACTTATGCTTACTTTTTAAAAGTGTTGTGCCTTTATTAAGCTGTGACCTTCTTGAGGGCAAGGACCTCATTCGCTCATTCATTATTTTGAAGAAAAGTTAATTCTTTTTTTAAATTTTTTATTTTGAAGAACAGTTAATTCTGAAGAATGCGGTGGTTCATGAGCTTGCCAGGTATTTGTTTCTCCAAACAAATCTCTTTATCAGCAAAGAGATGAATGCACCTGGATAATAGATAATTGGTATATTTAATCAGTTACCTAATGACTGAGAGGATTTGATTCTCACTCTATATTATTTTATTACTGAAACAGACTGCCCTGTAGATTTTATAAACATTCTCTAGAGAACAATTAGGTTTGCAGTGAGTTGTTTTACTTAGAATGCCACTTGGAATTAAATGTTTATTTGTACCCACTATCTTGATATAATTGGAGTGTAATTTAAAAGTACTGCAGTGTCTGTGGTCACAGAACTTGTTGCCCTTTAAAAAACAGGCTACTTGAGTATTGTTTCTCTTCTATTTGGCAGACACAGATGCAGTAGTTAATAAAGGTCATTTTGCTACCTAGTCATGTGAGCTTTTAATGACTGTTACCTGAACACCTGCTAGTTACATCACTATGGTTACCAAAAACATCCAACACAATATAGATGCGGTACTTTGGAAATCTGACTTGGGCTCATCTAAATTGCTATTTAAGAACATTTTAATATTCCTTTACATTTTAAGTAATTGTGGGAAAGCCCTTATCTTTCTGTAAACAATCACACATGTGATTGAAAACCTTTGGCATGGTTATACTTGATAATCTTGGCATCCTGTGGGCTGATTTCTTGGTGTCTAGGAATTAATTGTCTGTGCAGAATTGGGTGGGGGGAAGCAGTGACTTTCTTATGCATTGATTATCCTCTGAAACCTTGATTGGAAATGTGGGGTTTGGAGTAGAGTTGAAAGGAAGGGAAAAGTTCATTCAGATTCTGCTGGGAGAAATTTGAAGAGTGAGAAAGAGTATATTGATTATGGGTTTTCAAATAGGACCAAGTATTTTTAAAATTTTGAAACAATTTCAGAGTCACAGCGGGTTGCAAAACATAGTACTGAGAGGTCACATGTACCCTTCACCAGTTCCCCCTATGGCAACGTGTTACAGAACTATAGTTAAATATGAAAACCAGGATATTGACATATTGGCAACTTACAGACTTTATTCAGATTTCACCAGTTTTATATGCAGTGTGTGTGTGTGTGTGTGTGTGTGTGTGTGTGTGTGTAGTTTATGCAGTTAGCACATGCATAGATTTGTGTAACCACTGTGCTTAAAATCAGGCAGAGTGCCTGGAAGTCCAGGGTGGGCACACTCTGTAGGGCAGTTACAGTGGTGGAGTAAGGGCCTTAAGTAAGCCAGTGCTTTGCATTCTTCTCCTCAGTCACATTCAGTCTTTGTCCTGATGTTTGCAAGAGAGCTGCTTCGTCTCCATCTTTAGGTCCAAGAGCCAGGAGGAAAAGGAGAAGGGGAACTCCAGAATGGGTGTCACCTGGATAAAGAAAGCATCAACACTTCCTTAAACCACCAGCCAGAACTGTATCACATGGCTGCAAGGTGGCCTGAGAAGCAAGTATTTTTTAACTTGAAACATTCTTGCTGAAAAACTGGGGTTCTAGCAGTAAGGGAGATGTAGGAATATGGGATACACAGCCAGCAGTGTTTGTTGGAGAATGCAGATATAAACGGTAATGAAATATCATGTGTGCCTAAGACTAGCTAAAATTCAAAAATATGGATAATATTCAGTGTGATGAAAGAGGTACTAACACATCGTTTGGTATGTTTTTTGGTGGGCAGTTTCGTATTCTTTATCAAAATTAAAAGTCGTGTTTTATCTGGCCCATCATTTCAAAGCTGTGATTCTGTTTTGTAGAACACACTGTTCCTGCTTATGTGCATAAAGGTCTGTGTGCGGCGTTATTCACATATTATGAAACCACCTGAAATTACTTGGATAACTGTCAGTAGGAGAAAGATTAGTACACAGTGATCTGTCCATTCAGTGGAGCACAGTACAGCCGGCCATTAAAGATAATAAGCTTGATTGATACGAACAGATCTGGAAAACAGCCATGAAATATATGTGAGGAGAAAATTGCAGAACAGTATGCATAGTATGGTTCTCTTTGCTGCCCTCTCGTACATACGTATGTACGTGTGGATATATGTGTTCTTCTGCATGAGTGCGTGTGTGTATGTATTTGGTGTGATTTTATCTGTTTTGGAATATGCAGATGAAAAAGACTGGATGGAAACACACTGAAGAACAGTTAACACTGGGAAATGGGTTTGGGAAGGCAGTATGGGGGAAAGAGATTTCACTTCCTTTATACACATCTGTATTGTTTGAATAGTTTACGAGTGTGTGATAACTGTTCAGTTAGGAAATGAAGTATTCTATAGTGTAATTTTTTTGGATGCTTGAAGCACAGACTTTGATGTATCAACTTTCTGGATGAAACTACTTAGAATTTTATTTTGTCATTTTATGCCGTAGACTATACTAGATACTTTTTTCTGAGTAACTCAGGGCCTAGGGAGATAATTAGCGCTGCTGAATATACTCCAGGTAGATTAAGATTAAATGCTATTTAAATCTTCCTTATAAATTTTTTAACTTTCTGATTCTTTGGGCGGGCAGTTACTTGTACGTTATCAGTGCATCTGCCTCTAATAGTCTTTCCTAGTCTCATTTTTTGCTTTAATATTCTTTGACTTGGAAGTGAAGCAACTATCAACCTGCTTTTTAAACTACATCTAAAAGTAGTTCTGAATAAAGATGGGATAAATTAGTTCTGAATGAAAGTTGTAAGAGATGTTTTAAGAATGTACATGAATTTTATTATTGTTGGCACACTGATTTTTTTAGAGGTCTTTTCTTCTTCTTTGGTTAGCTGTATTTCAGTTATTTGCTGGGGCTTGATGTGTGAAGTTTGCTAAACCTCTAGGGATCTAGATAAGCCGATAGTGTCCTCTTTCTTTTAGAGAAATTTATTACAGTAGTAAAGAAAGGACACAGGATGTTTTAGGGCAGGGTTGTATAAGAAGAAAAAAAAACAAAAACAATTTTGCTTTTTTTTCTTTGATGATAAGATAGTTCTTGCCTTTGTTGCCATATTCATGATTAACCATTGTAATGTCTCTAGAGCGGATAAGTGGGACTGGGGTTTGAATCCCGGCACTGTCATGTACTAGCTGAGTGACTTTTCTGATCCTCCGTTTTCTTACATTTAAAAGCCTATTTTGCTTAACATTAGTACATATTTTACAGTTGCCTAGATGACATACTCAGAGGTAGCTGTGAACATCAAGTGGAGATAGTTTATGGGATGTATCTGGCACACGGTGAGAACTCAGATAGTGACTGTTCTTCTGTGGGATAATAGGAAATTTGAGATTTGCATAATACATTGTGCTTTTGGGGAACAAAACAAGACTTTTTATTTTTTTTATTTCATTTTTATAGAATTATTATCCTTCGTGTCCAAGAAAACTTGGACGACACAGAACACTCGGAAAGATTTTTTTGGACGTCCTCTAATTTCCTTAGGAAAGATCTCTGTTACAATTTATTGTCTACCATTCCGGTCTTTTCCCATGTGCAACTGCTACTGGCTTTATAGACTAGATCCGAAATCCTTAAAACAACCTTGCATGGTATGGTGGTATCTCAATTTTACAAATAAGGGAAATGAAGCTGAGGGAGGTTAAGATCAAATTGCTGATAAGCGGTAGAGCTGCTGTTCACGATCAAGAAGAATTCGTCACGGGAGCGACACGGGGCTCTCCTCCCCACCTAACTGAAAGCCATCATCTCTCTCTGTAATCAGTTTACATAGGTTTGTGTTTATAAGATGTTTAGGATGTACTTTATGATTGCTCAAGAAATCAAAGTAGCTTTGAGCTTAATGCATTATTTTTCCATATATTATTGTAATGTTGCTTAGAGGATGTGCATATTTGGAGCTCCATAAATGTTAAGCTGTAGTAATGGAGGTAAAAATGAGACTTTGTACTACCGCAAAGTGATTATAACTCTCTAGGCTGTAGAAAGTCTTATACTACGTGCTTGGGATGCACTATGTATACACTTTTAGATGTTGAATTACTGAATGGTTTGGAAAATGATCTTTTTCTGATTTATTTTTTTAAAGTTTATTTTGTGAGAGAGCACGTGAGCATGGAGGAGGAGCAGAGAGAGAGAGAGAGAGAGAGAGAGAGAGAGAAAAAGAGAAGGAATCCTCCATGCTGTCACATTGGAACCCAATTCGGGGCTCAATCTCATGAACCATGAGATCATGACCTGAGCTGAAATCAAGAGTTGGACACTTAACCAACTGAGCCACCCAGGTGCCCCTCAAAAATGATTTTAAAATTAATGTTTTATTGTACTCAAAAAATGACTAAGCTATATTCTTATTTTTATGTTGTTTTGAATTTCTGATTTTCCTGTTCATGTGTCTTTAAGGTAAGAAGTAGAAATTATTATTTGGACTAGTAAATATTGCCTTTAATTTAAACAGCCTAAAGCATTTGCACACATTTATAATATTCAGAAATCCTGCTGGTTAGTATACTATGTTGTATGTACTGCCTGCATGGTACTTGAGGTGCACACACTCATACACACACAAATCTGCTTCACTGGGGACTTCCCTTCATTGCTGCGCTTGGACCTTTAGCTTAGAGAATTTGGCAGTCTCTTATTTCCAGTAGTTTGAAGATTGTACTGTCATTATTATAGAAGTATGTGACCACGCTTGACTTGATGGCTTGCATTGGTTTTTTATGATTTTTTAAATTCAGAAGTAGGTTTTTTGTTTTGTTTTGTTTTTAAATAATGTTGATTGGAATGTGTTCATCTAGGCAATTACAAAACATGAACTAATATTAAACAAAATAAGCTATGGTTAGTTGTAGAAATTATACTTTGAACTTAGATACTATCACGAAAACTCCAGAAAAAATTGCTGTATTTATTTGTTTCATGTGTGTAGCAGAGGAGGGCTGGATCTGTTTGAGTTCTTTAGGAACTTCAGTTTGATGTGACTTTCAATATGACCAGGATTAAGTGGGTATAGTTTATATAAAGTTAATGAAGTGAGTTAGATATAATAATCTGTAGAGCTGTGAGGTTGTGAAAGGACGGGCGTGTTTGGGGAGGTGTAGTGTGTCTTGATGGTGGGTTCCGTGGATGGGGGTGTGTGATGTGTGTTGGGAATTCCACAACCACAAACTGGGAGCAGGCTGTCAGGGGTTATTTTTGACACCCTGGGATTTATCCTATAGATATCCAGGTGTAGACATCCTGTAAGCAGCAGGATGCGTCTAGCATTCAGGTGGTATAGGGTGGAGGGACACAGGATTCATCATCTTGGGACTCACTCATGGGGAAGAAACAAGGTGAGAGAACCTAGGAGACAGATCCTGGACATGACGATGTTCTCCTGTGCAGGGACCTTAGTGCGTATTCTTGTAGAAGGATTGAATCAAGGGGATTGAGTCAGGGAGCAGGGGGACGTGGGGAAGAAGAAGGCAAGGCTTCAGAGTCTTTTTGGTAGTGAAACGGACTGGGTGCTTTACAACAGGCTCTTGTCAACTTTGCCTCCACTTTGTACCTGTGCAGCTGGTTGTGGCTAGAGAACACATCACAACATTCTGACTAGTTGTAATTTAAATTCATTATCATGAACTTTAGGTGGGCTTTTCCCTTTTCTCAGACCTTCACCATCTCTTCCCCGTACCCAGTTCTCAGCTGGTTATTGTTCTTCTTTACTGAGAAAGTTGAAGCTTATTGCTTCAGAGGACCAACTAACATGGTCAGAGTTACCCACATCCCATCCGCTGGACCCCTGTGCTGTGCCTCTTCCTACTCTAGGTGAACTCTAGCTCCTTTGTAATGGGGCCCCTCTCCTAGTGCGCTGAATTCTCTGCCCTGTCATCCGCCCGGAACCGAAGCTCACTCAGCTGTCTGTTCTTTCTCTGTGTCATCAGTGTCCCTCCTCTGACGGGTCCTTGCCATCGTTGTGCCATGTGTTGTTATTTCTCTTGTCCAATGAAAAGTGACTTCATTTGACTTTGCTCCCTTGCCAGCAGCTATTCCATTTCTTTGTTTCCCTTTGCAGTAAAGCTCCTCCAAGGAGTTGTTTGTACTCAGTTTCTCCTCTTCCATTTTCTTTTTATTTATTTATTTATTTTTTAAATGTTTATTTATTTTTGAGAGACAGAGACAGAGAATGAGCATGGGAAGAACAGAGAGAGAGAGAGAGAGAGAGAGAGAGACAGACAGACAGACAGACAGAGACAGACAGAATCCGAAGCAGGCTCCAGGCTCTAAGCTGTGAGCACAGAGCCTGAGACGGGGCTCGAACCCACGAACCGTGAGATCATGACCTGAGCTGAAGTTGGATGCTCAACCAACTAAGCCACCCAGGCTCCCCAACTTCCATTTTCTTTTAATCCACTTTAGCCAGACTTTCAGCCCCATGACTCCAATTTCACCTTGGTGATAATCCAATTTAAAATTTGCTTTTAAAATCACAAGTCTTCTTTGAACTAGAGTATTCACACCAGTTTAAATTCCTGTGTTAAGGAGAATAAATTTAGGGAAATGTGTAGACTTTACCATCCATGTATAGTTGCTATGGTTGTATCATAAAGAGGGAAAGTGGAAACTAATTTTCATTGCTGTTGTATTGGGATCATACCGTTGGCTTTGTGATATTGGACTCCATATGTCTCTTCTTGTGACTATTCTTTAAATCTTCCTACTACTGAGAAGTTGTCTAGCTTTGACCAAGCAGATGGTTTCAGGTTTCTCTTTAATAATGTTGAATGAAGTTATAAATGAATAACTGAGCTGAGTGAGCATGAAAATAATTAACATGAAGGAGGTTTAGTACAGAAAGCAAAATATTCAGCAAAGTTAATCTGATGTATAACTAATGATATCCATAACTGATAATGAGTTGCATGTTTGGCTTTTAGTCATCTGTTAAAACTCTTTTGAGGATATGGAGTTGTTTTAGAATTCTTCTAAAATCCTCTGGTTATGACTTGAAAGAAAGTAGTCAGTGGGCTTTCTTTCTTTCACAAAAGGAATATAAAATATCCAGGTTATCAGTTGGTGGTACCCCTGAAGTTGAGAGCAAGAGTAATTGACTGAAAATATTGAGTGTAGTTGATTTGTTGTTAAGGAGAGATCTAGAGAGGTCTAAGACTCTTCCTGACCTTTCTGGACAGTAAAATTCCCCACTCTGTGAATTGGTCTTTCTTATTAATTCTGCCAATTTTTGCTGTATATATTTTGAACTTATGTAATTAGGTTCATCCTTATGTCTTCCTCATAGATCGGTTCTTTTGTTGCTGTGAAATGTTCCTTTTTATCTGTAGTAATGATTCTTCCTAAGTCTGCTTCGTCAAGTATGCATACAGTGATACTTTCTTTTGATTTGTGTTTGCATGGTATTTCTCTCCCCATTCTTTTTACTTTCAAACTTCCTGCCTCTACATTTAAGATGTGTTTCTCCTAAGTAGTATATATCTGTATGTTTTTTTTTTAAATATCTGATTATTTAAATCTTTTAATTGGAATGGCTCAGTCTGTTTACATATATTATGGTCATGTTTGGGTCCAAATCTGACTTTCTATTTTTCCACCTATTTTAAATTATTTTTCTGTCATTTCTTACCATATTTTACATTATTCAAATAAATTTTATTATCAAGTCTGACACCTATTAATTTGTTAGTTATAGATTCTTTTGCTGCTCTTTGGTGTTATTCTAGATTGCATTATTCATCCTTGACTTACTAGAATATATAATAAGTTACAGCTGTTCCCCAATTCCCAGAAAAATCTAACAACTTTAAAATACTTTAGCTTCATTTATATCTCATCTGCCTTTAGGCATTATTCATGTATATTTTAATTCTCTCTATATATTTAAGCCCTATATTCTTAATATCCATGTATTTACCTTTCCTGTTGCTCTTTATTTCTTCCTTGATGTCTGTTCTTCCACCAGGGCTCATATTTTTCCACTTGAAAAACTCCCTTTATTATTTTAGTATATGTATGCTGATCATTAAGTATGTCTGTTGTTTGTCTGTAAATGTCTTTATTTTTGGATTCAGTTTTGAAGGATGTTTTAAAAACTGCTTGAGATTCTAAGTTGCTGGTTATTTTCTTTCAGAGTTTCAATTTAGAAATTTGCTAAATTTTAAATTATTGCTGCTCCTTTCTTTGAAGGTTATCTGTTTCTTTTTGTCTCTTGCTTCTTTGAAGATTTCATTTTGTCTTTAGATTTCACAGGTTTTACTCTGATATGTCCAGGTGTTTTTTCCTTTGTATGCATTTTGCTTGGAGTTCATGTTGCCTTTTGAATATGTGGGTTACCATTCTTGCTTATTAGCTCTTTAAAACTGTTTCTGCTCCATTATCTATATCTTCCCTTTTGGGACTCCGATTACATGTATGTTAGAACATTTCCTTATGTCTCCAGTGTTTCTCCTGCTCTTTCATGTATTTTCCATTTTTTTTTCCTCTTTTTGTTTCAGATGATATATTTTCTACTGATTTGTCTTCTAGATGATTAATCCTCTCTTTAGCTATGTCTAATCTACTGTCAAGCCTGTCTGTTGAGTTTTTAATTTCAGTGATTGTATTTTTCAGGCCTAGAATTCTCATGATTCTTAAAAAAAGGAAAAGATTCCAAATCTTTGGCGAAATTCTCCATCTTGTTACCAGTCTTACTGAACATATTAGTTATAGAATTTAAAAAAAAATATGTCTGATACTGCAGTATCTGTCTTATCTTTTAACCCCCCCCCTTTTTTAGAGGGGCTACCATTCAGATGCCTGCAAAGTTTTTATTAAGTGGTAGCTATTATATATGAAAAATCTGTAGAGATTTTGGATAAACTTGTAGCTCCTGACAGGCAATTAGAGAAGAGGCAGAGCAACTTAGTCCATCATATTTGAGGTGTTGTAAGTCTGAATTTTAGGAGTTATAAGGCCTTGTCTGTTTCTAGTTCTTCATGAATCCTAGGGTATGGTCATTCAGTGACTTCGTTTGGAAGTCTGGGGTGCCTACCAGGTTCCTGCCTCATCAATGAGTCCTGAACTCCAGTCTTTGTCTTCTTAAGACTTTGAGACTGACAACAGCTGTTTAGCTTTTTAACTGCTGTTGCTACTCTCTGCTTGGCTTCTCACAGTCTGTGCTGCTTATGAATGGACAAATGCCTTGAGGAATTAAGCAGCTGAAATTTTAGGTTGACTTCCCTATGTTTTTTTTGTAGGATCTTGGCCCTCAGGCCCTGACTGTCCTAGGTACCCTGAACTCCAGTGTGAGACTGAGAAATGGTGATTTTCTGCCTACTAGCAGTTTTTATTTGGGGCAGGCAGTATTTTTACTCCGTTCCTCTGGTGCACCCTCCTCCCGCTACACACCCAGTCCCCTGTCTTCCTTCATTCTTGCTCTCTGTAAGACAAATATGATGTCTGGAGATCTGGCAACTGTCTTTGCATCATGAGGTGACTTTGAGGATATAAGCCTTAAAGAGGATATGGAGAAGAAAGATTGAGGAGCCTGAATTCCTGTTGACTCTATGTAGCATCCTCATATCAGACCTAATGACTTAGTTCTAAAGTTCCTAGACATCAGGAGAGAAATCAACATCTCTTGTGTTAGCCTTGTGATTTTAAGTTTTGTGTTATATCCAGGCAAATCTAATACCAATTAACAGAGCGAGGGTTTCTTGAATCAATATAAGTATATATTCACATAACGTACTAAGGGTCACCAATTTCCAGCCTTTTATTTAGTTGTGGCATATATAACAAGTGACATGTACCTGAGTGAATACTCTTACGGACACATTCTTCAATATGTCTGGCGTATTTGCCCAAATGCTGTCTGTCACTTTAATTCCCATAGCTGGAAACATGAAAATTCAAGTTCGTGCGAGGAATGTTACTATAGAGAAAGACTTGACAAATTCAAGTTTTGTTAGTTATTGTTATTGGCAGATTACTTATGACATACCTACCACATTATCCCAGTAGACCACACACAGGGATTACAGTACAGTTACTGTCATAACACAGTGTTTTCTACAATATGGTTGTAGACTAGTGTGACAGTGGGGGAAATGAAGCAAGGGGTGATTGAAAAAATATTCAGAAATTAGCAAGAAATTACATGTAGAGGGTCAAAGAAAAATATGTTAAAAATGATGCTAAGCTTTTGAACTTAAAGTCTGGCATAGTAATGCCATTGGTAGAAATAAGCAAATTAGGGGAGGGTTCCTTGGAAGGAAATAAATGTTTCATTACTTAAAGTTAAGAATATGTTTAATTTAAGAAACAGTTCTTCCTCTTGGTATATGTGAATTCTTTGCATGATGTGGATTGTATTACACCAACATAAAAGAATTTTCTTTATCTTATTCCCACCCTAAAGGACATTGCAGGACTTTACCTAAACCTAAAGTTGCAGCTTTACCCTCAGATATTCCAAAGCTGCTTCTATCCACAGACAGTATTTCAGGAACTAGTCTTCCAACCATTTACGGTCTAACTAATGTAAGGGGAAGAACTATGACTTCCTTGAAAACAGGAATTCAGCATAGAGCAGCATTATTTCCCTCTTATGACAGAGATTATAATTAGCATCTTAGGACTTATGGTAGTATCTGTTTGCATTTTTGAGGTATACACTTAAGAATGACTCACTACCCTGACTCACTTGTTGAAGTTCACTGTCATTCAAAAGCTCTTTCATTCTGCTTTTCTTTTTCTGGCTTTTCTTTCTCCCCCAGTGAATAGAATTATTGTAGTAAGTCTCACATTGCTGAATATAACCTTTGTTTTTTCTTAATTGGTGCGTATGTGCCGCGCCTCTAGGCATATTCAAAGCTTTTACTTATGACAGCTGGCATTTTGCTGTTGGGTCTTGGCAGGAAGTGTAAATAGTGAGAGCTAGTAGTGTGTAAGAATAGGGAGACAGCAAGCTCACTCGTTAATAGAACAAATGTATAAACACTACATAATTTACTGAAAGTATGCATCTCTCGTTTAGGAATGTTTATAAATTTAGTTGTACCCAATTAAAGCCTAGTCCAGAAAGTATCATCAAGCTCAGGAAATATTTCCGTTTCATAATTGAGCTGGCCCAATTGTTTCAAAGAAGATGTGATCAAACAAAATTCCAGGCAAATAATTTGAATAGTCCTTAGAGTTTATGATAGGATCCAACCAATAACTTGATGCTAGGTGAACAGACCTAAATAGTCCACTGTAGAAATTCAGTGAATTCTGCTACACTGCATATACACATTACCACTTGGTTACATGCTTGAGATTTGGAGACATAGATGCCTGTTGCGGTACCACTGCTTAATGGCTATACAATTACCCTCTGATATTAACCTCTCCAAGTCTTAGTTTTCTCATCTCTACAAAGGTACTTGTGTCACTAGAGTTGTGATTGGGATTAAATTAGAAAATTCTTATCCGTTCATGTAATCATACAGTAAGTTTACTGAACCACTGTTATGGGTCAGGCACTGTGCCAGACCCTGGTGTAGAGTGGTAAACAATATGATCCAGACTGATTGGTGGGTCCAGTAGAGAAGGCAGAAAGCAAACAAGTAAACAAAGAAAATATTACAAATTGTGGTATTTTCTGTGAAGAAGATATCAAGGTACCCTGAAGAGAACTGGAGAAGACCTCCCTGAAGAGGTAGCTCTCAGGTCGAGATGAGAAGAGTGGTGGGAGTCAGCCATATAAAGAGTGGAGAGAATTCCAGACAGAAGGAATAGAATGTGGGATGGCCTGAAAGAAAAGGAAAACGGGATGCAGTGCTGTTAAGAACTATAAATAAGGCTTGTGTGGTTCAAGTATTATTTGCAAATGGTGAAGAGTAGAATGAATAGTTATTTGTGATCTGTGTGGTGCCTAGACCTGGTACTTGATGTTAGTTGTGACCATTCTTACGCTGAATGATTTCTTTCTTTATTTAGAGGTCATTTAAAAACTTGAAGCAAATCGTTTCCAAAGTAGATGCAACAAAGTCAGTGCATTGAAACTTGTGTTTGCTGTTTAGAGAGACCATTAGGCCCACACTCAGAGCCCATTGGTGATTATTTTTCATATTCACGTAAACTTGATTATTTGATTTTTATAACAGCCTAGAAGTGGCAAATTGAGATTCTCCAAAAACAGCAAAACATTTCAATAATAAAAATAAAACTTAAAGTGGTTAGTGATTGTTAAAAACACGAGATTATGAAATATTTTTTTAAAAAGATTTATTGAAGGGGTGCCTTTGTGGTTCACTTGGCTAAGCGTCCAACTCTTGGAGTTGGCTCAGGTCATGATCTCACGGTTTGTGATTTCAAGCACCGCATTGGACTCTACACTGACAGCATGAAGCCTGCTTGGGATGCTCTCCCTCTCTGTCTGCCTCTTCCTCCCTCCCTCTCTCTTTCTCAAAAAAAAAAAAAAAAAAAAAAATCCAAAAACATTTATTGAGATATAATTTGCACACAGTGAAATTCATCCATTTGAAGCACTGAGCTTGATGAATTTTGATAGTTTTATAAAGTCACATCATCACTACCACATCTTGATGTAGAAAAGTTCCATCAAGAATCCTAAAAATTCTTGTTTTCTTGTATCTCTTTACCCTGGTCACTGGCCTCAGGCAGCCCCTAACCTGTTTTCTGTCACTATAATTTTGTGTTTTCTACAATTTGATATAAATGGAGTTAGGCATTGTGAGGCTTTTTGTGTTTTATTTATGTTGCTTCATGTATTAGTAAATTTGTTTGTGTTACTGAATGGTATTCAGTGTAGAGATTAAATATTTGTTTATTTGCCAGTTTATGGCCATTTAGGTTTTGTCTTATCTATTATGAACAATACTTACATTAACATTCACATAAAAATCTTTATGAACATGTTTTCATTTTGGGCACCCAGTGTAATAAAGATTTTCTCCTGTATTTTCTTTTAGAAGTTCTATAGTTTTTGCTCATATGTACAAATCTCTTGTTAGAGTAGGCACTTAGTTTCTAACAGCCTACCTGGAGGCCACATAGAGGAAGTCTTGGCCAGCTATAAGGAAAGTCAGAGGCCTGTCCTGGTAGCACTCCAAAAGAAGCCTGCTTGCACCAGACAGGCCCAAGATGGCGGGTGCCATGACCACAAACCCCTGGCCAAATAAGAAAGAAAATGATTGGAAACCCATCCTGCCTCCCCTCCCCTGTAATGAATATTCTACTTCCTAGTTAACAACTGTCAATAAAAGATAGAAACCCAGCCCCCAGGGTGTGTGCTCTTTCTCTTTCTCCTCCCATCCATCCTCCCCACCCCCCCCCTTGCCCAGTCTCACATCACAAGGGTATACTTTTCACTTTAATAAACCTTCCTGCTTGTGTCCCTTGTCTTTTGCGTTGCTTGTCTATCCTTGAATTCTGTCTCATGACAAGACCAAGTGCCTTCGGTGACGCCTTCAGGATGAACCCAGTCAAGACCCTGGGGCCCAGGGTCTTGCCCAGTTCACCTGCCAACACTATGACTTATTTCAAATTAATTTTTTTAAGTTTATTTATTTACTTTGAGAGAGAGAGACAGAAAGAGAGAGAGAGGGAGGGAGGGAGGGAGGGAGAGGGAACCCATGCAAGTGAGCATGAGCTGGGAAGGGGCAGGGAGAGACAGAATCCCAAGCAGACTCTGTGCTGTCAGCGCACAGCCTGATGGAGGGCCCCATCTCACTGCTGTGAGATCAGACCTGGGCCGAAATCAAGAGTCAGACACTTAACTGACTAAGCCATCCAGGAGCCCCTCAAGCTAAGTTTTGTGTACTGTGTTAGGTAAGGGTCAAAGTTTTTTTTTCCCCCCTGTGTAGCTAGCTATCTAGTTATTCCAGCATTATTTATTGAAAAGATGTTTTCTCCATGAATTATTTTGAAACCTTGAAACTCTGAGATCTTGCTGTCATTTGTAACCATTTTCTTTCAATAAGAACTTAAGCCTGACAATAGAGCGTATTCAAATATAAAGAAATCCATCTTGTATATGTAAGTATATATTTTAGGAGGCTGTGGGAATGATGAAAGGAACTGCTTTTTAGGGCTAATTCAAGCTAATAAGAAAGTGCTTGTTGGTAAGTTTCAAGTGCTGGTAACTTCTGAGAATTTGTAAAATTCTAAGGGATGAAATTCTGTGCCTAGTTAGTGATACATGATTATCTATAAGATTTCTTTAAGAAAGTGAATTAGAAGAATATTAAAGGGGGACTTCCTTACATTTGCAGACATTTAAAGGAGACCTGGATCAATTAAAAAAACAAGGGGGAGAAAAAGAATTCTACAGTGGCCACTGATTCTAAGAAGAAAGACAAGATAAAGGAATTTAAATTAAATAAATAAAAAAATATATAAAATTAGCGCCTGGGTGGCTCAGTCTTGTTTTGGGCTCAGGTTGTGATCTCGTTGTTCATGGGTTCCAGTCCCACATTGGGCTCTGTGCTGACAGAGCACAGATTCTCTCCTTCTTCATCTGCCCCTCCCCTGCTTGGGACCTCTGTCACTCTCTCAAAATAAATAAATGAACATTTATATGTATACACATGTACATATACATATTCACATAAAAGCTGTTTAAGATGTCTTTTGAGTTTGAGGGTTTGAATGAAAGGTGTAAGAAAAGACTTGTAACCTATAATGAATGAAAAAGAGTAGTAAGTACTTTTAAAAATAGTGTCAGGAAGAATCAAGTGTAAATGAATTGACATCTGTGAACAGTATAATAAAAACACTTTAAAAGGCATAGCTTGATTCCTGGAAATCAGTAATGATCACATAGGCCTGCCATTCAGAACAGATCATGTAATGCAAACATGAAAGAGAAAGACTGCGTTCCAGACTTTCACTTCTATCTCCTTTTTGCTTGGTTGGTTTTTTGGTTTTTTGTTTTGTTTTTGTCAAATCAGAATTATCTTCAAACAGAAAAGAGAATTAGTCAAAAATGAGAGGTATTTGAAGCCCAGGGTAGGTTAGGGGATAACACCCTTTAAATTCAGGTCTTTAGGATTAAATGAGTTTCAGACTCAGACTTTTTTGGAATAATTGTGAATAGTAAGAGTAGTAAAATACAGAGAATATATCTGAAGACTGGACTCAAAGGAGCAATGGTAGATTCTGGTAACTAGAAACTATTGAATTTCATGATAATTGTAATCAGAATGCTAGCATGGTTTTATTAATAATGGCTCATGAATAGATTTAAAAGGAAATGATCTCTAGGAGCTTTTCTGGGTGTAAGAAGAACAAATTAATGTAAATTCCTTGCTGTCACTGAATAGACATCCCAAGGAAATGTTGCAAATAGGTTTTTGTTTTTGGTTTTACATTTCTTCTTCTTTTTTAAAATTATTTTGGGGGAAAAATTGGTATGTAACGTTATGTAAATTTCAGGTGTACAACATTGTAATTTGACATCTTTATGCCCCGCACAGTGATCAACACTAAAACTCTAGTTACCATCTCTCACCATGCATATGACCCCTCTCCCCCATTTCACTCACCACCCCTCCATCCTCCTTCTTCTCTGGTGGCTATCAATCTGTCAAGCTGTTCACTATGAGTTTGTGTTTTGTTTTGTTTGTTAATAGATTCCACATATGAGTGCAAATATATGTATTTTTCTTTATCTGACTTACTTCACTTAGCATAATACCTTCAAGAGTCATCCCTATGTTGTTGCAAATGGCAGGATTTTATTCTTTTTAAGGGCTGAGTAGTAGTCCATTGTGTCTGTATGCCACATCTTCTTTATCTGTTTGTCCATTGAAGGACGCTTAGCCTGTTCTCATTTCTCAGCTATTGTAAATAATGCATTGAAATCAGTGGTGCATATATCTTTCTGAATCAGTGTTTTTGTATTCTTCAGATAATCTCCCAGAAGTGGAATAGCTGGATGAATAGCTGGATCGTATGGTAGTTCTTTTCTTAATTTTTTGAGCAAACTCCCTACTGTTTTCCATAGTGGCTGCACCAGTTTACATTGCCATCAGCAGTGGATAAGGGTTCCCTTTTCTACACATCTTCTCTGTTACTTGTTATTTCTTGTCTTTTTGATAATAGCATTCTATCCAGTGTGATCTAATATCTCATTGAGGTTTTGGTTTGTATTTTCCTAATAATTAGTGATGTTGATCATCATCGCATGTATGTATTGGCCATTTGTATGTCTTCTTTGGAAAAATGTCTGTTCAGACCTTCTTCCCATTTTTAAATTGGATTATTTGTGTTTAAGCTATTCAGTTATATGAGTTCTTAATATATTTTGGATATTAATCCCTTATTGGATATCTGATTTGCAAAAATTTTCTCCCATTCAATAGGTTCCTTTTCATTTTGATGATTGTTTTCTTTCACTGTGCAGAAGCTTTTTAGTTTGAGGTAACTCCATTTGTTTATTATTGCTTTTGTTTCCCTTGCCTTTGGAGTCACCTCCACAAAAATATTGCTAAGACCAGTGCCAAGGAGCTTACTGTTAGTTTTCTTCTAGGAATTTTATGGTTACAGGTCTTGCATTCAAGTCTTTAATTCATTTTGACAGAATTTTTGTGTGTAGTATAAGAGTGGTCTAGTTTATCATTCTTTTGCACGTGGTTGTCCAGTATTCTCAACACCATTTCTTGAAGAGACTGTCCTTTATTCACTGTATGTTCTTGGGTCCTTTGTCGTAAATTAATTGTCCATGTATGTGCAGGTTTAATTTTGGGCTCTCGATTATGTTCCATTGATCTGTGTATCTGCTTTTATACAAATACCATACTGTTTTGATAACTGTAACTTTGTAGTGTAGTTTGAAATCAGGGAGCATACTTCTAGCTTTGTTCTTCTACGTCAAGATTGTTTGGCTTCAGGTGGCTGCACACAAATTTTAGAATTATTTGATCTAATTCCATGAAAGATGACATTGGAATTTTGAGAGGTGTTGCATTGAACCTGTAGATTGCATTGGGTAGTGTGGATATTTAAACAATATTAACTCTTCTAATCCATGAGCAAGAATATCTTTTCAATTATTTGCGTCTTCTTCAGTTACTTTCATCAGTGCTCATTGTTTTCAATGTACAGGCTAGATTTTACCTCCTGGGACTGATTTTACCTCAGTCGGTTAAGCGTCTGACTTCAGGTCATGATCTCATAGTTTGTGGGTTTGAGCCCCACGTCGAGCTCTGTGCTGACGGCTCAGAGCCTGGAGCCTGCCAGGAGCCTGCTTCGGATTCTGTGTCTCCATCTCTCTGCCCCTCCCCTGCTTGACTCTGTGTGTGTGTGTGTGTGTGTGTGTGTGTGTGTGTGTGTGTAAAGTAAATAAATATTAAAAAAAATTTCACCACCTTGGTTAAATTTATTCCTAGGTATTTTTTTCTTTTTGATGCAGTTATAAATGGGATTGTTTTCTTAATATCACTTTCTGATAATTTATTATTAGTGTATAGGAATGCCATAGATTTCTGTATGTTTATTTTGTATCCTGTTACTTTAATGAATTTATTTATTCTGTGAGTTTTTTGATGTCACCTTTAGGGTTTTCTATATATAGTCTTAGGTCATCTGAACATAGTGATAGTTGTGCTTCTTCTGTTCCTACTTGGATGCCTTTTATTTCTTTTTCTTGCCTGATTGTTGTGGGTAGGACTTCCAGTACTCTTTTGAGTAAAAGTGGTGAGAGTGGACCTGCTTGTCTTGTTTTTGATTGTAGGGGAAAAGCTTTTAGCTTTTCACCATTGAGTATGATGTTAGCTGTGGGTTTGTCATATATCCTTTATTTTATTGAGGTCCATTCCCTCTATATCCATTTTGTTGAGAGGTGTTTTTGTTTTTGTTTAGCTTTATTCATTTATTTTGTGGGAGAGAGAGCATGAGCAGGGGAGGGGCAGAGGCAGAGGGAGAGGGAGAGAGAGAATCCCAAGCAGGCTCCACCGTGTGGAGCCTGAAGCAGAGCTCTATCCCACAACCCTGACTCATGACCTGAGGCAAAACCAAGAATCAGATGTTCAAGTGACTGAACCACCCAGGCACCCCTGTGAAATCACTGAAGTGATTATATGGTTGTTATACTTCATTTTGTTAAGGTGGTGTATTATGCTGATTGATTTGTAGATGTTAAACCATCCTTGCATCCTTGGAATAAATTCTGCTTGATCATGGTGTATGATCCTTTTAATGTATTGTTGAATTTGATTTGCTCATTTTGTTGTGGATTTTTGCATCAATGTTCATCAATGCTCTTGGCCTGTAATTTTGTTTTGTTGTGTCCTTATCTAGTTTGGGTATCGGGGTAATGGTTGCCTCATAAAACGAGAAAGTATTCCCTTCTCTTCGGTTTTTTTTTTTTGGAAGAGTTTGAGAAGGATAAGTATTAAATCTTCTTTGAATGTTTGGTAGAATTTACCAGTGAGGCCATCTGGTCTTGGACTTTTGTTTGGTGGGAGGTTTTTGATTACTGATGCAATCTCCTTACTAGTAATTGGTCTGTTTAGGTTTTCTCTTTCTTCAGGATTCAGTCTTGAAAGATTATGTTTCTAGGAATTTATCCATTTCTTCTATAGTGTCCAGTTTGTCTGTATAATTGTTCCAATAGTCTCTTATTGATCCTTTGAGTTTTTGTGGTGTTACTTGTAAGTTCTCTTTCAAACAAACATTTGTTAGAGAGGGCTCTAATTAATTAATTAGTTTCATTGATTCATTGATTTTTTTTTTTTAAGTTTCTCTTGTATTTATTTCTGCTTTAATCCTTATCATTTTATTCCTTTTACTGACTTTGGGCTTTTTCCCCCTACTAGCTCCTTTACGTGTTAAGTTAGGTTGTTAATTTGAGATTTTTCTTGTTTCTTGAGGTAGGTCTGTATCACTACAATCTTTCTTCTTAGAATCACTTTTGTTGCATTCCATATATTTTAGTGTGTCATATTTCTGTTTTAATTTGTCTCTAGGTGTATTTTTTATTTCTTTGATGACCCATTGGTTGTTCATAACATGTTTAATTTCTACATTTTTGTGTTTTTTCCAGTTTTATTTTCGCAATTGATTTCTAATTTTATACCACTGTGGTTGAAGAAGATGCTTGATATGATTTGAGTCTCCTTGAATTTTTGGAGACTTGTTTTGTAGCCCTACATATTGATCTGTTTTGGAGAGTGTCCCATGGCACTTGAGAAGAATGTGTATTCTGTTGCTTTGGGAAGGAATGTTCTGTATATGTCTATAAAGTCCATCTGGTCTAATGTGTCACTTAAGACTGATGTTTCTCTTCTAATTTTTTGTTTTGATTTATCCATTAATGTGAGTGAGGTGTTAAAGTTTGCTACTTTATCAGATTGATGTCAATTTCTCCTTTTAGGTCTGTTAATATTTGCTTTATATATCTTGGTTGCATGTATGTGTGTTGCATGCCTACATACTTATATATGGTATGTCTTCTTGTTGGGTTGATTCCTTTATCATTATGTAATGGCCTTCTTTATCTACTATTACAGTCTTTGTTTTAAAGTCTATTTTTTCTGCTATGAATATAGCTACTCCAGCTTTCTTTTCATTTCCATTTGCATGGAATATCCTTCTTTTTCAGTCTGTGTGTGTTCTTCTGATGTGAGTCTCTTGTAGATAGCATATAGATATTTTTTTAATTCACTCAGCCATTCCATGTCTTTTTATTGGAGAGTTTAATCTATTTATATTCAAAGTAATTATTGATAATTTAAAGTAATTATTGATAGAGATATACTTCTTGCCATTTTGTTCACTGTGTTTTGGCTGTTTTCATACCTCTTGTCTGTTCCTTTCTTTTTCTCTTTCTCTCTTGACCTGTGGTTTGATGGCTTTCTTTAGTGTTATGTTTAGATTCCTTTGTTACTTTCTTTTGTGTATTTACCGTAAGTTTTTGCTTTGTGGTTACTGTGAGGTTCACATATATCTTCTTCCGTATATATGATCTGATTTTAGTTAAATTTGAGTACATTCCAAAACTTTACATGGTTTTCTCCATGCCCTGCACATCTTCTATTTTTTTGTCCTATTTTACATCTTTTTATGTATCTCTTAACTAATTACTGTAGTTTTAGTTGCTTTTGCTATTTTTGTCTTTTAACCTCCGTATTTGCTCTATAAGTTACTGGTCTACTACCTTTACTATATATTTACCTATTCTATTCTAGTAAGGTTTTTACTTTTGGATGTTTTCTTGTTATTAATCAGTGCCATTTCTTTTTGGTTTAGGGAACTCTCTTTAACATTTCTTGTAAGACCAGTTTAGTGGTAATACTCCTTTAGTTTTTGTTTATGTGGAAAATGCGTGATCTCTCCTTCAATTCTGAAGGATAAGTCTTGCCAGGTAGAGAATTCTTGGAAATTGGAAGTTTTTTCATTTTAGCCTTTGAATATGTCATGCCACTCTCTTCTGGCCTTCTGAGTTTCTGCTGAAAAATCTCCTTTAGCCTCATGGGATTTCCTTTGTGTGTAATTAAGATTCTCTCTTTATCTTTTAACTTTTACCATTTTATTTATTTATTTTTTTTATTAAAAAAATTTTTTTTAATGTTTATTTATTTTTGACAGAGAGACAGAGTACAAGTGGGGGAGGGGCAGAGAGAGAGGGAGACACAGAATCCCAAGCAGGCTCCAGGCTCTGAGCTGTCAGCACAGAGCCCGACGCGGGGCTCGAACCCACAGACCATGAGATCATGACCTGAGCCAAAGTCGGATGCTCAACTGACTGAGCCACCCAGGCGCCCCTTTATTATTTTTTTAAATTATTATTATTATTTTTTTTGAGAGAGAGAGAGAGAGAGAGTGTGAACAGGGGAGGAGTAGAGAGAGAGGGAGATACAGAATCCAATGCTGTCAGCACAGAGCCCAACACCGGCTTGAAACCCACAAACTGTGAGATCATGACCTGAGCTGAAGTTGGACACTTAACCTACTGAGCCACCTAGGCGTCCCTAACTTTTACCATTTTAATTATAATGTGCCTTAATGTAGATCACTTTGTGTTCATCTTTTTTGGAACTCTCTGGGCTTCCTGGACCTGTATGTCTGTATGTCTGTTTCATTCTTCAGATTAGGAAAGTTTTCAGCTATTTCTTGAAATAGGTTTTCTGGCCCTTTTTCTTGCTCCTCTCCTTCTGGGATCTCTATAATGTGATTGTTAGTCTACTTGATGTTGTCACAAAAGTCCCATAAGTTATCTTTGTTTTATAGAAATTCTTTTTCTTCTTGCTGTTCTTTCTGGATGAGTTCTGTTGCTTTGTTTTCTGGCTCACTGACTCGATCTTTGCTCCATCCTGTCTGCTCTTGAATTCCTCTAGTTTTTTTCAGTTCAGTTATTGTATTCTTCAGCTATGTAACTGCTGTTTGGAACTTTATTATATTTTTTATCTCTTTTTTGAGGATCTCACTGTGTTCATCCATTCTTCTCCTGAGTACAGTAAGCATCTTTATGACCATTACTTTGAAATCCTTTTGGGTAGATTGCTTATCTCCATTTCATTAATGTCTTTGCCTGATGTTTTTTTCTTGTTCTTTCTTTGGGATATATTCCTCTGTCTTTTCATTTTGCTTCTTTGTGCTTGTTTTTATGTATTAGACAAATCAGCTGCTTTTCCCAGTCTTGAAGGAATGACCTTGTGTAGGAGATTTGATGGTGGAACCCAGAAGCGCAACCCTGTCTCACCATCCAAGCTGGACACCCAAGGGGTGTTCCCTGTGTGGGCTGCATGCACTCATCTCATGTGGCATAGGGGTGGACACGGCTGGCACCTGGCCCAGCTGTGATTTGCTGGATGTGCTGTACGGGTGGATGGGTTTTCAATTGGGTGCCTCACCGGCTCTAACAGGTTAGAGAGATAGTTCCAAGATGGAGCCTGCTGGTGCTGACATTAGCAAGGTAGGATGGGGTTGCAAATATGGCACCCACTAGTGTCTCCATCCCTGAAGAAAATCACAGTGGTTTCCTGCCTGTCTGGCAGGTGCTTTAAAATTGACAAGTGGGTCTCCACATATGATTTAGGCACTTTTCAAACTGGTGTGTTTGCACTGGGTCCTGCGGTGAATGAGTCTATATAAGAGCTCCTTAAGAGTGGGTTCTCCATTGGGGCGCCTGGGTGGCGCAGTCGGTTGGGCGTCCGACTTCAGCCAGGTCACGATCTCGCGGTCTGTGAGTTCGAGCCCCGCGTCGGGCTCTGGGCTGATGGCTCGGAGCCTGGAGCCTGTTTCCGATTCTGTGTCTCCCTCTCTCTCTGCCCCTCCCCCGTTCATGCTCTGTCTCTCTCTGTCCCAAAAATAAATAAAAAACGTTGAAAAAAAAAAAAAAAAAAAAAGAGTGGGTTCTCCATTCCCTATAGTTTTATTGCTTTCCTGGATACAATCCCTGTTGGTTTTCAAAGCCCAGTGATTAGTGTATCTTCTTTCATTCAGGATCTAAGGGTTGAGTGCCTGATGTGGAGCACAAATCCCTCACTTGTCAGGGAAAAGTTCTGTATTCTTGAAATCCCTTCTGAGTGTGGTTTTTCTTTGCTTTGCCCCCTCCCCTCCCCCGCCCCCCTCCCCCTCTCCCTCTTTCTCTCTTCTCCTTTCCTGCCTTTCCAGTCCTTGATGCTGTCATTTTTGTTCTTTGTTGTGAAGGCTCTTTTCATCCAGTTTTCTGGTCTTTATCAGAGGAAATTATTCCATAAGTAGTTATATATTTGCTGTATCCATGGAAGGGAGGGAGTTCAGGATCTTAATATGCTGCTGTCTTGAGCCAGCCTACCAGAAGATAGGTTTTATTTGGGTGTTAGAAATGTATTTGATAAAGTCTTATTGGATGTCCCCACAGACTACAAGAAAAAAATAGGTTTTGTAAGGATTTATATTTGATTGATGGATCATATTTAAATTAATTCATTTATGTCAGAGTCAAGGTCTTTGCTAATATGTCCTAGGATCTTAACTTATTCAGCAGTTTTTCAGTGGCCAGGGTGAAATTTTCATTGTAATCATTGGGTTTGTGAAGGAAGAAAGAGGGTACAATGTTGATAGAGATAGCAAAAGTAAGGTTATGAAATTAAGTTTTGTCAAGATCTTTTGAGGCTAGAATGATAGACCAAAGTGAAGACTAGATTAAAAATGATAAAATGTCATGTTCTACACTGTGATCAAGATAGCCCCTAAGAGAGGACTGAGGGATTTCAATGAAGTGTGTGCTAAATACAAGTCTATTAAATGGACTACCAGCCAGGAAAGAAAAGTGAATGATTTAGTTGCAGATCAAGAAGGGTAACAGAGCTGTTATTTTCCTCACATCAGACCTGTTCTTGGATATTTGGGTGTCACATTTCAAGGGGGACTTTAATAAAATGTCATGTGTTGAACAGTGTGAATATCTCAGTGGTTTGTATTTATAGGCTTATCATGTGGAAAAGTCTAATTTTTTTTAGAGCTGAAAGGAAGACATTTCTAATAATAATTAGAACATTTCAAGATGGAATGAGCTGACTTGTGAGCTTGGGAGATTTTCGTCTCTGGAGGCATTAAAGGAGAAATTCTGTGACAACTTATTAAGAACGCTATCAAGGGGATGTTAACATTTGTGGGAAGCTGAGCTAGATACCCTTGAAGATCCTTTACAATTCCTTTAATGTGTGTGTTGTTTTTTTACATAAAATTTTGCTTTGATACCTCCACAGTCAGTATTTATCAATCTTGTCCTTAAAACTTTATTAATAATAAATACCCTATTTTACATGGCCCTTAAAGTAATGCTTTTTTGAACCCAGTTAAATGTGAGGTTCACAAGAATTCTACGAGTGGGGCAGGAGATGTCTTGCAGTTTTTAAGCAGCTATATCTTAGTGATTGAGCGTGTGGCTTCTGGATCCCCGAGCATCTGGGCTCTGCCACCTGCCATAAGACCTTTGGAAATATGTGCCCCTCTTTCCTCATCTGGGGTTTGGTGATGCATTATTCTATATATATGGTGCCTACACCATAGGGTTGTTTGAGTTTATGATCATATGATCATATGCTTGAGAATATATGCTTAGAACATTATGATATGCTTGGAACAGTATCTGACATGCAGGAGACATTTAGTAATTGTTAGCTAGTCCTCTTGTCATTTTTTCTATTTTACAGGTGAGGAAACTGGTGCTCACACAGGTTGTAACTTGCCCAAGTTTACGTCAATAATAAGTGGTAGAATTATTAAGAACTCTGTTGGGGGGCACCTAGGTGCTTAACCGACTGAAGCATTTGACTTCGGCCCAGGTCATGATCTTATACGGTTTGTGGGTTTGAGCCCCACATCAGGCTCTGTGCTGATAGCTCGGAGCCTGGAACGTGCTCTGGATTCTGTGTCTCCCTCTCTCTCTCTGCCCCTCCTCCACTTGCACTCTTTCCCTTTCTCTCAAAAATAAATAAACATTTAAAGGAAAGAATTCTGCTGAACTGAACAAAAACAAAATCAGAAATGGAGTAAAATTACCGATATATGGACTAATTTTGTACTAATTTGTATAACAGTATTGATTTCATTTTAATTTGTTAAATGAATCATCAGACTGTTGTGAATCTATTACTATAGATTTTGGGGAAAGCTCTGGTTTGCATATGTTTACATATATACACACATTCCAGACATAATACAGTAAGAAAATGCTTTCTAAAGCATATTGTAAATAAAGAAAACTACACTTTCCAAAAGATTTATGGTGCTTGATAGCATTTAAAAGGAAAGAGTTAACTTTGGTTTGTGTTGGCATTCCAGTATACTTGCTAAGCAATTTGAGCTTCTTATTTCTAGATGTGCTGTTAAGATTTCTAGAGGGATATAAGTCAAACTGAAGGCATCTCCTAGAAGAAAAGTCCAAATTGTCTCTTATTTATAGGGTTGAAATAAACAAAAATGATCTCACTAGAACTGTTCTATCTTTAATCACCTCTTATAATAATTTATTAAATGCTCTGTAGTTTTCTAGTCATGTGAGAGACAGTTTACATGGTATAGTAACATAGTTGTCCTCTGCAGATTGTATGATGTGCTTTAAGAAAGATGATCACTTTTGCCTTTCTCTCCTTGGCTGGCAAGGTCCTGTGGGGAACACATCTCTTATGGTAATGATTCTTTTATTCATTTACAAGGTTGTAAACATCTTGAGGGCAGATATTGTGTCTTAATAATCTATGTTTCTCAGTACTTGCGAAGAGCCTTTGTCTATAGTGAGTTTGTGAAATTGTCAAAGCATTGATGGTTTTATTGGAAACCTAAGAACTCATTAGATTGGCTGTATTACAAATAGTCGGTTAAAGTAATATAAGCCATTTGTCAGCAAGTTTATTAAAGTTATGTTCTTGAAAAGAACTGCTGTAGGCAAAACTGCATTTGACAAATCAGTGTCATGTGGAAAATAAGAGTTTAAAGGAAAAAAATACTCTCTAAAAGGCTTTAAAGGCATTCCAAGAACACTGTAAATGAGAGTTCTATGAGACAAATATTTCAAAAACAACCTAGATTTGTCAGCAGTAAAAATCACATTGAGTAAGTAAGTCAATTGATTAGAAAAGTTGTAGTGTGATCTGCTGAGGCAGATTTTCCTGTAAATTTTATTTGGCTTGTATGCTTTTCTTTTCTTTCTTTCTTCCTTTTTTTTTCTTTTTTTTTTTTTTAAGTAAGCTTTCTGCCCAACATAGGGCTTGAACTCATGATCCTGAAATCAAGAGTTGCACACTCGACCAACTTGGGCAGCCCACCCCCTCTTGTATTTATTTTAAAATGTTTGAACTAGTCTATAACAGCCTAAAATTTAATGACTTTAGCATTCATATTATCCTTTAATTTTTACAGTTCTCAGTAAAATACTGACTCCTTTACAAATCATTGTGATGGTTAAAGACATGTTTCTCTGGACCTGGTTTTCTATTCATATATTGAGAAGGTGGGATATATATTCTTAATTTCCCCTTTCTGCACCATCACAGCCCCTCTGCCTGGATGGCCTGCTAGAGGAGAAAGTGCTAATTGGTTTTCTTGTGATTATGGGAAAGAAATAGTTATGCACTTGGCACAGTTTTCATCTCTTTGAATTTACATTCTTCCTTTCCTTTCTTTAGAGCAGTAAAGAAAACTGGAAGAAATGAAGGCATTCATTTTATCGTAAAAGCTGAGGTGGCCTTGTACTTGACTCTCTTCATGTTTCAGGTCCCTGCAGGCTAGAATGAGGGTGTGGTAGAGAAGGGAACTTTTGCTGTCAAGGGAGCTGTGCTGGAGTAGAATTTAATCTTCAGTCTCTTGAGGAGGGGTTTTTCTCCTAACATTAATTATCTTTACAGTTGTTAAGAATTTTATGCCTGTCTGTCTGTCTGTATGCATGTATGTATTTAAAGTTGGGTATGGAGCCCAATATGGGGCTTGAACTCACGACCCTGAGATCAAGACCCTAGCTGAAATCAAGAGTTGGGCACTTAATTGACTGAGCCACCCAGGTACCCCTCAGATTTTTACTTTTATGTTTTGATAAGGTGGTACCTGTACATAGTAAACAATTCAAGATGCACTAAAGGTTATGGATTGAAAAATAAGTGTCCTTTCCATTCACCTACCTAGTTTTAAGTTCCCCAGGGCAGCTACTGTTAATTTTGTGTATTTCTGTGTATCCCTAACCCCCGACAGGGTGTTATATTCACTATTCTGAACCTTGCTTTTTTCCCCTTACTTACAATATATCTTGGAAATGAATCCAAATCAGTGTGTAATTTTGCCATGTGATTTTTAATAGCCAAATTTATGGACATTTATATTGTTTCCAGTCTTTTTAAGTAGATTATGAAGTTGGTCATGCTTATTTACTTGTGAAAGAGGAATTTGGGTTGCTGTTATAAATGTATTCTGTAACTTCAGATGGTATACTCAATGAGTATGAAGGAGACAGTGCTCTCTAAGAAATGTTTTCCTCAATGAGAAGGGTGGCAGGTCCTTTATAATCAGTCTCCTTGGAGAATGGTGATATTTCATGTGGAGATTGGTATAACTCATCAAGTACAGTATTCTTGAAGAGGCTCCCCCCGCCCCCTTACTCGTGTCTTTGAGTTTTACTCTTTAACTGCTGTATATAAAAAATTCGTATAGAGTCTGATTGAACCTGCCTATAAGTTTTGGGCCAGGCAGTCAAGTGACGTTGGGATGGGGGTGGGATGTTTAGGTTACAGTAGGTAGGAATTTTCAAGATATCTAGACAAGGTATTCTCTGCAGCTCAGTGGCAGCCCATCCCTTTCTTTCTTGGGTCAGTTGCATCTAAGTTACTGTTTTTTTTAAAAAATTCTGACTATAATGGTGCTGTTTTCTTTGGAGATCTACATTCCACGGCTATTTTTCTTAAATATATTCCGTTCTGGGAAAATAATGTAGATGGTGGAATATATACATATTGAAGGGATGTGTATTCGGATGTGCTTAGATTTGTTTTTAAAATTGGCTTTTTGAGCAGAATTTGCATCATTAAAAAAAGGTTTACAGTTGCCATTATCTTAGTCACTTAATTCTGAATGACTCAGGTCTTGATGAATGAATACCCAAGTAATGATGTTATGTTAGTAGTATCAGAACGGAAGATACTAATTTGTACTATGTTTATTTTGCTTTCTTATGGCCTCAAACTAATGTCTCCTTTTGTTATTTTCCTGCACACACCTAAGTTTTGCCCACGGAGATTGCCTTCTGCTCCAGTTGTGTGGGTGGGATATTATGAAAAAGAAGAAGGAGAAGGAGAAATGATACAAGTTGGAAGACCTGTCTTTTTTACCCCAACAGTGAATGTGACTGTTGAGGTATGTGCTCTTGAAATAGGTGTACCTGGTGCTGTGGACTATGGCTTTTTATTAACATTCTGTGGCTTTCTGTCCTTGTCCAAATGCTAAGTTTCTACCGTTCTTTTGAGGCCTGGCTAAAATGTTGCTTTGTAGGTGAAGTCTTTTTCTGACTTTGCTTTTTTCCTATTAACGTCTCTGTGGATTTTAAAAAGACATCTATTAAGGGGAGTTTATTACATATTTAACAGTGGATTCTTTATGTGTCTGATCCCCTTAGGGGACTGTGATCTGTATGAAGAATTGCATTTTGTCCCTATTTATATTCACAGTGGCAGTAAATGGCGTTCAGTAATTTTTGAATTAATGAATATAAGAAAACTTAATCCATCTCATTTTTTCTGAGGGAAAGCTGGTCTTTATATTCTTACTCTGACCTTTACTCACTTACATGACTTATTATTTGGTATTCCAAGTGGAAGTTTTACGTGTTCATAGAGATAGGGGAGGATTATTTTGATGGCTAGATAACTTTCTTCAAAAATTGTTTTATAGCTTTCCATCTAAAACCTCATAAGAGAACTGGGGAGCAAGTTTGTTTTCCAGGCATTGTACTCTTTTATTAAAAAGCTTAAGATGTGTTTGGGAAAAATGTTTTTTTTTAACTTTCTAACTTATTAATGTCCTCTTTACATTAAAAAAGAGTTCTTATGTTAAAAAAATATTTTAGGGTTGCTTGGGTGGCTCAGTTGTTTGAGCATCTGACTCTTGATTTCAGCTTGGGTCATGGTCCCATGGTTGTGGGATCGAGCCCTGCATTGGGCTCTGTGCTGAGCATGGAGCCTGCTCTCTCTCCCTCTCTTTCTGCCCCTCTCCCACTCTCATGCACATACACATGCATGCACTCTCTCAGAATAAATGAACATTTAAAAAATACATATGTATTTTGTAATAAAAGTAACTTAAGCTTTAGTTAATGACCATTCAGAAAAAAATGTAAAAGTATAAGAAGAAAATATAATTATATGCAGTTCCTCCTGTCAGACTCTCAGAAATTAAAACATTTGTTAACATTTGGTGCATTTCGTTCTTATCTTTTTTTTTTTTTTTTTAAGATTTTAGTTTCAGCTGATCTCCACACCCAGTGTAGACACAACCCCAAGGTCAGTAATTGCATGCTCCATCAACCGAGCCAGCCAGGTGCCCCTCATTGTTGTCTTTTTTCTGTTCATGGATTTTTTTGTTTGTTTGTTTAGTTTTTCACGGCAGTTGATGATTTATTGTTTTCTTGTTTGGCATTGAAGTAACTTTAGTCTTCACGTGGCACACTTCTGGTGAAACGAATCATTTAAGACCTCTGTAGATCACATCTAAGGGGTTGATATTGTGTTACCTTAGCAAATCAGAAATGCTTCCAAAATATTACTCGCTTTCTTTTTGAGGCCATTAAATTTTGTGTTTTGCTTTGGTTTTATTTCACTCCCACATAGGGATTTGGTGTTTGTGAAATGACTAGAGAAAAACAAAGCTACTTTGAAAGGCACTAGGGAGGCATCTAGGTGCCCTCATTGACCAGGTAACTCACTTTCGTGCCCATAGTCCATGACTCAGATTCATGCCTGAGGAAAACTGCCAATTGTTACATGTGATGTCCCTTGGGCATGTTGAAACTGATGAAACATTAAAATTTTTCAGATGCCAAGGGTGAGAGCTGGAGTGTTGGTACAACATTATATACTACAAGTTGCCCGTAGTAGATGTGTTGAAAATACTGTTTTTTAAAGTTTGATTACTTTAGAATTAATGAATCTTCACTCTGAAGAACTTATGAGTTATATGTAGGAGAAAAAAAGATATGGTCAAAAGGGTTTGAAAAATAATAAATGTAGGACCGGGTTATATTGAATAGAGGGTATGGATCAAAGGCAACTAACAAACATTGGTGGGGAGCCCATGTTTCCCTGTTCCCTGCTCGGGTCTGGTGATTGTTACCTAGTAAAGCATTAAAAAAATAGGTTTAATTTTATCAGTATTTTAGCTGCTCCAATGTAACATTTGGAAATTTTTATTTGCTTGCTTATAAGTATAAATCAGTTCCTAGGTAATTACATTTTGGCAGCTTTGTAGTATCAGTGGATTGAAACTTTGGAAACTTGGGTATGTGAAAGTGCACGGAAATAAGTAATTTTGGGAAGTCATCATTTTCGGATCTTGGAAGAGTTTTGTCTTTATTGGAGGAGGAGATTCACTTGTGGAAACACAGCCAACACATGGAGGGCTGATCACACTGACTCCGGTAATCACTTCCTGGTTATGGTGCGTTAGTTTCTTGGTAGCTTATACCTTATTAATTTACAGATACACAGATATATTCTGTCTCTCTCTTCTCTTTTGTAACATAATGGGCAAGAGACAGGCTTTGGAGCCTTCCAGATGTGGCTTTGATACTTAATGTAGCCTTGGACAAGTTTCATTTTTCTCACCTATAAACTGAACGATAATAGGGCTATTTGAACATTCATTGAGATATTGTGTGTGCCTAGCACAGTGCCCGATGGGTAATGAGAGCTCAACAGTGTGAGGTCTTAATAAGCAAATTCTTCTTCCTTCCCCAGCAGTCTTGGTTTTCTCCACAGCTTCTGGCCAGTTTTCTCTTCAAAAACACCTCCGTGGCTTCCTGTTGACTGAAGGGCACTTCCTTGGTCTCTTGCCCTGATTTAATGCTATTTTGAGGATCCCTGTTAGCAGAGTCACTTGACAAACCTTTGTTCATTCGCTTGCCATTTGATGTATCCAAAGATTATGTGGAGTGATTAAGAGTGCGCTGGGGCCTTCTTGCCTTGGTCTGAATGCCACTTCTGTAACTTCAGTGCTGTGTGATCTTTTCAAGTTAATTAACCTAACAATTTTCTTGTCTGCTAAACGAACAATAATGATACCTACCTTATAGTTTTGATGTGAGGTCATTCGACAAAATAACATACAGGAGGTGTTTAGATTGTACAGAATAAATGCTAGCTGTTGTTATGAGCCAGGCTCTCCGTTGGTACTTAGGTTATTTAGTCTCCTCATCATCAGTGACTTTCATATGTGTATAGATAGCACTTTTGATATTTGTTAGGTAAAATAAGTCTTACACAAGGCTCCCCAACACAAAATTATTGGCACAATAATGGTAACCACGTGAAGAATGTGTGCTTCATTAAACATACGTGCACATGTGAGATACTCTTACATGATGTTCTCAGGAGTTGTCAGGTGAGATGTGGTGAGTGCAGCTATAATCATGAGAATTCCATGGTGCTGGGCTTGGAGATTATGGCACTCTTTTTTTTTTTTTTTTTTTTTTTTTGGTTAAATAATTGAATGAATGACAGCTTCAGCATGATATGAACACTTATATTTATTATTTTCCAAGTTGCTGGCTTTCAGTGGCCTTATATTCTGATTTGGACCTAAGGGCCATTCAGGGACCAAATAATACTTGCATTGTTAATACTTTTAAAACATGTATTAAGGTAATTCTTTCTGTGTGTTACTCTGTTGTTCTAGGTGATACTGAGTTCTTGTTTTTGTATGCCATGCTGGGTTTGGTTTGTTTTTTGCACATCATTTTTGATTTAAATAGTAGAAAAGTTACCGTTGGGTCGAGAAGAGGGTTTGCCAAATTATCTGTGGAATTAGTTATGTACTATTAGGGTGGGCATTCTCTGAACCCTCTTCCGTCGCCTTTGTTGGGTATGTGATCTACGAGAATCTGCTGTAATTGCATCATTTCTTGTTAGCTTCCATTGGGCTGAATTCAGCATGAACTTGTAGTGAACATAACTGCATGCTTACAGTTCTGAATGAGCCGGAAGAGTTGTGAAGGTCAAGTAAATGCATTAGATTCAACAGAATTCTTCCCATAAACATGGAAATTAATTGTGAGGGCCTTTGAGTTAGTATCTACGAAACACCTGAAGTATTTTAGCAGAGTTAACTTTAGTATCCACTTGGTGATTCGTCTGTCAAATATTTGTGCAGGTTTTTTCTTTTCTCTTTTGGAACGCTTCATGAGTTTCATGCATCCTTGTCCAGGGGCCATGCTAAATCTTCTCTGTATTGTTCCAACTTTTAGTCTACATGCTGCCAAAGCGAACACTGCATGTTTCTTAATCGTTTCCTATTATTATCCTAAAGCATACAGCTTAAAATATAATAGAGGAGTACAGTTGCTTAGAGGGGTCACAAAGACTGTTCGTAGAAGTGGTTCTTGGATTCTCTATATCATTGGACTCCATTTTGCACAAATAGTAGACAAAGTCAGTTTCGTAAGTTTAGAAGGCTACTAGAAAGCAGAAAGCGACTGTTAAGAATCCACAGGAATCACAAATAGATTTGTTTCTAAGAGAATAAATATAAGGACTAGCAGAAATAAGAAGAAATATAAAGATGATCCATTTGTGCTTTAGCAAAATAGCTTGGTATTAGAAACAAGGCTTTGAAGTCAGACAGCCTGACTTTGAAGTCCTGCTCTGCCACTTACTTCCCATAGGACCAGAATGACTTAACCTCTCCACACATCAGGCTCTCCTTATGTAAACTGAGAATAGACACACAACTATCAGAGTAGGTTGTCGTGAGGATTATATGAGATTACACATAGTAAATGCTCAACACAGGTCTGGCACATAGTAAACGCTCACTAGACAGGTTATAAAGTATCCACAAACAGGGAGTCATTACCAAGGAGTCTGTGTCATCTATTCAAACAATCATATTGCTGGTAAAGCAGCTAAGGTATAATCCTGAATTTGCCAGCAACTGTAGGCGGATTTAAATGAGTAAAGTGACTCATAGGCTTGTCTTGGTTCTAAGTATGTGTTGTTGGCAATTTTGTCACTCAACCCTGCCCCCAAATGTGGGAGTTACACTCATACTCAACAACTAGTAATTATGCTTCTCATCAGTAGTAATGGTATTTAAATACTGTTACATCACTCCATATCCTTTTTCTCTATGAATCACCTTACACATAAACGTAGGAGTTACTAGTGTGATTTGGGGAGTTCTAGGGAACCAATAGTGATACTGTTTCTTCTCCTTGAGAAGTAAGACACAAGAGACTGACAGATGGAGATCAAAATGGCTTCTGTATTGGTTGATCTAAGGATGTGACATTAGATCCATTAGGTCCAATGGGCCTTATCAGCCCATCTTGACTTAGACTTCCCCACTGGGTGACTAGCATAGCTGAGCAACCACAGACCTCCCCTCAGGACAGGTGCCTTCATGCATGGAGAACAGACCAGATGGCTTGCCCCCCAGGGTGGCTGAGAGAGAGAGAGTGAGAGAGAGAGAGAGCGCAAGGAGCTGAGCCGAGCCAACCTCAAAAGTCCTTCTGCCCCTATAAGAGGGGAAGAGTATGGGGAGAGTTCTGGAGTGTTCATACATGGATTTAAAAGCATGATCTAGTACATTCAGCCAAGTGGGCAGGACCTTCCTGTCAAGAATGTGAGACTACGATTTTGGGAGTAGTTTCTGGGAGTAGACAGGTAGCTAAATCAGGAAGATGTGGGGAGAGGAGTGGGCTTCATCTTTCTTCGCCTTTTTTTGCCTTTTTTTAAAAAAATTCCTTCCCTCCTCTCCTTCCCTCCTCTCCTTCCCTCCTCTCCTTCCCTCCCTCCCTCCCTCCCTCCCTCCCTCCCTTCCTTCCTGGATATGAAGTACTTGTAAATATGCAGAAGTGCTAATCAGAAATAGATGGTGACTTCTCATTTCTGAATTTTAGAATCTTAATAAAATTTTAAATGCTACCTTGAAATAGAATTAAAAAAAACTTAGAATCTTTTGTAAAGGTGTACTTTTTGCAGGGAAAGTATTTCTGAAAAATAGCTTAAAATCTAATTGTTAAAAATAAATTGATATGTTAAGTGTTGAGCTGGTTGAATAGTTGACAATAGTAATAATTCTGAGGAATTAGTTTCATCCTTTTAAGAAATACTTGGTGAGCAGCGACCGTGTGCTAGACCCTATGATTAGATACAGTGACCACAGGGTGAATGAGAGAACTGTGTTTTGTTCATGGAGCTTACAATTAAATAACACGTCAGTAAATCATATGTCAATAAAATGTTATGGGTTCCTGTTTCAAAGAGAACTCAAACAAAAGAAGCAGTGGCTGGTTCTCCCTTTATGCCAGCAGGTATGGGTGGTTCACCTGGAAGCAGACTGTCATTCCTGATTGCATTTGAGAAAAACTTACCTTCTCAATTACAATAAATCTTTGCCAGTAATTGGCTTTAGGACTTTAAATATTATTTTGTTTCTCCTCTTTCTAGAAAATAGGAAGCAAGTAATAGAAGGCTGCCCAGGAATTATTGCTATGACTATAATTTTAAGCATTTTCTTAGTTATGGAAATATTAAATACCTAGCTGATACTGGGTGCTCCGTGTTTAAAATATTAGAGATGTGCCCTGTTCTTGCTTGCTTGGCCAGGATAGCCTTGCAGGTCTGTGTGGGTCATGTGGGTCACTTGGAGGAAAGAGGGAGAGCAGGCCAGGGGAACTTTGCTCCCTCTCTCCTCTACCCGACCTGCCTGCCTGGCTTGGCAGTTGGGCTTCTGTATAAGGATTTTCGGGAAGAAATGTGTTCTGCACATTGAATGGCAAATTTAAAAACTATTCATTTAAAGTATGATATATAATAGGAAATATCAATGTCATGCTGATCGTGATAGAATATAAATATTTTGAATGAAAAGATACAAATCCTGTTTGTAAATCCTGAAGAGCATTTAAGCTTACTTATTTTGAATGTTTTTATGGTATCAGACCATGTGGATTAAGCCAGAGAAATATGAACGTATTATGTGGATACTTGTGTGACTGTTTTGAGAAGAAATCTGGGCGTTTCTGGGGACTTTTGGGTTCTTTCATGTAGTTTGCTTTTAGCCTTTGGCTGTCTCTTCCTTGATCACCATTATTTGTCGTAGTTTTCCCAGTGAACATGGGAAAGAGAGAAGGAAACCAATGATTTTTTCTAAGATTATTACTCAGTTGGGGGAGGAAGAAGGAGATTAGTAGGTGTTGGGGGTTGTGCAGTTTTTGAGGACATTGTTTAACATGGAATTGAGTGAGTTAGGAGAGGGGGAAATAGGACGGGGCTGGGGTGCGAGGGAATATTGGATGATAGATGACCTCCCTGTGGAGGGAAGAGACCCTGGGTTAGTCTTCTCCCAGGACCACCAGGTGGTGCTTTTGGCCTAGACTCCCCCGGGATCCTGGCATGCTGTTTCAGAATCAGCTTTATAGGGGCCAGTAGGGGGAGGCAGGCAGGGATATGTACCTTGTAGGTGCCTGCATTTAACATCATCTCATACGAAACACCCAGTTAAAATCCGTGGTATTTCAGGCTCTTTTGTGACTGGTGCACCTGCCTTTATTTTATTTGTTTGTTTTTAGTTGTGTTTTAATGTTGATCTGCTTAACTCTGTGTATTTCTCCTCTGAGTGTTTCCTCCAGCCTTGAATCTAGAACATGAGAAAATAACTGCTGAAGTTTTCAGCAGTGGTGCCTAATTAAGATTTTACCATTAAAAGAACTCTTATTTTTGATATATCTTAGCCCATAGTGCACTAAGAAAGTGATCACAAGTAGCTGAAACCATTGCTTAGGCACCACTGGTACTTGGGGCCTCTTTTGGTTGAAAGATGAGGTTGAATGAAGGAACTCTGATTATAGACCAGAATAACTTATTCAAATTATTTCAAGGAAAAACATTATTTGTATTGAGCAGGAAGTGTAAGCCACCAGGAGCTGAAGCATGAAGCAGCTTCTGTCTATGTTCTTTTAGGCTGAAAGGTCTCTACGATGGTGACTCACTCTGCTCTCTCTCTCAGGTCCTGCGTTCCTCTTTGCAACAGCTGCTTTTTCTCAGCTTACTGGTCGTTTCTGCTTCCTCTGTTGTTCTGTTGCCTTTGGTCACCACTGCCTAGTAAGCTCTTTACCTTAGGATGTTTTCTCTTTAACTCCCATTAAAAATGGACTCTCGTTTTTATCCTAGTTCACATTCCTTAGAGAAGACTGGTTGAATAAATTATATTAATGTATTAGGTAGGAAGCTTTCCAGCTACGGAAAAGGTTAAGGTAGATCTGTTGATGTATTGGAGCCAGACTGAACTGTCTGTTCCATGACGGCATGTTGTAGTTTGGCGATTAGCCGCCGTGGTGGGAGAAGAAGTGGCATGGAGGTTCGGAGGTGCCACAACCGGGGCTTGGAGCCCCTGCTTCCTCCCTATAAGAATGGGTCGCTAAGCCTTTATTGGCACACCACTGGGTAGGTCTGCAGATGTGGATATGCACAAGCTCCAAGATGCACTGTTAAATGAAAAAGAGTGAGGTGTAGAGCTATTTATAGAACAATTCTAGTTTCTGAGTAGAAAAGGGAGACTGAAATCTGTGTGTGCATGCGTGCATGTAGATTCTTGTATAGTGTGGAGAATGTTTTTTGCAGGTATTGGTGGCTGCTTTTAGGAAGGGCATTTAGGTTTGGAGTGTGGTGTGTGTGTGTGCAGATCAGAGTTCAGTTTTGGACACTTTGTAGTTGATTATGAACACCAAAAGCCAATAAAATTCTTATATAATCAGAATAGTGTCGGTGTCATATAATCAAAATAGTGTCAGTGTCATTTATCTAAGTCTCGAATATTATGAGGTGTGTAAAAATAAGTATAATAATCCTAATGTGGAAAGTGTCAAGATCACATGCATGCATTTCTCCTACATGCCATACGTGTACAAATGGCCTTTGTACCTTTCTTCACGATTGCCTGTGGCTTTATCACTTTCTGCTTTGCTAGTTCTGAGATTTCAAACAGTCCTCTCGCCCTCTTTTTGGAGTCTTTTCTGTGTAAGCTTTTACTGTGTCACTGATAAAATCTATTTTCTTCCTGAAGACACCTTGTATTCCCTATTCTAATGTAGGCTGGCTGCTCTCTAGGCAACTACACATTTGGCATCTGGAAATGTCTAATTTTAGCCTTCTGAGATTTCATGGATCCCGTGTCTGCCTTCTTTTTTATTCTGTTACAGAAAAATTATTCTGGCTCTTGTTAAAACGGCAAAGACGTTGTACACGAGAATTGCAGTTGGGGTCAAGACTGTTGGCAGTAGGGGAGAGAGATCAGGCTCCACTCCAAACACAGGAAGGACAGGTGGAGTTCATAGCCACCAGGCAGACTGAAGGTTTCAGTGCATGGCGCGGAGGGGGTGGTCCTTGCTACGCTGACCGAACAGGATTCTGGATAAAGGCACGCCAGGGTGACTAGCTATCAGGGTGTGGGGGCACTCCTGCTAAACTGACTTAGCAGGATTCTTGCTGCGGCTGGGCCAGGCCAGGCTAGGCAGGCCGAAGATAGGACAAGGCTAGGAGGAGCCTGACTGAAGTTTGGAAAAGGAGAGAGTCTTTGTCAGTTCTTTTTATTGTTGTTTCGTTTTTCTGTAGTGTGTTCTCATATTCTTTTTAAAAGAAACATTGGGTGGGCAGTGAACTTTGAATCATGTATTGGTTTTCTGTCCCTGCTGTAACAAATTCCACAAACTTAGTGGCTTAAAACAACATAGATTTATTCTTTTATATTTCTGGAGGCCAGAGTCTGAGCTCAGTTTCACTGGACCATAGTCAACGTGTCAGCTTAGTTGGTTCCTTCTGGAGCCGTTTCTTAGCCAGTTCTGACTTCTGGAGACCACCTTTGTTCTTTGCCTGCCAACCCCTTCCTTCCTCACAAGCGCTCCAACCTCTTCCATCGTCATACTTTCTTGTTTCCCTTCTATAAAGTCTCTTATGGGGCGCCTGGGTGGCTCAGTCGGTTAAGCGTCTGACTTTGGCTCAGGTCATGATCTCACGATTCGTGAGTTCTAGCCCCACATTGGGCTCTGTGCTGACAGCTCAGAGCTTAGGGACTGCTTCAGATTCTGTCTGTCTGTCTGTCTGTCTCTCTCTCTCTCTCTCTCTGCCCCTTCCCAACTCACACTCCATCTGTCTCAAAAATAAATAAACATTAAACAATTTTATAAGGTGCTTTATGATTCCGTTGGGCCCATCTGCACGATGCAGGATAATCTCCCCATCTCAGGATCCTAACTTACTACATCTGTAGATACCTTTGCCATATAAGGTACACTCACAGGCTCCAGAGATGAGGATGTGGACATCTTTTAGGGGTGAGGGTCATTTCTTGAGCTTTAGCAGACCTGATAATAGCTAAAAATGTTTTTATTTTTTCTCCGTGATTCATTGATAGTCGGGCTTGGTATAGAATTCTAAGTTCATGATCATTTTTTTTTCTCAGAACTTTGGAAATAGAGTTTCATTATCTTTTAGCTGGAAAGAAGTTTGATACCAATCTGATTCTTATTCCTCGGTGTATGACTTGAAATTTTCCCTCTCTCTAAGCTTCTGAGATCTTTCGCTTATATTAAATACTACAAATGGCTTAAACTGAGTGTAAACTTAATGTGTGAAGTGTCCAGTTAAGTGTGATTAATGTCCGCAAGCATGCCTCCAACATGACTGTTAACGTTTGCAAAGTGGTTTCCAAATTGTAGGTCCCTGAAGAGGAGTAAGAAGGAATAAATAGAATAGGACAGAAAATTTCACAGAGCCGTCCTACAGTAGTTATACACATTGTTCCCCAAAACGTGTTTCACTTGTATATGTGTGGTGTGTTAAAACTTTCCAAAACCTTCCAAAATTTAGCTTGTATTCATTTAGTGTCTGAAATAGAGGCTGACGTTCTCACATTAAAAATTATGTTAAGAATGAAATGTGTTTGAGGGGAACATTCCTACCTAGTTTTAGTTTAATGTTTTCAATCACAATTTTCTTCGTTGCTTTATGACAAAAGTTAGGGCGAGTAGTAAGCATGTGGTTAACTTTGCGGCAGGAGGTGAAGGCGTGTTCTAAAGCGGCTTGTCTCAAGCCCCTGTTTGTTGTCAGATGGAAATGCCGGGTGTAGGCTGCCGTGGCTCATACTTGGGATCTGGCCTGAAAGACGTGTTTTTACCCTCAACAAACATCATCTTTGTTAGAATATCTGGAGTCCGTGTAGCCACAGAAAGGTCTTTTCTTCTCCCTTAGAAACGTTTTCTTTCTTGTGCTTGTTTCACAAATAGTTTAAAGTAGAGCTGCCTTCCACTTTTCTGTTTCAGTTTGTTGCAAGAATGTATGAGGCACCACCTAACTCACCTGGTGTGCTTGAGAACTGTAAAATAATAATGAAATCTTGGAGTAGATAAGTTTAATCTATGAGGACTGAAGCCGCCGTTAATTCCCAGGGCCGGACTAACTGTCTAACAAATGGTAAAGTACTTCTTAAGTTGGAATAGGTGATTTGTATATAGTAGTCCTGTCAGAATGTACACTAGGAAGAATGTCCGCTTTGAGGTTTGTTCTGTTGGACTGAATTTGAAATTTAATGACTGTGAATGACTTGTTCATTACAACGTGGGGTTAATTGAGTGAGAGATACTCAGCTACATTGCCTGCTTTTAAAAAATGTCTTTCAGGAGGATGCTTGGTTCTTAGAAGTTCTTGTGTTTAAAGGGAATTAGAAGGCTTCTGGAGAGTTGTCACTTTTTGAAATGCTTCATAAGATGCGATAGCTGTCATTATCTTCCACAAATTTGTGCCCAGATAGGTTTTACTGTATACTTGCGTGTTTAATCCAGTGGCTCTCTATTTTTACTGCTTAAAACATGCCTTTTTTCTTTGCAACATTGTTGCCTTAGATGTGAAGTCAATAAAAATAATTTTATTTCATCTGGCTTGAATAATGTAATAGAGGTTTTTTAAATTAAGTAATGACATGTGATGTAGGTGCCGAATAACACAACTGTCATTGTTTAATAGGTGCCTGGAACTTTGTGTACACTTGCACACAGACACAAGGCAGCTGTTGATAACCCTTTGTCTTCAATGTTTTAGGGCAAATTCTTTGTTCTTGCAATGGAATTTCTAAATAAGCTTTCAGAATGAAATCAAAGGGAGGATTCTAGTGCAATTCTTCATAAACTTCTCAACTATAGATCAGACACTATGATGCATAATTCAACTATAGTGAATTCTGCAGAGGGATATTAACTTCCTACTCTAAAGATGGTTACCTCACAAGGTGGATTATTAAATAATGTCTTTGCACTCCATGTTGGGAACAATTGGCATTTACATTTAGTCTCTTCTAGGAAGCAGGTTTGGCTATATTTTATAAAATTAGTATGCCTTTAAATTCACGCTTTTTTTAGAACACATTTGTCAGCATTACAGAATTTTCTCTCCACAAGGAAATACAAGGACAAGAAAGTTCTAAAGGAATTTAAAGATTTAGAACTTACTTTATTTGGTTTAGAGCCAAGTCAACTACTCTAACCATGTTTAAAGTACATGATTTTTCTCTCCTGAAATTAGGATACAATTTCATCCAATTTCAATATGACCTCTATTACGTGGTTAGGTTTTTTCCTTTTTGGAAATCTCTAGACTGGAGATGATCCCTGGAAAGCTTTATATTTTATAATTTGCCACAATGATGGGTTCTTGGGATACTTTGCATCTTCTCAACTCTGTACTGTTTTCAGTTCTTGCCTTTATACTTTTAAGGCTTTCATTGTTAAGTAGGAAAGACGGTTGAGACTCCTATGACTGTAGCAGCAATGAAGGTCTGATATAGAATACATTCAAAGAAAGCACTCATCCATTGAATTTGGCCTGATCACCGTAGATATTCATGCTTCGTTGTTCTGATAATGGAAGTGGAATTTAGTAAGTGGTCAACTTTCCTAGTTTGAGTTTAATTTTTTTAAATTTGCTTTCCCTACCCTTTTGGAGAAATGTGAGTGTAATGTTGTAAAACTGGGCAACAGAAGAGGGAAAAGGAATTGACAGAGGTCCCTAAGTCTAGACTAGGGTAATGAATATATAATTGAGTTGATTATCGCAGACTTTTGACTGCATTAGTTCACTGTGAAGATCTAGTCTGCATTTTTGTTATTTTATTGAACCATTCTATTATTTATTCACATTTCCCCCAGAGGAGAGCGTATTGACAGTCTGAGAAAAGCAGTGACATAAACATTTTTTCCCAAATAAAGTTTTAAAAATTGACAAATTCCCATTTTTTTTCCAATTTTTCCTATTATATTGATGATCTCATTGGCCTAAATCCCCAGAGGTGAAATTGTTAGGTAAAGGACATGCCTGTTTTTAAGATTCTGGGGACATATTATCAAATTGCTTTCCAGAAAGGTAAGTCTCCCCCAGAGTAAGCTACTGCAGATTTCCCCACACTCTTTGTCAACATTGAGTAACATCAGTGCATTTTTTGTCAGTCTGAGATAAGTATAAAGATATTTTAAAACTTGTATTTCTTGAGTTTCTAATAAGTTTGATTTTTTTTCCATTCCTTGGCTTTTAAATTTAGATTTTATTTTTATCAGAGCTATACTTGGTTTAAAGATTCAGCAGTCTGTATGACTTATTTTGAAAAATAGCTGACTTCCATACTCCTCCCTCCCCACAGCCCACCTCACAGAAGTAACCACCTTTCTCTCCCAGGCTGATTCGTTTTCTGTTTTCTTCCATAGTGCTAGAGAGCAAGTCTGGATTGCCACTTCCTGCTTCCACAGTCGCAGGCAGTATGTGTTGGTTTCCTGCTCTGGAAGGCGAAGATGTGCTTTTCTTCCCCACACCTAACCTCTTCTGTATGCATGCGCATCCCCTTCGGTCTCAGGGAGTTGACTCCTTTCATCATCACCTTTCTTGGGTCCAACCCCACCCTTCCCTCTCCTCAGGAGCCACCATTTGCTGGGCCTTTGAGGGAGGGGGTTTGAAGAATCCCTGTAGAGTCACTTCAGTGTTTCCAGAGGAATGAATATGAAAGTGTGTGTTGTGTGTGCCATCTTTCACTGCAAGTCCTTTCTTGTGTCTTTATTACTATTTTTCTTTCTTGTGTCTTTAGCGGTCATTTTTATAAAATAATCCTTAAAATTACGGGCTATGGAGTCATGACTGTCTGGATTTGAGTCCCAGTTTTGCTCTTTAGTAGTTTTGTGACCTTAGACAGTGGGCTAAATCTCCAGGCCTCATATGCTACCTATGGTAGGGTGTCGTGGTGAGACATAAACGGGATAAGGGATGTAAAGAGCTTTTCACAGTACCTGCTGCCAGGCAGTATCGTCCTGTCTGCCAGGGAGTTAGTGAGAGCACAGATGTGGTTGTGGCTGTTATTGTTACTCTTGTGAATTTCTTGCTCATGGCCATTGCCCACATTTCCAATGGAGTGCTTGTCTTTTTCTTCGTGAGAAGAGGTTCCTTTGACATAGCCTGTCCCTAGTCTTTTGTTTTTCTTTATGGTACTTGGGATGTGTCATCATATGCATGCTATTTCATGTCGTGATCTCTACCACTCTTATCAGATTTGTATTTTTCAGGGATACCTGGTGGTGGTAAGAAAAAAGGGTATGTGTGCAGCAGAATTGGAGATTAGCATAGTAATTGGGGCATTTGATGAGGGAGGACCTCAGGGGCCAAATGAAGGAGTGATTATTTTCATCATGTAGGAGAAATAATTTTTCTAACTCCTGAAGTGTATCTTAACACTGTTTATTTATTTAAAAAAAAATTTTTTTTTTTAACGTTTATTTATTTTTGAGACAGAGAGAGACAGAGCTTGAACGGGGAGGGTCAGAGAGAGGGAGACACAGAATCCGAAACAGGCTCCAGGCTCCGAGCTGTCTGCACAGAGCCTGACGCGGGGCTCGAACTCACGGACCACGAGATCATGACCTGAGCTGAAGTCGGACGCTTAACCGACTGAGCCACCCAGGCGCCCCTTAACACTGTTTATTTTGTGGACAGATTACCTCAATTTGTAAAAGCATTCTTGAATGTTCTTCTCATCATATACCCAGATGGGTTTCATCTGAAAACTCTGAGCTTTCGGTTTGTTTCAACTCCAACACTTGTTTCTCCGAAATTAGATCCAAAATTGATTCTTGAGGGATAAGATTTATCATCTCCTCTAAGTTAATGCCATGTTAATAAATTTACTTTCTTTTGAATATCATATATACTACTGAAATGGTAGATATGTTGATATTTCAAAGCCATAGTTACAGATAATTAACTCAGCCTTTTAAGTTTATTTGATTTTGCTAGTTTGTCCTTTTAGGCAATATTGATTTATTGTTTATTTTTTGTTTTATCTTAGGTTTCTAATTAATTAACTTTATGGTTTTTTAAATAACAGTTCATCTAAACTTGTTCTCTCCGCAGATTCGGACCAGGATGTAGCCCTCAAACTTGCCCAGGAGCGAGCCGAAATAGTTGCTAAATATGACAGAGTAAGTATTCAGATTTACTCTTTGAGTCTGTTTTATCAGAAAAAACATATAAATAGAAATGGATTTGTTTTTTGGAGAGCTTGAATTACAGAAGCAGTTTATTTATTTCATGTGACCTTTGAAGTCATCTTTATTCTCTCTTCTTCCCTCTGCTCCACCCACCCTGGTCTCTTGCTCTTCTCCCTACACACTGAGCTTTGCGCTGGCCATTTTTTCTGCCCAGAACATTGTATCCTAGATAGTCTCAGACCTCATTGCCTCACTTTTTTCCGATCTTTACCCAGATGCTACCTTTTTAGTGAGATCTTCTCTGACCACACTGTGTAATAGCAAGTACCCCCTCCTTCCCCAGCTATCTGGGTCCCTGTTCTCTCCTTTCTCTTTCACCACAGCACTTATGTCAGCATACTTTATATTACACTTACTTTGTTTTTCGTCTACTCTCACTCCTAGAATGTAAATGGAGGGTAAGAATACCTTTTGTTTGATTTACTCTTATATTCTAAATATCTAGAATAGTTTCTGACTCATGCTAGGTATTCAATAAATATTTGAATATGTTAGTATATAAAATTAAATACCCATTTTATTTATAATTTATGTGTGGTATTAAAATTTTAACACGGATCTGAAAATTTGAACTTATACATTATATATAATCTCCATTAGCATTTTATCTCTTTGTTAGTTATGAAATCTGGTTTTTGATACTTTAGAAAATCACAGTTGTTGACAGTTCACATGTCTTCTCATTATTACGTTACCTCTTGAGATCTGTAATGGGTTGTAGGCAGTGATTTATAAACGTCATGTTTTATATTTATATCACTTGCATGTAATTTCATATCTGTTGCTTTTGATTATTTGTGAGAATAACAGGAGCATCAAATTATAGAAAGTCATCTGGACTGTGCCCTGCCCCCAGGGAGGCATACAGGCGGTGCTCAACTTAACAGCTATATTCCCACAGTTCGTTTTTAAATTGGTTGTTTGGAACAACCTGACACAAATTCCCATTATTGTGAATAGATTTTAGTGTGATCTATGAAAAACCCAATTAATTTATTTAACTGCTTAACTAACTTAAAATCAGTAGAACTGTCATTCATTCATGTTTGTATGAATTTTTTTTCCATGCAGTTAACACTTAGTGACTGGGCTAGCCGTTGTACAGTCATTGATAAAATATATGCAGATGGAGGGGTCCACAAGACAGTTGGGTATTGAGTCTGAAATGTGATGGGTTGGTGTAGACATTTGGGGTTCCTACTAATCAGTGCTAGTTCACGGCCTCACAAGTACAGTGAGAAGAGCAGTGGGCTGAGGGCGGGGCTCTGGGCACACTGAGAGGGATCTGTGAAGACCCATCAAAAGAAGAGTTGGATGGTATGGGGAGAGCCAAGAGAGGCTGGTGTCATGGAGGTTGAGGCATGGGGAATGTGCAACACTGACGGGCACACCGAGCAGAGTCCTCTAGATAAGAACCGAGCAGTGTCCACTGGATTGGACAATGGAAGATCATTTTTGACCTTGGCAAGAATCATGTCCAGGCTGATGTATCTATGAAGTAAAGAAGTAGAGAGACAAGGTGGATAGCTTACTGTTCTGAGAAGTTTGGATGAGAAGGCAAGAACGAGTTTTTTTCCAAGATAGGTCGATTCAAAAACATTGAAGTTTGGCAGTTCCTTCCCGAGTGGCTTTCTTGCCCTTCGTTGCTCCCACGTCCCCAGTTGGCTTCTCACAGGAACCCAGGTCTGATAAGTCAGGGCTTAGCCTGTACCTAGGAAATGGTGATTCTATTACCAAAAGTCGTTTTTTTTAAAGTTAATTTAGGGTGATAATGCCTCATTTCTAGCTCTTTATAAAAAATAACTCTTGTGGCCTTTTTATTCTGAATAATTATTCAGTTTTATAAATTCCCAGTAATACCCTTCTTTGTTCCCTATTACAGGGACGAGAAGGTGCAGAGATTGAACCTTGGGAGGATGCTGATTACCTTGTTTACAAAGTCACGGACAGATTTGGCTTTTTACAGTAAGTTGTATCGATTGAAAGTTAACTTTTTATTATGATGTTTCTATGGTGACCCATTATATTGATTTTCTTTATTTTTAATAGCCCTGCTATGAAGGAGATGCCTGGACTGGTCCTGCAGTGTGCTTTTTGTTATTAAATTCCTAGCATTTTTAACCTCTATGATTAAAATTGAACTACAGTTAAGAATACAATTTTTAATATTTGTTGTATTTTAGTAGGGACATAAAGTGCAATAAATGAGTTGTATCAATAATTTAGCAGAATTAAATGGAAATGAATAACACTTTGTATTTCAGAAATAATTACAAAACATTTCATTTTATGTAAATGCGTTTTAAAAATAATTAGCAATTAGAACTTTAGTGTTATGCAGCCTAAATATGAGCAATGAAAAGAAATGCTGTTGATCTTTCCTATAGTTATAAATGTCTCCATGTTATTGCTTCTCAAAATTAATTCCATTTATCCTGAGTATGTTATGTAAACAGTTGAGGGAGGTCTAGACTACTATAAAGTAAAGTGGCTGAAGTGGTTTTGACTCTTGGAAACATCTCGCTAATGATGAGAATCTGCCTGTTCTGGTTCTGGCATTGTTTAGGCAGATTCCTACAGGCTGGAGACTCCTCATCATCTCTACAGTTTGTTTGGTTCCATCCAATTTAGTGATTAATTTCTCGTTCAAATTTATTTTTTTCCCACTCTGATTTATTATAAAGAGGAAGAGCCAGGGTTTTTCAATTTATGGTACATGATTACATTTTGGAGAAAAAATGTAATTTCTTGATAGTTCATAGGAGCAACTTGTAGTCCTCAGACTTTGTTTTCTCCTTCTGTTGAGTTTTCTTGCATTTAGAAAGTATTTTTTTGTATCATGTTTTTCTTTAGGTTGAGCAAGCAAACAAATTAACAGAAACAGTTCTGGGAGTTGGAGAATGTGCCCTTTCTTGTGGCTTTGCTGCTCTCAGATAACACTTTAAAAAAATTTTTTTTTTCAACGTTTTTTATTTATTTTTGGGACAGAGAGAGACAGAGCATGAACGGGGGAGGGGCAGAGAGAGAGGGAGACACAGAATCGGAAACAGGCTCCAGGCTCCGAGCCATCAGCCCAGAGCCTGATGCGGGGCTCGATCTCACGGATCGCGAGATCGTGACCTGGCTGAAGTCGGACGCTTAACCGACTGCGCCACCCAGGCGCCCCTCTCAGATAACACTTTAGTGCCTCATCTATAAAGCAGAATCAGTAACTGCTCTGCGTACCTAGAGTATAGTTGAAGCTTTGAAGAAGTGAAATGATAGAGTACTATATAAAGGTGTGGACAAATTTAAGGTGTTATTATTATACCTAATGACATTAGCATAACCAGAGTGTTCTCCTGAGTAGTTACAATTAGAAGACTCTGAACTTCAACAGACTGACAGAGCAATGTTTAACTATGATGAAATACTGTTCTCAAATTAAACCCTCACTTCCACTTTTTTTTTTTTTTTAATAAATCAAACTTAGCCACAAATGTGTCAGGAAATGATTGCATGTTTGTGTGGGTTAGTGTGCAGAACCGAGGTATGTGACTGAAGGATAATTTGCACATTTAGCCCTGTCAGGATCAGTAGGTCCCAAAATTGCCTGCACGTTAGAATCAGCTGGGAATTAAAAATAAATAAATTTCTGGGCTCTATCCCAGATTTTGATTCAGAAGGTGAAATATAACTCAGCTGATTTTGACCTCCTTTGTATATTTTGCATATTGTATATACAATATATTGGAAGTGAACCACTGTAAGAGATGTTTGTATCATAAAATGGTCTAATGTAATACTAACTACATATGAAAGAAACTGCATTCCAAAAGGATCTAATAATTACCTAAAACCTCATTTCTCATTGCTTGAAACAACATGTTTAGTCAGTCAATAATTTATCTTAATAATATTAGCCAGTATTCATTGAGCACTTACTGTGTGCCAGGCACTGTTTTAAGCCTTTTACATGGATAACTCTTTGATTCCTTTCAAAAACTCCTTGGGATAGGCGCTCTTATTTATCCTTTTTTTTTTTTTTTAATTTTTTTTTTTTTAACGTTTATTTATTTTTGAGACAGAGAGAGACAGAGCATGAACGGGGGAGGGTCAGAGAGAGGGAGACACAGAATCCGAAACAGGCTCCAGGCTCCGAGCTGTCAGCCCAGAGCCCGACGCGGGGCTTGAACTCACGGACCGTGAGATCATGACCTGAGCCGAAGTCGGCTGCTTAACGGACTGAGCCACCCAGGCGCCCCTTATTTATCCTTTTTTTAGATGAAACTGAAGCAGAAAGAAGTCGGCCAACTGGCCCACGTTGTGTTGACAGTAGGTGTCCAATGAGGGATGTAGTTTTGCAGCAGGGCCTGTCTTCCGGATTGTGCATCACCACCCTCCTGTGTGTTCAGTAAGAGAAACACAGAAGTGCCTTGAGATGCCTAGAAAGAAAATCGAAAGGGGAAAGGAAGGGCCTAAAGAGGACACCGTTGAAAGCGACCGCTTGTGTGAAGGCATAGTTGGATAGCTCAGTTCACCACTCCTCGGAAAATGAAGCCAACTGGTACCGGTTCTCATACGATCACGCTCACTTTTTAAATTTATACTGTGATGCAGTTTTGAAGCATCCAGCGCAAATGAAAATAATGAAGCATAGAAATGGATTTTAGTGTAATGTTAGGCTTTATTACATTTCACCAAAGTCATAGATTTTTTGTTACAACGCCTAATTTAAGTAAGACGCTTTCTCTAGAGGTTGCTGCTGGTGCCTTTCATTGCTTATCACTGTAGCCTGAAGAAGTGTTTTTGCACTATTGAATAAAGTCCCTTGGTCTAGGTATTTAGACACTGCGTTCTGTCACACCTTGATCAAAGAGCATTTCTTTCTGCTGTTTTAGTTCTTTGCAATTTTGATTGGTTCTGCGGTGAATTCAGGTTGTGTCAGTGTCAATACAGTACAATAGCCAGAAGTCACTTTGTAATCTTCTTTGAAGGCTGCTGACTTCATATCTAATTACAGTTTTAGTGACTTAAATTACTTGCTATGATATGTGAAGAAGGCATGTATTTGTATTCACAAGTACAGTATAGGACTAACGTGGTTTTATAATAGATTTCACAATAAATATAAAAACTGTTGCCAAACCAGCCTGGCTCGATGCTGCAACAGGAAGGTCTTTGTTTAGTATTCAGAGATGGGGGTTAGCCCTGGTCTGCGTCCCTGCGACAGGGTTACATCCGGAGAATGGAGAAATCAAGCTTAGTGAAGAGTTAGAGAACTTGCAACATTTGTATCAAAAGTAGTCACCACTCCTCTGTTTAGTGAAGAATGCTTGGAATTTGGACATGATAGATCGAGCTTTTAGGTCATAGTTATTAATAGAATTAGAAGGAAATTGTATCAAAAATAAAGATAAAATTAATGTGAAGCTTTAGATTTTTAACTAATCAAAATGTGTATATAAAGTTTAGCAGATTGTCTGTATTTTAATATGACTACATAAATATTTGGAAACCAAAATAAAGGTGTTTTTGTTTTCATAGGACATCTGTTTTGATGACAAGAGCTTGAGAACTTTTCTACCCGTCTGATCCTTTTGATGAGAGTAAATCTAAATTTAGACAAAATTTACTTCAAAACAAAATTTAGTCAATATATTTAACTTACAGATTTTAACAAGTGTTAAGTTGCCAAATGAAAGTTTATCTCACAGAAATATGCCAAAAATTACAGTCACATACACTCTAGTTAATAATTCTTTTAAGTTTAAAACAGATGAAAATAGATGCAGTTAAGGCCCCCTCTCTTTCCAGGGATGACTGTGTTGTTTTTTATTTGCTGTGTTTCTATGAGGCATAGCTTCTTGCTGTCAGCTTGGTGTTTTCTTTAAGCAACTTCTGTGTGTCTCATTCATAGAGGACAAACCTTTGTTTTGCTTTGTTTTTAAGTTTGTCTACTTATTTTGAGAGAGGGGGAGAGAGAGCACAGGCGAGCAGGGGAGGGGCAGACGGAAAGGGAGAGAGAATTCCAAGCAGGTTACACCCTCTGCGCCCACCGAGATGCCCACCGAGATGCGGAGTTCAGTCCCACAGCTGTGAGATCATGACCTGAGCTGATATCAAGAGTCAGACGCTCAACTGACTGAGCCAACTAGGTGCCCCCAAACCTTTGTTTTTTAAAGTAGGGGTAGGCAAACATTTTCTGTGAGGAGCCAGATAGTAAATATTTTTGGCTTTGTGGACCGCATGATCTTTGTCATAACTCTTCAACTCTACTGTCGTGGCATGAAAACAACCACAGACAATACATGAATGAGCATGGCGGTGTTCCGTTGAACCTTTCTTTACTCACGAGAGCGGGCCGTGGACCAGATTTGATCCTGGGGCTGTAGTTTGTTGACTGAAGGAATACTCTGCCCTCATGCAGATTTTGGTCTTTCTTCTACTTGATGGATATTTAGGTGCCAGATAAAGATGCACAGATGCATGCAGCATGGGGTCACCGTTTTTTCGTACACTGACTCAGCAGCGTGTAGTGTACTCCTTCCTTACACCTGCCAGCTGCTGTGCCTGAGGCTGGTGCTGTAACTCACATCTGTATCCTAGACATTGTGTGTAGCTTTCGGTTCGGCAGCAATCCCCTCCTTGCTTTTTCCTTGGAAGGCTGTGAAAATTAATGCTTGCCGTCACAGAGATTTGAAGAGGAAAAGTTCTGTGGAGATCAGTGCTGCGCACACAGCAGATTTCGTATAAAAAGTGTCAGGTATGGAGTAATAGCGCAAGAAAATCCATTGTAGGAAAACTTGACCACATTCTTGCTCTTTCGTCCATCTAAGGAGTTTCAAGACTGTTTTCACAATTCAGCGTACAGCAGGTATGGGGGGAATGGACCTCATCATAAATAAAGCCACATATGACAAACCCACAGCTAACATCATACCCGGTGGTTAGAAGCTGAGGCTTTTCCTGCAGAAACAAGACAGAGATGCCCACTTTTGCCACTTTTATTCACATTGTACTGGAAGTTCTAGTGAGCACAGTTAGACGAGAAAGAGAAATAAAAGGCATCCAACCTGGAACAGAAGAAGTAAAGCTATCTCTTTTTGCAGATGATAGGATCTTATATATAGAAAACCTGAGACTCCACCAAAGAATTGTTGAAACTGATAAGTGAATTCAGTAAAGTTGCAGGATACAAAATCAATATATAAATTAGTTGCATTTTTATTTTTATTTAAAAAAATTTTTTTTAACGTTTTATTTATTTTTGAGACAGGGAGAGACAGAGCATGAACAGGGGAGGGTCGAGGGTCAGAGACAGGGAGACACAGAATCTGAAACAGGCTCCAGGCTCTGAGCTGTCAGCACAGAGCCCGACGCGGGGCTCGAACTCACGGACCGAGAGATCATGACCTGAAGTCGAAGTCGGCCACTTAACCGACTGAGCCACCCAGGCACCCCTAGTTGCATTTTTATATATGAGTGCCAGATGAATGCAAATGCAACTAGTTTTTATATACTAGTAAAAACTATCAAAAAGAGAAGAAAATAATCCTGTTTATAAGTGCATAAAAAAATAAGATAGAAGATCTAGGAATCAGTTTAACCAAGGAGAAAAAGAATTACACTCTGAAAACTCTAAGATGTTGATGAAAGAAATGGAAGATGACACAAATAAATGGAAAGAAATTCCGTACTCATGGATTGGAAGAATTAATTTTGTTGAAATATCCATACTAACCAAAGCTATCTACAGATTCAGTATACCGTCTATCAAAATTCCAGTGGCATGTTTCACAGAAATAGTACATGGACAATCCTAAAACGTGTATGGAGCCACAAAAGACCGAAATAGCTAAAGCAGTCTTGAGAAAGAAGAGCAAAGCTGGAGGCATCACACTTCATGATTTCAAAGTATATTACAAAGCTCTAGTAGTCAAAACATTATGGTATAGCCACAAAAATAGAGACATAGAGCATTGGAACAGACATGAGAGTCCAGAAAGAAACCTACGCGTGTATGGTCATTTAATTTACTACAGTAGGGAAAGGACAATTTCTTTAATAAGTGGCAGTGGGGGCACTGGGCAGCCACAGGCAGCAGAATGAGTGGATTAAAGGCTTGAATGTAAGACCTGAAACCATAAAGCTTCTAGAAGAAAACATAGGCACAAAGCTCCTTGACATTGGTTTTGGCTGTGATTTTGTGGATCTGATACAAATAGCAGAGGCAACAAAAGCAAAAATAAACAAATGGGACTACATCACACCAAAAAGCTTTTGTACAGCATATAAAAAGGCAGCACACCTGGGACACCTGGGAAGCTCAGTCGGTTGAGCGTCCGACTTTGGCTCAGGTCGTGATCTTGCGGTTGGTGAGATCGAACCCCGCGTTGGGCTCTGTGCTGACAGCTCGGAGCCTGGCGCCTGCTTCGGATTCTGTGTCTCCCTCTCTGTCTGCCCCTCCACCGCTCATGGTCTGTCTCTCTCTCTGTCAAAAATAAATAAACCTTAAAAAAAAAATTTAAAAAAAGGCAATGCACCAAATGGGAGAAAGTATTTTCAAATTAGGTATCTGATAAGGGGTTAATATCCAAAATATATAAAGAACTCCTACAACTAAGTATCAAAACACAGTCAAATTAAATAATGGTCAAAGACCCTGAATAGACATCTTCCCAAAGAAGACATACAGATGGCTAACAGGTGCATGAAAAGATGGTTAACATCACCAATCATCAAGGCAATGCAAATTAAAATCACAATGAGATAATGAGATATCACCTCACACCTCACACCTCAGTTAGAATAGCTATTATCAAAAAGACAAGAAGTAACAAGTGTTGGCAAGGATGTGGAAAAAAAGGGACCCTTGTGTACTGCTGGTAGGAACGTAAATTGGTGCGGCTACTGTGGAAAACAGTAGGGAGGTTCCTCAAAAAATTAAAAATAGAACTACAGTGTGATCCACCAATTCTACTTCTGGGTATTTATCCAAAGGGAAATCACAGTCTCAAAAGGATTTTTGTTTCCTGTGTTCACTGAAACATTATTTGCAATAGCCAAAACATGGAAACAACCTTAGTGTTCATTGATAGATGAATGGATAAAGAAAATGTGTGTACACACACACACACACACACACACACACACACACACAGGCATATTATTCAGCCACAAAAAAGAATGGAATTTTATCATTTATGATGACATGGATGGACCTTGAGGACATTAAGTGAAATAAATCAGATCGAGAAAGACAAATACTGTATGTTATCATTTATATGTGGAATTTGAAACAAACAAGCAACAAACAAACGAACTTACAAATACAGAGAACAGGTTGGTGGTTGCCAGAGGCCAGATGGGGGGATGGTGGCTGTGGGAGGTAGGCAAATGAGTGAATGTGATCAAAAGGTACAAATTTCCAGTTATAAGGTAGGTAAGTCCTGGGAATGTAGTGCACAGCATGGTGATGATAGTTAATATTTGTATATTTTAGAATTGCTAAGGGAGTAGATCTTAAAAGTTTTCATCACAAGGAAGAAAGCCAAAAACTTGTAACCGTGTGTGGTGATAGATGTTAACTTAATATAGTAATCATTTTGTAATATACGCATATGTCAAATTGTTGTGCATGAGTTCGAGCCCTGCATCAGCCTCTGTGCTTACAACTCAGACCCTGGAGCTGGCTTCAGATTCTGTGTCTCCCGCTCTCTTCTGCCCTTTTCCTACTTGTGTCTGTCTCTCTCGTTCTCAAAAATAAACATTAAAAAAAGAAAATTTAAAAAAATCACTATGTTGTACACCTAAAACTAGTGTAATGTTATGGTCAGTTATATCTCAAACAAAAAATTTAAGGAATAAATTTTAAAAATGCATATAAATAAAGGCTTGGTTAGTAGGAGTTCAATAACTATTTGGGGATATGATGGAGGTGCTGCATAGACAATCAGATCCTGGTGGGGTTGTGACAGGGCAAAAGGAAACAATGTAAAACATTGAGGTGGAGGGAGATCCTAGACCAAGTGTGTCTACTTTTGGAGTTTGCCTAAGACTTACTTTGGATATATGTATATATATCCAAATGTATATATATACGTATATATATCCAAATATATATATATATATATATATATATATATATACATGTATTTATATCCACATATATATATAATCCAAATATATATGTATATATCCAAATATATATATGTGTATATATCTCCATGTGTGTGTATATATATATTTGGATTATATATACGTGTGTGTATATCCATGTGTATATATACATATACTTACACACACACACACACACACACACACACACACACACACACACATTCATTCCTGCATGTCTCTGTCCCAGGGGTTTCAGTAGTATGGTTTGATGTTAAGATGGAGTGGGATGCTGAGGGCAGTCCTGTCTCATCTTGAATTTCACCAGTGCATTCTGTAGGACCTGCCCAACATAGGCCACGTAGCCTGAGCCCATACGTGGTCCACACCATTCTGCAGACAAATACAAAACTTGGTTCTGATTCAGTGTTTAGAATAGGCACAGCAAAATATGTGGGTCTTGTTTAGTAAATAGAAGAACGCCACAGAAATGTACCCGGCACCTTCAGAGAACTCGTCCTTTGGTAGGCAGTCGGAGTTGGCACTTCATTTGCAGTCAGGAAGGTTCAAATAGGCAGTTACCAGGATCTGCTCACATCAGCTGCACGAGAAACTGCTGTTGCCCAGGGCAGCCCGCTCGCTCCAGAAACACCTGTCGTGGTGTGCTCAAAGGGTGCCAGACGTTCCTGTGCTTTCGGGACATCTCTGCTGACCCCTTCACCTAAGAAGTAGATTCCAGCGGCGTTGATAAGCCCTTTTCTGCCAACAGTTGAGGAACGGATGGATGCGCTTTTAAACCAGAAGTTACATGCTGTGCCATTCATACCTCAATGGCTGCAGGGATCAGGGACGTGTAGACTGTGAGCACAATGGAAGACATAAAAAACCCAAGGTGTGGACACTTGACACTTTTTTAAAAAAAGACTTTTCTATTAAATCCTCAGAGGTGTTTTTTCTTTTCTCGAGAGTTGGTTTCTCAGCCTCTTCCTCATCTTCTCCTGCATAATCTGAAGGTCTTGTCCATCTTCGTTTGAACCACAGGGTTCGATAGTTTTGAGCATCTCTGTATTAGGCTGAGTGACTGTGACTTAGTGAAAATGCTGGTTTTCTTATCTCTGAAATGAGGGGTTTGGACTGTCTCTCTACCACCTGTTTCAGCTATTACACTTTTTGTCAGTTCCATTGCTACATATTGGTTTGTGGTTCACCTAAGGACTCTTCAGAGTAGCAAGCCTGCCTTTGGAAATACTAGACTCTTGAATACTAATGTGTTGTGCTCTTAAAAATGGGATTTTGTGGTTCAAGAGAAATGAAGACAAGAATCTATGTATCATTGCCAAGACATCAATACTGCTGAGGTAGCAATTGAAAGCACATAACTTTGTTATAGACAGTGCATTGTCTTTATACTTTGGGCAGTTAATACAAGAGTCTTAGCATGTTTTAGGTTAGGGGTGGTATCACAGAATTACAGTATCAGAAAAGTGAATTTGATCTTTTGTTGTACATTTAAAAATCTCATCCCCATTGAAGTTTTGGCAAGTGAAGCTTTCCTGATTTATAGAGTTAGATTTTTCTTTTCATTTAATTTTTTTTTTTAAATGCTTCTTTATTTTGGTAGAGGGAGACAAAGTGCGAGCGGGGGAGGGTCAGAGAAAGAGGGAGACACAGAATCCGAAGCAGGCTCCAGGCTCTGAGCTATCAGCACAGAGCCCAACGCAGGGCTGGAACCCTCAAACTGTGAGATCATGACCTGAGCTGAAGTCGGACACTTGACCGACTGAGCCGCCCAGGTGCCCCTAGGTTTTTCTTTTTAATTCATCAATCTATCGGAGGTAGTTTTGTTTCCTTATACCATTTTTTTTTTTTTTTTTTTTGCCAATCATTTGTTATAGGCCATGGTTTGAACCAGAGAGTTGAGGAGATGGTATAGAGTAGGGGGTCACCTTCAGCTCACTACCTGTTTCTGTAAACATTTTGCGGGACTAAAACTGCATGCCATCTTCATATTGTCTATGTCTGCTCGCACGTTACAGCACCAGATATCTGTAACGTATATATCTTCCTATATATAGATATATATCTTCCTATATACACACTATTCAAAACAGTAGCCTCTGTCAACATGACTGTCTTGCACTTGTACTGTGGCTGAATTTAACATTTAAGATTAAATAGCTACATGTGGCTAGAAATGACTGTCTTGGACAGTGTACGTCTAGAGATTTAAAGAGAGGGGCCATTGTGGTTACAAAATAGCCAGTTGTTTTATATTGAATTTGGTAGAGTGGAAGCTTATGTAGTTTGATCCGTTCTTGTGATGACAGATAAAAGGTCGTATATCATAGATACCTGTAGGTATATAATTTTTAAAAAGTTCACTGTGGAGGGTCCTGGGTGGCTCAGTTGGGTAAGTGTCCAATTTGATTTCAGCTTAGTTCACGATCTCACAGTTCATGGGTTCAAGCCCCACATCAGGCTCTGCACTAACAGCATGGAAACTGCTTGGAATTCTCTCTTTGCCTCTCTCTCTGCACCGCCCCCCCCCCCCCCACTCCCTGCTCACCCGTGCAAGCACTCTCTCTCTTGCTCGCTCTCTCTCTCTCAAATAAGCTTAAAAAATAAATAAATAAAAATAAAAAGCTACTGTGATCTCCACTGTTTCACATATACTGTTCTTCCTTTGCAGCGAGGAGGAGCTCCCATATCATAATGCGGCTACGGAACGGGTGAGTCCAGCTCCACATTTATTTATCGTTTCTAGTGAGTTATGTTTATCAGAGGGATAAAATCCACCACCTCTGTGATTTTGAGTGCCGGCTTATATGTAAATGGTACAGGCATTGTTCGAATTTGACCCAGAGTATACCACAGTAAGGAAGTAATTAATGGTGAAATAATTTTAGGAGGTTTTTGGAACTTCTGATACATAGTTGAGAAAAAAAGAAAGGTAGCAGTCATCAGAGACTTGTATGCTAGACAGTTAGCTCTCAGTCTAGGACTCAGTCCACTTCTCATTCATGCTTTGAATGCAGAGCCCTTTCAGAGCACGGTTGCTGGGACCTTCTTCTGTCTGTTAGGTCAGACTCTCTGGGCAGGAACTCAGGGCATCTGCGGAAAGCTTCTGAAGCAATTCTCAGGCACTCTTTGGCTAATAAAGCACCATTCTAGACCCATAGTTTTTTGTTTCAGAACTGTTCCATGAGGCTGTAATCAAATTTCCTACAAACAACAACAACAAAACTTTGCCTTATTCAAGTAAGTCTTTTAGCTTTTAAGGACTTAGAGAAATCTTATGTATAGTAAACCTGTCACTGTTTTTAAGCTTAGTGTTTCTGCCTTTCTTCATTGTACTTGGTTGGCTAGGGAGTTGGTTCCATAGGTGCATGTGCATGAGAACTAGAGATTGAGTGGTTTTTTTCTTTTTAAATTTTTTACTATCTATTTATTTTTGAGAGAGAGAGAGAGAGCAGGGGGAGGGGTGGGGGGGAGGAGGCACAGAATCCAAAGCAGGCTTCAGGCTCTGAACTGTCAGTACAGAGCCCGACATGGGGCTTGACCCCACAAATTGTGAGATCATGACCTGAGCTGAAGTCGACACTTAACCGACTGAGCCACCCAGGTGCCCCAAGATTCAGTGTTTTAAGGTTCATCAGATGTTCCCTCCCCTTCTCTGTTTTTTTCTGTACCAAAAAGTGAATTGCAGAATGAAAGGCAGGCTATTTATTGGGATTATCTTCAGTTTGTGTATGTTTGATGTGGGAAGGAGGCTGGGTTTCAGATAATAGAGGTAAAAATATTGTAATGAGAATTTGAAAAATACTTTAGAAAATCTCTCTAAAATCAAAAAATTCTGAAAAAAAATGAAGCATACCTTTAAGATGTAGACAAAATTGCCATTGATATATATGAAGATCATTAGAGGTACTTCCTGCACTTGAATTGTCATGTGACTGCCTCATTCTCTCCCAGTACCATAACCTTGATGTTTTAGCAAATGAGTTTCTTAGTAGATACGTTATTGAGTAGCAACTGTGTATCAAGCCCTGGGGTAGGTACTGCCTAGAATACTAGGGTCAGATAAGACATAGTTTCTGCTTTGAGACACTCACTGTCCATCCAATGACTAGAGGAAGGTCAAGTGAGACAATAGATAGGAGATTATTGATGACTTCTATCAGTCCACCTTGAAAAGGGAACCTGAGGGCTTGTTCCCACTCTCTTGTCTAGTGTCCTGACTTCACTGATCCTTGGACTCCACTGCTAGAACCACTGTGACATTGTCTCTCACCATACTCTTGTCTTCATTCCCCTCTCTTCCCAGCTGAAATCCTACTCTAGGTCACTACAGTCACTCGCACATACCTTTCCCCTCCTTGCCTCTCTTGCTTCCTCTGGACTAAACTCCAGGCCACGTTGAGGCCAGCTTTCTGCCTCTGCAGTGCCTGCTCCTGTCTGGCTCAGTGTAACTGGGAAAAGGCTCACAACCATGCTGACTGGTTTCACTTTAAAGTCATGATCACAAACTTCAGTCGAACGTTAATGCTGCCTAGAGATCATGCTGTTCCTAGTGAATTTTTGCTCCATTTTAGCCACTGGAACATTCTTTCCTGCTTAGATTTCCAGTACCTCATCCATGCTCTCAGTTCATGTTCTTACTTCTTACAAGAAAATAGAAGCAATCAGAGAAGAACTTCCACAAACGCCCATAACCATACCTACCTACCTACCTGTTTTCATCTATGCTTACGGGCTCTGATCACTGTTGCTTGTTCAGGGACATCACTCAGTCTCTTCTTCCCTCTCCCACCTGAATTCATTCTCTTTCTGCTTGATGTTTCCCATCAATGTAAAATGTATTATCTCTCTCAGAAAACAACAACAAGACCACCAATCTTCTTTTTCTTTATTTTTTTTAATATATGAAATTTATTGTCAAATTGGTTTCCATACAACACCCAGTGCTCATCCCAACAGGTGCCCTCCTCAGTACCCATCACCCACTTTCCCCTCCCCCCAACCCTCAGCAACCCTCAGTTTATTCTCAGTATTTAAGAGTCTCTTATGGTTTGCCTCCTTCCCTCTCTGTAACTTCCCACCCCTTCCCCTCCCCCGTGGTCTTCTGTTTGAGTTTCTCAGGATCCACATATGAGTGAAAACATGGTATCTGTCTTTCTCTGCCTGACTTATTTTACTTAGCATAATACTCTCCATTTCCATCCACGTTGCTACAAATGGCCAGATTTCATTCTTTCTCATTGCCAAGTAGTATTCCGTTGTACATATAAACCACAATTTCTTTATCCATTCATCAGTTGATGGACATTTAGGCTCTTTCCATAATTTGGCTATTGTTGAAAGTGCTGCTGTCAACATTGGGGTACAAGTGCTCCTATGCATCAGCACTCCTGTATCCCTTGGGTAAATTCCTAGCAGTGCTATTCCTGGGTCATAAGGTAGATCTATTTTTAATTTTTTGAGGAACCTCCACACTGTTTTCCAGAGCGGCTGCACCAGTTTGCATTCCCACCAACAGTGCAAGAGGGTTCCCATTTCTCCACATCCTCGCCAGCATCTACAGTCTCCTGATTTGCTCATTTTGGCCACTCTGACTGACGTGAGGTGGTATCTGAGTGTGGTTTTGATTTGTGTTTCCCTGGTGAGGAGCGACGTTGAGCATCTTTTCATGTGCCTGTTGGCCATCCGGATGTCTTCTTTAGAGAAGTGTCTATTCATGTTTTCTGCCCATTTCTTCACTGGGTTATTTGTTTTTCGGGTGTGGAGTTTGGTGAGCTCTTTATAGATTTTGGATACTAGCCTTTTATCTGATATGTCATTTGCAAATATCTTTTCCCATTCCATCGGTTACCTTTTAATTTTGTTGATTGTTTCCTTTGCAGTGCAGAAGCTTTTTATCTTGATGAGGGTTCAATAGTTCATTTTTGCTTTTAATTCCCTTGCCTTTGGAGATGTGTCAAGTAAGAAATTGCTGCGCCTGAGGTCAGAGAGGTTTTTTCCTGCTTTCTCCTTTAGGGTTTTGATGGTTTCCTGTCTCACATTCAGGTCCTTCATCCATTTTGAGTTTATCTTTGTGACTGGGAGTAAGAAAGTGGTCTAGTTTCATCTTTCTGCATGTTGCTGTCCTGTTCTCTCAGCACCATTTGTTAAAGAGACTGACTTTTTTCCACTGGATATTCTTTCCTGCTTTGTCAAAGATTAGTTGGCCATACATTTGAAGACCACCAATCTTCTTTTGCCCCATTTCCTCCTCAGAACCTCCAGAACTGCCCTGATTCTCTTTTGCTCTTAGAGCAACGCTTCTTGAAAGAGGTGTCTCTACTCTTTCTTCTCCATTTCTTTCCTGCATTTCCTTCTTGCATCCATTCCAATCAGATTTTTCGCTTTTCGCCTTATCCCCACCTCCTTCTGGCCTGTATTAAGTTCCCTAATTCCCTTTATGCTGTGATGCAGCCGTCAGTTCCCAGTCTGACTCTTGGTCTGCCTGCAGCGTGTGTTTGAAGCAGTAGGCTGCCGCCTCCTTCCTACACGTTCTCTCTTCCTGGCCCTCAAACCCTCATGCGTTCCGCGTGTTCTTTCCTCACTGGCTGCTCTTTCAAAGTTTCTCTGCTGGTACCTTCTCATCTCCTTGATCTCTGTACTTTGATGTGCCCCACAGCGAGGCCTTGAACTTCTCTTTCCTATCCGTATTTTTTCCTTGGTCATCTCATCTTGTCTTTGGCTCTAAATGCCAACTGTGTGTTGATGACTTGGCTCCCCAAATCCCAGGCTTGTGTACCCTGGTACATTCATTTAAATGTCTACACTTAGGTGTCTAATGAATGTCCAAACTGGAGCTTCTGTTATTCTCTTTAAATCCATTCTGTCAACAGACTTCCCCTTGTCAGTAAATGGGAACTCTACTCTTCTAGTTGTTCAGCTAAAACTTGTAAGTTATCTTTGACTTTCGTTCATACCCCACATTTCGTCTGTCAGCAATCCTATGAGCTCTGCCTTCAAAATGGATTCAGAATCTGATGACTTATCATCACCACTTTTGCCCCCCTGTCCACTGTTAATGTCTCTTCTGGAGCTTTCTGTCTTCCTGCTTCTGCTGTTGTACCCCTCTCTCCCCACAGTCTTTCTGTTCACCGAAAGAGATAGATTGAGCCTGTCACGTAAGATTGTGACACTCTGATTGGAACATTGTTTTGGCTTTCAGTTGTATCCACAGTAAAAGGATAAGTCCTCAGAGTGACCTTCATTGCCCTTTATGACCTTGTTTCCGTTAAGTCTCTTGTTTCATTTTCAGTGCCTTCTCTTCTTTACTCACTGTGCTCCTTCATGGATCCAGAGCGCACCTGCCATATTCCTTCTTTGGCTGCTTCCTCTCCTGGGGTGCTTTCCCCCCTTCGTCCCCATAGCTATAGGACCCATTCCGTTTCCTTTCCTATTTACTCAAATGTCACCTTCACCTTCAGAATAAGACCTTCCCTGGCATGATACCTAAAATTGCAAACTCCCTCCTCCCACCACATCCTAATTATCCCCCTCCTTCCTTTATTTTTCTCCTTAACACTATTTCACATTCTATAAATATGTTACTCACTTCTTTGTGTGTGTGTGTGTGTGTGTGTGTGTGTGTGTGTGTGTGTTTGCTCTCCAGGATGTAATTGGGGGGGGGGGGGGGGGGGTGGGGGGGATCTACTTTGTCCTGTATCCCCAGAACACAGAGCATTGCACATAGTCTAGGCTGAGCAAGTGGTGGCTGAATGGATAATCAAATGAATGTAATGGCTGCTTTATAACACTAAATACGGTGACTTAAACACTTGAATGTTACAGTGGCCTTTATTTAAAAAATTAGGGAGAGAAGAATTGGAAGGTATCGTTTAACAAAAGATACCCATAATTGGCAGAATAAAATCTGGTAACTCGGTATAGACTTCTGCCTTCAGTGCCCCCACCTCTCTTTTTCTTTGTTATAATTTTCTGGTCCAGAAAGTCCACAAGTCTGGGAACTGGTGATATAGATGATTCAAGACAGGTGGCAGCGAACGAAAGAAGAAATACAAGACAGAAACTAGTGGAAGATGCATGCTTGAGGGAGGTTGTTTTTACATTTTTATTTTTTCAGAGTCTTGCCTATGCAATAAAAGACCTACCCAGTGCATTTATACTTATAATTAATTGGTTATTTACTTTAAAGTGTTTAATAGGAAGTCACTCAAAAAATCTATGCATACGTTAATAATTTAACATAAGACATAATTTTATATTCATCTGCCAATCTTTTATGAAGCGAGAGGAAGGATACTGAGGCTGCTCATTGAGATTCCACTTCTGCCTTTTGTATGAGTTTTCTATAAAACGGCAAGTGTATTGTATGACCTGCCCTTTATACTTTTGGTTTCTTTTTCGTGGAATGAGAACTTCAGACACATGCAGACGAGCAGTCGGGGACTGTAACCTTTTTAGTTTATCAGAATTTCCCGCAGTTTTTCTGGTTTCAGTTCAGTTCAGGTATTCTTAGTGACTGCCTAGTCCTAATGGCCAAGCCCTGCAGTTTCCAGGAAACTACTAAACAATAGTGCACATATGGCTTCATCGAACAACCTCAGTGGAAACAGTGCCATGCCGAATTCTGCACGTGTGTGTTAATCTTTACAAAGCATACACTCGAAGTGTGCACTTACTGCCCTTTGGGAGACTTGTACACTAATGCATAGTCGTGTAATCATGGTTTTAGTTCCAGCTTTGCCCTAGTTCCAGCTTTGCCCATGTGTTATTGTACAGAAAGCAGTTCTCTGCTTAAAACAGGGGTAGTAGTAGGCAGTCTCTCTTAAGAGAATTAGTGTTGATATTTGCAGAGTGCTTTGGATTCCCCTGAACAGGCATTTAAACAAATAAACAGTCACACTTATTATATTTATTTGGCAGAGAACAATCTTAATAATGGATTATATTGTTTCTTCGAGCTTATTGATGTTTTTAATAAGGAGAAAAGGATATGTAAAGCTATGAATTTTCACGAATTCAGCTGTTTCTTTATGTAACGCAACATTTTGAATAGCTTATGGAATATTGGAATCTATTCGTATCTTTAAAAACTGTATCTTAATTTTATGTGGTGTGAAATCTTACTCAAAATACATGACCAATAGACTTTTCAGTGCCATTATTCTGTCTAAACAGGGCTCTTTCCTCCCTGTACTTCTTGTCCTCTCCTGACCTCTGCTGGTGAGGTCTAGGTGTGTGGGACTCCAGTCCACTATCCTCAGTCACCCATTCCAATACTCAAATAGGAGAGACAGAAAAGCATCTGAAGATTTGAACTTCAGAAGAGTTCCAAGATTTCTTATTCTAGAAGAGAAGTCCATTTAATATCCGTCCATGCATTATGTATATGTAGGGCCATTGCTGTCAGGATTATTAATCATGTTAATCACCTTAAGACAACTGGGCATCAGATTGCAAACTTCAAACGAAAGGTTTAGTCCTTTTCTGAAAACAGCTCATGGGAAGAAAAGTGCACAACATGGATGGTTTTCATAGTCAGTGAGGTAATAGAGAGCTAGTAGTAGACTTAAAGATTTCGGCGTTATTTTCCTTTGGATAGATGTCGTTTTGAAGTTCTCAGGGGAATATAATTTTCTTATACTAGGGTCTCCTATATGATTTTAGCAGTTACAACGTTGAGCTCACCTAGTACCCGATTTTTAGCTTTTGAAAACCATTCCCCATTAAAAAGAACCACTGTTTCTTTAAGCAGTGGCTGATCTAGGTTTGGGGTAGAAAAAGTATAAAGTAAAATGAACCTGATTATCTTGTGCCAGATAGGGCATGTCTCAAGGATCCATTTGAAGGGGCAGATCTCCAACCAGATAAGAGGCAGTCCTGCCAAATTTGGGACAGTTTGAGCTTCAAAAGAATAATGATGAGAGTGGATTATAACACATAGAATAAAATATTTCTTTGGGGTGCCTGAGTGTCTTAGTCAGTTAAACCTCCGATTCCATATTCGGCTCAGGTCATGACCTCACAGTTCATGAGTTTGAGCCCCACGTCAGGTTCTACCCTGACAGTGTAGAGCCTGCTTGGGATTCTCTCTCTCTCTCTCTCTCTCTCTCTCTCTCTGTGCCTCCCCCACACTCTTGTTCTCTCTCTCAAAACAAATATATAAACATTTGAAAAAAAAAAATAGTTCTTTATACCATAGTGTTATTTCAAAGGGAAGAGGGGCTAGAAGAGAAAGATTTTTAAATAGAAAAGTGTCAATAATAGAGAAGGAGTCCTAGAAAAAAACCCTCCACATCATTGTAGAACCACCAGAATCAGAATCTGTTCAGGCAGGGGTTATTTGAGGGTAATAAGACCACTGGATAGAATTGTGAAGGAACAGGACGTCCACTCTCCCTCAAAGCCTACCACACAGATTACAGTTGACCATTGACCATACAGTGGGGGCAGGGGTGCTGACCCCTAGTGCAGTCGAAAATCCACATAGAACTTTTGAGTTCCCCTAATCTTAATTACTAATAGCCTGCTATTGACTAAAAGCCTTACAGATAACGTGAACAGTCAATTAACATATTTTGAATGCTATATGTATTAGATACTGTATTCTTACAATGAAGTAAGCTGGAGAAAAAATGATGTTAAGAAAATTGTAAGAAAGAGAAAATACATTTAGAGTACTATGCTGTATCAGAAAAAAATCCACATATAAGTGGACTCGCACAGTTCAAACCCATATGTCATTTAAGGGTGAGCTGTATAAATACATGGTGCAGTGTTCTAACTTTTTGCGTGCTCAAAATATTTCAGAATAAAAGTTGGGAGAAGTCAGATGTCTGTGTATGAAGTCAACAGAGCTTCTGGTAGCAATTTTGTGTAGACTTCTAATATCAGTAGTTCTGCCTTTTGGCGATACTTTGAAAGGTGTTGCCAACATGATGGAATGATAACCGTTTTTACCATTATGTAAGAGATACTATTATGATTTATTTCTGGTTATTTCTATATTACAATGATTGAATTACTTTCGGAAGTATTTATGATCTTGGTTCATCCATTCATATTTTTTCTCTTTCATACCCCTCTACCTCTGGTAGAATGCTATTAATTGTTTCACAGTGCTATTCACTCATTTTTCTGTATATAAATTGTGTTTAACTTAAAAATATTTAACTCTTTAAATATAACAACCACTCTTCTAGGTGATGAAATTAGAACAGGAATATGTGACATGGTTCCTATTGTCAAGGAGTTTCTATGGTAATAATAATGATATGATTTGGCCATTTAGGGCAACTAAAACACAGCTGTTTGGTATTATAATAATCCTAATAATTCTTACTTTGTAGACAAGACAACGAAGATACAGAGAGATTAAGAAACTTGCCCCAAATGAAACAGGTAGGAAGGGGCAAAATTCAAATTTAAACCCAGGCCAGCTGGGTCCTCAGTCCATGCCATAAAATGCTGAGGAAACAGTTAATTTTGCTTGGACCATGAAGGCATTTGAGAAAGGTTCCAGACCTTTGACATTTAACTGAACGGATATATTTTACCAGATGATGTTGGGGAAGAGCATCATGGGCAGACAAATAGCAACCTTTGCTTAAAGAGTCATGAAAATCTCTTATGTGCTGGGAATGACGAATAGTTCAGAGTGGCCAGATCATACAAGTAGCAGGGAGTGAAACTGGAAGGTGAACGGGGCCATGTGGTGAAGAGCCATCCATGTAGAAGTTTGAACTTTATTTGTAGATAGTGGGTAGCCATTTAGGGGTTTTTAACTGTGATGCATTTAAAAAGATGTGGTAGCGGTGGAGGTGGAGTTGAAGACCACCCCAGCTACCAGTGAGGAGTTAGTGCCTTCATCTAGGAGTTAGGATTGCTGAACCAGGACAGGAGACATGATGGAAGCAAGAGACATGGATGGACCGGCAGAATGTGGATTGGGGAGTGGGAAGGAAGGGAACGGTTTTAGTTTGATAGGCTTAGTAGGTAGTGATGCTGTGAATTCACGTTGGAGAAGAGAAGGGGAATAGCGTGGTCAGGGAATAGTTTGGGATATGTTGAGATTGAGTATCTGCTGAGCTTCTAGGTCGAGATTCTCACTTGATGTTATATTCTGTCTAGTTTGTCTAGGTGTTACTGAGTCCACGGCAAGAATGGTGTTCGTTAGCCTGTTTTTCTGGAGCATTCAGGTTCACATCTGTCACCTGTGGTTTCAGTTACTTCTTATTTCAGAATAAGTTCTGGAATAGTTAGTTGTAGCATGTTTGGCGATAGAGTATATTTTATCCACGAGTTGTAGATTCATGAGTGGGGGGAAGACATTCACTGCGTTCAGCTCAGGTGTAGCTGAATTGATGGCATGACGGAGTTAACATTTAAACGAGATGGAACTACTAATACATAATTTTTAAATCCTGCAGCATGGGAGCTTTTCCCAAGGTGTGTCTTTTTTTTCCCCCCTGTAGGGGAAAGAAAAGCATACTTAATGGTTTTTAAAAATGTGTTTGTGTGTTTTGTCCTTCCGTGTTAGTGTGTAGCATTTAAAATTACATATATGATAAATATGAGAATACAAGGTATGCCTTAAAAAAAGAATAACTACTTCTTAAAGTGATTCATTGATAATTCATAGTCATAAAAATGAAACAGAGCAAGAGACCTGCTAGGTCTCAGCAGGGTTGTTCCTGGCAAAGTGTATGTTATTATACTCTAGGGTTGGCTTGAATTATTTGGTGTTTTCCTGTTGGTGGAGAAAGGGGTTGTGTTTGAAGAAGTCAGGGGAGGAAGTGCCGGAGAACAAAAAAATACTAAACTTCGATCAATCTTAATTTTTCACAGCTTGGCCTTCTCTAAAGTCACATTTAGCAGAAACATTAATTAGATTTCAGTGCCCTACTGAGCTTTAAAATTAAACATATTTCTGGAACCATCTGTAACATTTTATCACTAATAATATAATGAAGAATATGCTCAGTCTTTTGAAAAATGGGAATTATAACAGTACGTTTTGCTCACGAGTGATCATCTTTTATTATGAACAACCCATCACAATTTCTAGTAAGAGTTAAGTAATTAAAGGGTTTTAAAAATATGCCTAAAAATAAAATTCTCTAAAAATATTTGCATTTTTAGAAATTGAGAATCTTTCCCCAAAATCAGGATTTTCTTTGGGATTTTATGCTTCTTTTAAATCTAAAAATATTGATGGTGGGCATATGCCATCTGCCTGTGAGACTGCACTGAAGACCGTCAGGAAGAGCCATTGCTTTCATCTAAACTATAATTACCTGAACCGAGGACACGTGGGAAGCAAGAGACATAGATGTGGTGGCTAAGCGTGTAGGTCCTGAAGCCAAGCTGCCCGGCTTTGGACCTCTCTTCAAACTTGACTTTACCAGATGGGGGAATTTGAAAGTCCTTTAACCCCCTGTACCTTATTTGTAAAACAGGGACGATTATACTTACCTCACAGGGTTGTCATAAGCTTACCGTTTAGAGCATAAAGTATGTCTTCGGAACCGTTTTCTTTCCCGTATGGGCTTTCCTTTCCTTTGCTTTTGCTTCATCCACCTATGACACTGACAGAGGCCTGCAGAAAAGAAAATGTGGGGATTGAGGAGAATTGACAAAATGGCGGAATCTCAGCTCACCAGAAAGGATTACTTTGGATTCCTTTCGTGAGAATGAAATAGTTTGGGACCTCCTCTGTGTCCGGCACTGTTCTGGGGACTGGGGAGACTGCAAACACGTCTGCCTTCATGGGGTGCGGAGTCGTTAGGGGAGAATGCACGTTAGGTGCGCAGCAGCAGTGGGCTCCCTGACTCTGAAGCCCGGCAGGAGACGGTCTGACCCGGTTACACAAAGAGGTCCCCACAGACTTTTTGGCTGAGGAGGGTATTTTTCTCTGTCTGAAAGGATGGGGTACAAAAGCGCCTTCCACATTTGTGTCAGGCTTCTGAAGAAAAGGGACGGATGAGCTGTACATGCCTAGTTCTTTGTCTAAATTTACTAATCAGGTAAGTCACTTTACCACCTTAGGAGTTGATAAGAGGTTGGACAACAGGCCCAAATAATTAGGAAGAAACATCCCTTCTCCTGGAGACCAGAGAAGGAAGGAAGAAGCATTTTCTGTACCACCCTCCCCATCACCCAGCTTTGCTCCAAATCCCAATTTGGTGTGACATCTAAGACCCCTGCCTACGTTTTCGGCCTCATCCCCTCATGCTTCTTTCTTTAGCTCTTTAGAACTACTGTCAGGCACCACGGGCTGAATTACCTCAGAGCTACATCTATCCATGCTTCTTAGAATATTCATTCCCACGTTGTGCTTGATAAAAATCCTAATAATGTTTCAGTTCTTCATTTAGGGCTTATCTTCTTTAACATCCCTAGGTGGATTTGACTGCCCCTTCCATTGTGACCTTGCTGTCACCTTTTCTGACCTTATGTTGTCACACAAGTCACAGCACTCTCCCATGTCCGTGACAGTTGCCCCGAGCAGATGCTGACCTTCAGGGGAGCAACTTTACTTACTTTTGGACAAATTTTTCACTAGCATATTGCTAGTTATATGTTAATCTCTCCACACATAAATACCCGGTTCTCCTTTAAAGAATCATCTTGGTCACTGAAAACATTAGTTAGAATTCAGTAAAATGTAACAGAGGAGAATTGAATTTTGAAGGTCTTTTTGTTGTAGTTGTTGTTGTGGCTGCATAAAACATATTGCAAAGTAACTAAAAATGTCCTTTTGGTTTAGTTTTGTAGAATACATAGTATTTTCAGCAATTAATTTAAAAGCATTGGAAAATTTAAACGATTCCTTTCTCTTTACCTGTCTTTAGCTATGGGATACTATTGCTACAACTATAATCAATTATCTAACTTCTTAGAGTTAGAAAGTATATTTGCTATCTAAGAGTTTAACTTTTTTGGTAGTTTTTGTCATTGTTAAGCAGCATTTTTTTTATCTTGTAATTTTTTTGGTAATTTGTAAGTACAGAAGCCTTAAACAGTAACATTGGATTTCAATTTCATTTTAGCAAAAACAACTGGAAATTGAAAGAACGACTAAGTGGTTGAAAATGCTAAAAGGATGGGAAAAATATAAGAACACTGAAAAGGTAATTAAAATAATGTTATTTCTATCTGATACTATACAAATTGAATGTGGATTTTCCTAATAAAAGCTTTTCTTAAATGATAGGAGTATTCATATTCTTGTTAAAAATTTCACTATAACTTAATTTAGTAAATTAGGAGTATTTATGTTGTAACAGAATGTCTAGTTAAGAGAATGTACTGGACAGTGTAGAGGTAGGATGGTTTCAGGAGTGATTTGCTTCAGACTCTCCATTGCGTTGCCTATGACTTAGTTTCTTTCCCTCTCTCTTCTCTGACTTCTGCAGTGTCAGCTTTATCTTGAGGTTGGCTCCCCTGTGTGATCAAAATCATTGCAGTAGTTCCAGGCTTCATATCCACATGTCACACTGCTCAGGAAGAGGGCTGGCCTCTCAAAGCTTTCCCTGAAGCAGGAGCAATCTCCTTTTCAAAAGCTTCTAGCAAATCTCCCCTGAAATCTTTTTGCCCTGTACGGTTGGTGCTAAGTTTTAAACCAATTAAAACAACACACACATCTATTTAGTATCACCCCAGTCTCCTCACAAAAGTCTTTATGCATTGGGAAGCTGTGAAATTCATGGTGGTAGAGAAAAGGGCTCTCTGGTTTTTTAATGAGAAAAGGGCTCTCTGGTTAAATAAAGTTGGGAATATCAGAACGAGCCAAAGTTAAGCAAAGTTAAGTCCTTTATTACAGGACTCCTCAGAGTCTTTATTATAACATGTGGTAGGGGGACCACACCTTGAGGGACCTTAAATTGAGTGAAACTTATTAGATGGTGGAAATCTTTTTGTCATAGGGCATCTCACAGGACTAATGTCCCTTTTCTTTTTGAGCATCCTAAATACTCTTATTTAAAGTCTCTTAGACTCTTTTATTATTTTATTTTCATCAGGTGTAAGTTCATTTTGGGATTGTTGATTTTATTAACTGTTGCTTTAGTATTAGGTTGGAACTCAAAGATGTTTTCTGAGAGGAATCAGTTTAGAGTAGAATGTGAGGTATAACATCTGTGCCCTTGTTCCTTATCATGCTGCCGCTCATACTGGCCCAAAGTTGGCACCTACTTTACCTCATGTCCTTGTGGAAAGATTGCTCAAGTGGTGATGACAGGGTACATGTTGACACACGGCACCTACCTTTCATCTCCCATTCAATCCTGCAAAATATTTGTAGAATTATACGGCTTAATGTTCTTCTTTAGTATACATGTATCTATGAAAGTATGTAAGCCTGTGTAAAAATAAGCAATTCTACTAGGCTATTATTCTGACAGCAACTCTGGCTAATGTAGTTCCCAGGAAGAGAGATTTTAACAGAACTGTTTCCTTTGATGTGTAATTTTAAAGCCCTTTCCCACAGCTATAATGCTGGAACTATTTGATGATATATATGGTCCAATTTGATGTGAAACAAAATGTACCTTCTTAAAAGAATCGCTGCTTTCAGTTCATACCTAGTTTTAAATTGTACTGAGGCAAAAAAACAAAAACAAAAAAAAACACGTATTTTTCTTCTCTTCCAAGAGGAGGTATACGTTTTCTCTCCACAGATTCCTTACTTATGTAATGGTAATACGAAGAAATTTCTAAAAATATCTTGAAGGAAAAATACAGTTGTGATAGAGAATATTGGATGGAGTTGTTAAGAATCCAAGCTTTAATGGAAGACTTTCCATTCAGGTTGTTGGTGTTGCTTGTGTGTTCTCAGCGTGAACACTGTCTCTCCGTTTTCACTGCGCCAGTGTTAAATAGTATTGGGTTTTAAAAATATAGTCTACTAAATGCAGTTATCTCTGGTTTTTTTTTTTTTTTAAGTTTATTTGTTTTGAGAGAGAGCAAGTGAGCATGAGCAGGGGAGGGAGAGAGTGAGAGAGAGAGAGAGAGAGAATCCCAAGCTGAGCAGGGAGTCTGACGTGGGGCTCAATCCCACAACCGCAAGATCAGCCCTGAGCCCGTATCAAGAGTCGGACGACGACTGAGCCACCCAGGTGCCCCAAAGTTATCTCTGTTAAGTGGAGACATTACGATGTAATTAGTTGTGATGTAATTGTGTCTAAGTTGTGTCACAGCTGAGTACCTACGAAAGATACACTTGTTATTTTTTTAAAGTCAAATAATTGAATGGACCTTACATTAGCATTTTATTGTACAATGGGAAAATGGAGGCACAAAGTTTATAAATAAATTCCTCAAGGTCACACAGCTTGTTAGTCGCAAGCAGGAGATACCACGTCCAGACTCAACGGTTCATTTGTTGTATCATCTTCTATGTTGGCTTTTCCTATTGGTGTTTGTCAGCAAAAGGTCAGAGGAAGTAGAACACGGTTATAAGATGCAGTAGGGCCTTGTGTATGGTTTAAAGCTGTTTTAGATCCAGGGGCTCCTGGGTGACTCAGTCGTGTAAGAGCTTGACTCTTGATCTCAGCTCGGGTCGTGGTATCACGGATCGCGCTGCACTGACAGCATAGAACCTGCTTCGGATTCTCTCTCTCCCTCTATCTACCCCTCCCTCTGTCCCTCTCAAAATCAGTGAATAAACTTAAAAGAAAAACAAATAACATTTTTAGGTCCGGACCCGAGGGACTCCTGCCTCTCTGGAGGCAGAGATGAAGGCGCTAATGGAGCAGGGAAGCTGAAAGAAAATGGAGAGGCAGTAAAGAGACAAGCAGAGTGAGCTTCGGTTTCATGGTATACACTTGCGGTTTTGCACGTCCCCCAAACTGAGCCGTGTTTGGTGGGCTGAAAAGTTGACTCACTGGCCGCCATGATGATGTGGATCGGCACATTCATCACTATTTTCAAACCACTAAGGTTAGAAAGAAGTATTGAACATGTTAAGTCAGTTGATGGGTTGTTTTTCAGTTGATGGATTTTTAAAAGGATTTGTGTGACTGAAATAGCCTACTTGATTGTGTTGGCAAGGAAACAAAGATACTGGAAGCAAAAGTAGATTTCAGGGAACCTTACTTTATTTTTTCTTTAAGGTTTGATGTATCATATCCATTAAATAAATTTCTAACAGTTTTAAAGGTAGTACTTTTCAAATTGGAATATTAAAATGTTGTTTACATCCAACATATAGACACACTCTAAATCGTGGTTGTTAAAACTGTGGTTTCTGAAGTTGGACTAACTGAATTTCAGTTCTTTAGTTGATTAGTTTATTAGTTTTAGGACTTAGAGTTAGTTACTTTACTTTTCTGCACCTTAATTTTCTCATCCATGAAACGGGGATGATAATCGTATCTCCCTCTTTAGGAACGTGATAATATTGCAAGAAATAAATTGATATAGAAACACATATGCTGCCTCCTAATAAATAATCTGAAAATGGTAGCGTAACTTTTATTATTAAAGTTGTTATTGTTATTTGATTGATTATACTCCTCCCCGTCATCTCCACCCACATTTCCCCTTCCTGGCACATCTCTGTGTGTCCTTCAGTATTGATCTTCCCTAACTCTGTCATGTACAGTTCATGCCTCCCTTCCTCCGTTATGGTATCTCTGATACAGTCTCAAGATGAGAGCCACTGTTGCGGGACCGATAAGAAGTGACCACCACAGCAGATTCACTGCCCTCACCTCAACACCTTTATTCCTAAACTTTTTCTGGTTTTCCCTTTGACATGACGACTAACCACCCTTGCATGCCTACCATTCTCCTTTTCCCACCCTGGCCCCCTCTGAGTCTGTCTCTGTCACAACATCTCCCATCAGGGTGTGACAGCTCTGTAGCAAGTACTAGATGTGACTTTATTCGATAATAAAGGAGTGCCAGCTGATGCTATAATTATCTGTTTACATGATTATTTTCACTGCTACCCACTGAGTTCCGAGGAACTTTTTCACGTTCATGGCCATAGTACCTAGTGAGTGTTGGCCACAAAGCAGGCAGTCACTACAAAGTTTCTTTTTAGAATGAACGATACTCATTTATGAATTGGAACGCACAGCTATCACCTTGTGCTGAAGTCTACTACTTAATTGAAAGCTGTGATCTCTTACGAGGCAGTGTGATTTGCCGGAAGTGGCCTGAAGTAGGAGTAAGAAGATGAAGTTCTTTGACCTCAGCACCCATTTCTCTGGGCCCTGGTCTCCCAGCATTTAAAGGGGAGATGCACTTGCTTTGCCTCCTTTACAGACTGTTAGAGCCAGTACGAGATACTACTTTGCCAGTTAAAAGATTCTCAACAAATGTGAACTGGGCTACCGTTCTGGAGAATAAGCAAATTTTATTAGTAACTGTTGTACTTGATATAATTCCTACTTTGTTTTACAAAATTTCCAAAATTTCTATGATAGTTGAAAATTTGTGATGAAAAAAATATGTTGCCATAATGTCAGTCTGTGATGTAACAGTGCAAGTATTTGAAAAACAATAAGCACAGTTTATTTATTTTAGGGTCTCATAATGTAATTTTTCCTGATATATGTGACTTTGTTTACATGCTTTACTTCATTACCTCCTAAAGCTTGAATTCCAGATGCATCCCTTTTTATATTTCTTTTGAGCTTTTTAATTGAAGTGTAGCTGACATACAATGTTAGGTTCGTTTCAGGTGTATGGCATGGTGAGGTGAGAACTCTGTATGTTATGCTTACCTTTTAAGTACAGTTTCACTATCATCATTTTAATGCTTTCTGCTCTTGGATTTCTTTAATATTTTCTGATCCATGTATCTTAGTAAATTCACTTGAGCGGAACGGTGGCTACTAGCTACATGCATTGTGGTCTTGGAAAGATGGTCTTTGTTTTTTATAAAATGTAAAATCATTATCTTTTGCTAAAAGGCGGTGATATCTTGTGTGTGTCTTGGGCATATTATTTATCTTCTTTGTGATTCACTGTCACCACCTAGAAAATTGGGATAATAACAGTTGTTGATGTGATTAAATGGGAGAAACATCTATAAATAACTTAAAATAGTTTCCTGGACATAGTAAATGCTCAGTAAAAGTTATGCCTCGTTTTTCATTTTAATTCTGGAGTAGCATTGGGATCATTAATTTTTTCTTTCTAACCTGAAGTGTCTCTCTTATTTCTTCTTGATATAATCATCCCTTGATTTTTTTTTTTTTTAGCACATCAAATCATGACCAAATGGGGTTTATCTGAGGAATACAAAGTTAGTTTAGCATCTGAACATCAGTTCAAGTAATTCAACATATATTAAAAAACTAAAAAAAAAGAAAAAACACTTCATCTGAATAGGTGTAGAAAAGGCATTTAACAAATCAAACATCCATTCCTGATAAAAACTCTCAGTTAAGTCAGAATGCAAGGAAACTTCTCTGACATGATCAAGGGCGTCTACAAAACTGTTGCTGACATCAGACTGTCATGGTGAAAGAGTAAATTTTTTTCCCCCAAGATCAGTAAGAAGACATGATATTTACTCTCATCCCTTGCTGTTTAGCATTATACTGGAGAATGTGATCAGTACAATAAGAGAGAAAAGCCATCTGTCTTGAAAGGAAGAAATCAAGCTGTCTTTTTTGTTTTAATTTTAGATTTACTGTAAGATGAAAAATGGACATTTATATATAGTTGTTGAATACAGAATTGAATGAAAACAGTAAAATAATGTCTAAAGTCTTTTCAGGTCATGTAGTTTGAGAAATACATGTAGGAACTCTTATTTTTTTATTCATTGAAAACATCAGCCTAATGGAGATTCGAGTCCACCGAAGTTACTGTTTACCTGCCATCATCTTCCACTTGACTATTGAAATTTTCCTTTTCACATTTGCAGTAATTTCCACACCTTCTGATATTCATACCTGATGCTTACAGTACAATCTTTACAAATGTAGCAGATAATTTGAAAATACTTTTAGTGGGTGGTACTCCTTTAAAAAAGTGTAATAATACATATTACAGCTTTGGAATGAATGTAGATGGCACACTTTCTTTAGGAAAGTAAATCTTAAATTCACTGTTCTTTTAAACCACACCCAGTTTACAATTAATGGTGGTTAATGTTCAGTACCTGGGAAAGCTCCAAGTAGCAGAGTCTAGTTTACACAAAATCTTTCCATATATATATGCTTGCGGTTAGAGTGACTGTGTGAGTTAGCACATGGATGATTCTAGTCACTATCTGCTGAAATTTCACATTTGAGGCGTAGCGTGTTCATACCAGGAGAACAAAGCTGAAATTACATACGGAATTTGCCTAATGAATCAACTTCATAACATTCGCTGTTTCACAATAAAAGTTCTACAGTGTTACTCATTTTAAACCATGCAGTCGGTTTCATAAAGCTACATCATGACTTTGTTACTAAAGCATTAGTTTTCCAAAACTAGGTAGTATGTAGTAGGAGTTGAAACTCTGCTTATCAGTTCATAACTTGTCAGCATTTCAGTTAGAACTTACATCTTATTTTCTTAGCCATACTATTAACATAGATTATTTTGATCGTAAAGGTAATTATGTACCTATTCTTACCTTACTCCTTAAGATTTCTGCCACAATTTGTTTAATCATTTCCTTGTTTGGGCATTTACTTTAAAGTTTCAGGTTTTATTATGCACAACTTTGTAATGACCACAATAGATTTGTATGTTATTTTGAATAATTAGCCTTGAGGAAAAAAAAGAGACAATCTCAAGAAGGTGGAGAAGTGTATACAGTCTTAAGATTCGTAGAGTGATAGAAGTGTACAAGGACCCAAAGAGTTGATGAAGCTGATGATTTATTCTTCATTTCGTTCAAAGGTGATGGCAAGGTATTCCTGAAGAGCTACCAAAATTGAAAAGAGGAGAGGGAAAAGGGAGAGGCAGGGAGGGGGGGTGGTGGGTTGGAGGGGAGAGACAGGGAGGCCAGGAGTCAGGGAGAGAACTGAAGATTGAGGGTGGAGTTAGCCGAAGATAACAGGATATGTTATGTTGACACATTCTGGAGAGCCCCAGAGAGGGGTTGCTGCAGGAAAAGATATTGGGGCTTCCAGTATTTACACGCCATGAAAACACTTGTGGGACAAGGCGACCTTTTTGTTATTTGGAGCCTTTTAGACGAACGGGGGAAAAGGAAGAAAGTACATAACTAGTTAATTATATCAACAGGGAATGTGTAAATCGTGTTCACACCTTAAAAAAGAGCACTGATTATGCTTTCATTTTGTATGAGGGGTGCCTTTGTAATGGCATGAAAATACTGAAATGTACTAGTCATATTACCACCTTCTTACTTGTGACTTCTTTCTGTGTATGTCTCCATCACTATCCAAAGAGGAGAGATGATAGGATCCAAGTGTGCCATGTCAAAATGTATCATTTGTCATGGATACTTTGAAAACGAAGGACTGACAGATACTAATTAGTTTGATTTGAGGGATCAATCTAAGATTTGGTCATTTGTAACCTTCAATTTATGTTTCTTTTAATAAGTTTCATAGGAGAATTTACAAAGGAATCCCACTCCAGCTCAGAGGTGAAGTCTGGGCTCTACTTCTGGAGATCCCTAAAATGAAAGAAGAAACAAGAGACCTTTATAGTGTGAGTATCTACAGCTAACTTGTTTTGAAATTGAAAAGTAAAACCCATTTCCTTTCGCTTTCAAGGTGATGTAAGATATTCATGTCATTTGAAGTTATATTAAAATTACAGTACATTGAGTTTTCTAAGAACATGTTATTTTCTATATCAGTCGGTCAGTATCAAGTGCTTTTCGTGTACTTGAAATGATCAGTGTTGGGGCATATTCGTGAGGAAAACGGACTAACCCCTCATCGCAGCTGCCCTCTGGCAGTGTGGTGTCACTAAAGAGATCTACGGTTCCCCCTCATGGACATGGTGGGAAGACGGCTGTGGGACTACCGTTATTCAACAGCTGCCTGTGTGTGCTTGACTGTTTGCTTCTGGGCATGAGAAAAAAGTTTGCCTCCAAGATTAGTAGGTATTTCCCAGTTTTGTTATTTATTAATAAAAAGTCCAACTTTTGACTCCGTGATGAGTAACACTTCCCTTAAACTAGCTAATGTGTTAAATTTGTCTAGTCATTCCTTCAATACCCTTTCTAAACCTACCTTTTATATCAGTGTTTGAAAGGAATAGGAAACATACCTAAAAATCATTCTGAAATATATTCCTCAGAAAATGTAAATAAATGGAATAAATTAAAGTAGAATACAATGGCTAACAGAAAAATTATTTATAATTCAAACCCAGTACCAATCATAAAGGGAGCTTTGGAATACTCTTGATACTTTCTTTTCTTTTTCATATAATGTGTGTGTGTGTGTGTGTGTGTGTGTGTGTGTAAAATTTTATCAAGATGAAAGAAAAAAAATGGTTAATTTTAAAGAGTTACTTATTTTGTGTGTCTGAAACATTTTTTAAATTTGCTGTTTGGGCCCTACCCGGACTGTGGGTTTATGTCTTAGGATTTTAGAGTTTCAAATTATTTTAGCCTGTTGATAAGATAATTTGCTTTTAGTACCATAGTTTTAGAGCCAGTATTGAAAGTGATATCTGAGAAAACATACAGAATGTAACCCCAGCCCCTAGAACAGTGTGCCTGGCTACGTAGTAGTGCTCATTAAATTTTGGTTGAGTTAATGAGAGAACACAGTTCCTCTTCCTTCGCCTGCTCCATTCGTTTCCTTGGGCTGCCACAGAGTGCCACAAACTGAGTGGCTCAGCACAGCGGCAGTGTCTTCTGTCTCACTTCGGGAGGAGAGAAGTCTGACGTCAGGGTGTTGGTGGGCCCAGGGTTTCTCTTCAGGCTCGGGGACACTCCTTCCTGCCCCCTCCTCGCTGCGGGGATTGCCGGTGCCCCCCGGGCACGCCTGGGCCCGCAGCCACATCCCTCGTCTCCGCCTCGTCTTCACGTGGCCTTCTCCCTGTGCACATCTGTGTGTCCCACCTGATAAGGACGCCAGGTACTGGAATTGGGGTCCATCCTAATCCAGGATGGTCTCATCTTAACTTGATGACATTTGCAAAGACCCTAGTCCCCAAATCAGGTCACATTTCCAGGTTCTGGATAGATGTGAATTTGGGGAGGGGGCCCTGTTCGACCCAGCACAGGCACTGGTAGCAGCACGGTGCTTTCAGCGCTTTTAGATGTTTTCTCTGTGGCATAAAATGATCCGGGCACTGGTTCACACGAGAGATCCATTCAGTACGTGCCAGTTGTACGATAGCAACCACAGAGGAAATGACTGGCCCGTCAGTACTTCCATCCCTTTCGAACACTGCCATCAGTTCCTCTTTTGACTCTGAGTTTTCCCGGCATCATTACTTGATCTTCTTCCTTTCCCATTCCTTCCTACTCTCCCTTCTCCAAAGATGGTGTGAACTGCCCTCTTCAGGTTGGAACTTCACTAGGAGTCGAACTGCTGAGATTTTTCTCAGGTGGGTGAGATGGTCCCTGGCTCCTGAGCTGGCACTCTTGTCTACCACTTCCTCCTATTCTTTTAGTTGCACCTCAGTGTCATCCGCCTCTCTTGTGTCCGTGATCAGTCTCACGGCCGGCGGTTCAGTCCGTCGCGGTTAACTGCCTCACCTAGGGCCTTCTCAGCCTCACCTACAGGCGTCATAATCTTGTTGGCCCAACACACGGGGATATCCCGAGTTTGCACATAAATGCTTTCTGCCGTTCTTCCACCTTCAGGTTTATAGGGTCATTAGATCCGATTTCTTTGAAATGAAATGTGTGTTTTGTATTGTTGACACTCCTGGGTCTCAGCCACCCAATCCCAGAGATAACCAAGAAGCTGCTTTCCCTCCTTGCACTGAGGTAAGAAATATGCTTGATTTCCTGTATTCTGTACTCTTGTGTGTAAACAGGCAATGACATCATCTTTCTGACCCGTTACTTTTTTTTACTACTTAACTGGGATTTGCTTCTGTCTTGAGGCCTTTTTATGTTGCATTTCCTTGTCCTATAGAGAAAGTAATGCTACAGACATATTTGGGTGTTTTTCTGCCTTTGAACTATTTTATCATGTCCTATCAAACATTTCTTTCTGTCTTTAGACTTCTCAGTTTTTGCCAGGAGGCCTGTAGAATGATAATTGAAACCTCTTTACTTGCCCATTACCTTAAAAAAAATTAAAGAACAAATATGAACAGATTATCATTTTTGAACTAAATTTTGGTATCAACTTTTATCAGTGATAGTATACAATAACATTTTAGTGGTCATGTGATTCTAATACAGTACTGTAAATATCTTCCTCTGTATTTAGGACTTTGAAGTAGACCATGGTTATTCATCATGATTTTAAAAGCTACAGAAACTGCCATTCTCCAAGCTCCTGCCTCAGAACCCAAGAGTACACATAGTCATGAAACACTTAACACATACACTCATATTCCGGATAGCCTACTTCTTTCTACTTTTAGCTGAAGTCGAGAATTAGCAGTTGTGTTTTTATATGTGTTCGTTGGAGTTAAGACAGATATAGATAGATATAGATATATACACCAGTACATGGTAAATGAGTCAGTTATAATAGCGTATGTAGATGCTTAATTATACTTAAGCGTGGTTAAGTATAGATTAGTATAAATTTTAATCTCTTATCTAGTTAAACTTGGGAGATTAAATATATTCACGTAGCTCCCTTCCTCCCTGAAATGCCACTAAATTGACAGCAGTTTTTGAAAAAGCAAGCCCGCAAGGAATATGAAAATGGAAGAGAGAATGCTGCCAATTTTTGGAAACCAGAATTCAGACAAACATTTAATAAACTTAGCAGACCCGGGAAAATGAAATCCTAGGCTGGCTGTGGGAGATGGGAGACGCAACCTGATTTATATCTCAGAGTCTCCAGAAGGCTTGGTAGTTGCCAACTCCAGGTACCTCTGGGAGTGGAAGGGAAGCTGAAAACAGTGGAAGCGGTTCAGAGTCCGGTGGCAGAAGCAGTGAGACCCCCGAGGTCCCTCTGCAGCCCTGGCTCAAGGCTGAGGTCTACTGTTTGGAGAGAGTGAACCAGAGGCCTCTGGACTGGAGAGGACACACACGTTGCGGAGGGTGGGGCCGCTGTGACCAGGGCACGGAAGAGTACATGTCCTGCACTGGGGGCGTCCCAGCCTCTCCCCCTGTACTCCCTGAACGTTGGCAGCCACGTGCTTGGCTTCCCGGCAGGAGCCCAGAAGACACTTCTCTGGGGGACCTGCCCAGCCCCAGAAAATACACCCAGACGTACTGGCTTCAGGGGGACCCCCCAGTGGAGCTGCCCAGCCACGTCACTCTACAGTGAGGACACGGTGGTGAAGCCCCACCTCCGCACACAGAGCTTTTCGTCAGCTTCTAGTGTTGTACTTTTAAATAGAAGCAGACGACGAAATACCTCTGTTCATTTGAGGAAAGGAGCTAACATGAAAGACAAACGAGAACAAATGGAAAAAAAAACTTGTAAGAAACAGACGATACAGCAAGAAGAAAACTTAAAAAAAAAAACAACCCATCACAGATATCTTCAGAGGGATTGAAATAGATGTTACATCCATAAAGCAAGTACAGGATGCTATTAAAAGGAACCTTTGAGAACAACAGAGAGTTATTAATTACAAAAAATCAAAATAGAACTGAAAGATTTTAGGGAAGTTTGAGAATAACAATTGAAGGAGTTTTCCAGAAAGATGATAAAGTCAAAGAGATGGAAAGTAATAGAGAAAATATAAGAAAATTAAATGACAGCCCAGGAGATCCCACACTGTGATAGCAAGAGTTCCAGAAAGAGAAAATGGGAATGCGGCAGGAAGGTTTGAGGAAATCGACACAGGAGTTACTGAAGAAATTACTCAGAGCTGAGAGATGGGAGTCCGAGTTGTTAAGATTGAAAAGATCTGTCAAGTGCCCAACCCCGTGGATAAAAATAGATACAAATCAAGCACAGAAATGTAAAGTTTCAGAATGTGGAGAGAAAACTGCTTACAAGCTTCTAGAGAGAAAAAGATTTCATACAAAGACACCAGAATTAGAGTTGCAACACCGGAAGCTCTAGAAGACAGTAAAGGCAGTGCCTTTTGAGCAGAAGTAGTTTCCAGCTTAGAATTCTAAAACAGCCAGACAGTTAAGTAAGGAGGTAGAATTATCAGACATTCAGAGTTTCAAAAAAGTTTACCTTCCGTACACCCTCCACAGGAGCTACTGGAGGATGTGCCCCTCCAGGACAAGGGAATAAACCAAGAAAGAAGATGTGAGACCCAGGAAACAGGGGACCCAAGCGAAGGATGGCCCAGCTGAGGGTGAAAGGGACACCCCACACCCCGGCTGTGCAGCACATCCTGAGGTCCGGGAGCCCAAGGCTGGAGCTGGACAGGAGGCTGTGGCAGAACACCCGCAAGAAGTGGAAATGGGAGAGTACCTTTTCCCCGGCAACAGCACCAGAGGAGATCAGTGCGGCTTCGAGTGAGTTTGGGATTGGATTCGCAGCAAGCAAACAGAAAATGAAGCAACTCAAGAAAGAAGGCAGTGATTAGCTTGAAGGAAAACGAAAACACTGTGCTGGAAAGCAACAAGAACTCATAATGGACTGCGTGGCCCAGCTGTGAAGTGCTTTTGCGTAGTCTGAGCAGTGCAAACTCGGAGAAGTTCTTCCTTCAGAATTAAAATCTGTATGGTTAAGATGAATGAGAGAAGGTGGTGGGAAGAGGAGAGGATGGGTGTGAGGGAGACCCGAGTCGGGAGAGGGTGGGGGGGATGGGTGGGAGGGACGCTCTTCATTGTGTGCCTTTTCATATTCATTGGTGAGCCATGGGCTTCATTGGTGAGCCATGGGCGTGGTCTTCCTAAACGAAAACAGCTTTTAAATGAGAATTATGTTTTGATTTATTATTTTAATGAGAATTATTTTCAACAACTGATTTCCATAAAAACATGCTTTCTTCCCCTCTTTTTTCTCTTCAGAAATTAAAGCACAGAGCACGGGGCTGTTCACCTGACATCAGACAAATAGACCTTGATGTCAACCGCACATTTAGGGACCATATTATGTTTAGAGACCGTTATGGTGTTAAGTAAGTAAAGTTTGAAATATAAATGGCATTTATAAATAGTGTTTACTAAAGTCTTCATTAACTTAAAACATGAGTAAATAGAATGTCTTATATGAACTATAATTTTGATGTATGTCCTAAAAGCTTAAGCTCGTTTGGTCTGTGTTGTATGAAACTTAGGATCTAGGTTAACTGAAATTTTTTAACCTTTGATATAGTAGATGCCATACAGTTGGTAAGGAATCATTTTATGATCCAAGAAGGGTTAAAAATACAGTAGCTACTTTTATTACAATCTTAGTAAAGAAATTTGAGATTGTGTTACTTTTTGAGAACCATGTCAGTGACAAATAGATCCCTATAAATTTGACCCCAAAGCATAGCTGAAACAAAAAAAGAGGAATGGATGAATGAATGAGTACTACCGTTTATGAACGAGAGGGATAGTTTTGTTGACCTCAGGATCAGGTAGAGTTCAACAAAAGAAACAGAAACCTGGTGAGAGGTGTGTATTCAGAGATTTATTGAGAGGAGTTGGTTTATACAGTAGCGGGGGCTGGCGAGGCACGTCCCCTGATGGGGAGGCAGGCCATCAGAAAGGACAGGCTGGCACTCGTGAGCACAAGCCGGGCTGCTTTCCACAGAAAGAGCTGCTCCAGGGAAGCCTCACATCGCTCTTAAAACCTTTCAACCGATTGAATCAGGCCCGGCCAGACTATCTAGGACAATTGCCCCTACTTAAAGTCAGCTGATTATAGATTGTAATCGCATCTACCAAATACCTTCTTTCAATAACACCTAGGTTAGCTTTTGAATAACTGGGAGTTGTAGCCTAACCAAGGTGACACATAAAGCTGACTGTGACCGTGTATCCTTGTCGACTCAGTTTCCGAATACAGATAAATACAAGGCCATACTTTTGCCTAACGCGATTTTGCCTAGGACTGAAACTATGCTAGTCCTTACCCCACAAGAGGATGCAAAGTCTTTGGTGATGGTTACTCTTCTGCTTTGATATTCTAAAACCTAAATACTGCGATACAAAGTTAATTATTATTAATATATCTAATATAGCTAATACATTAGGTGAGAAGGGAAAAGGAAGGAGGAAAACAAAAATATTTTAAAATGTATATATTTATGTATACACACACACACACACACACACACACACACACACACACACACATTCATGCCAAAATAAGAAACGCTCAGAACAGTGATAACCGTCATTTCTGTGGCTGGGCACGTGGTGGTGGCTGGGTGCCACTACACATTTCATATTCCCTTTGTCCTCTGCAAATACCTCAGCTGGTAGTGGTTCTCTACCTGGTGGGATGACCTAACTGTTAATTCTGGACCATTAGCCGTCCTGCCTGAATTAGATTGCTGTATTTTTCCATTGACTTCAATCGCAAGGTTTGGTTATACTAAGAGACCCCCTAAGTATTCTCCTGTGTTCTGGACATAGTCTTCCTTACATCCATTATGTAGTAGCAACTCAGTTTCTCCTTAGTAACCAGGATCAACCCCTCCAACCAGTACAGTCAGCCTCCTTCACCTGGTGATTCAGAGGCTTGAGGAGCCCAAAGTGGCTGGGTGGCAATCTCAACTACCGGTTCAGTGGGATCACTCCTAGACCAGCAGCGCGTAAGGCTGATGGGATGGGAAGCAAACATTTTGCTAGTGGACTACTAGGGATCATAGTGGGTTGAGCCATCCCCATTTCTGCCGCTTGAATCTTGGAACCCATTTCCTGGCTGTGGGGCAGACAGCATCATGTAGTGGGGGCTTATTGAGAGCACATACAGCTTCCCACGTGATGTGGCCCCAGCCCTGCACGGTATTGTACTGAGCTGGCACTGTAACAGGCTTCGCAAGGCCTCCATAGTTCTGTGAAGCTGGCTGCTCCCATGTGGTTGATTTTGTAGTGAGAATAGTTCAGTGAAGGATGGCAACAAGTTTGAGAGATTGTGAAGCCCTTTGTGTTTTTTGGCGTCAATTTTATCAGAATGAATGTCCTCTAACCTTGAATTTAGACTGTATAGATTATCGTTCACATTTAAGCTGGGGGTCATTTCTTTATTACAACAGTGATTTTGTCTGGATTATCTGTTTTGAGGCAAACTGTTTATTTGTTTAAGTTTGTGTTTTTAAAAATAGGTGAAATAAGTAAGTTGTGTTTAATATAAATTCTCTTCTCTCTAGGCAACAATCCCTATTCCATGTTCTTGCTGCATATTCTATTTATAACACGGTAAGTTGGAGCACACCCACCCACAGCTCTTTGGGCTGTATTCTGAGGAACTGGAGGAACTCTTGGGGCTCTCCCTGCCTCTGTGGGTCTTTTCAAGGCTCCTCTGGTGACCCTGGGGTCTTAGAACAGAGCCACTTTGAAGTGGGAAAAACCACCGCATGCCAGTGAATCTCTCGTTTTCCCCTCTTTCTCTGGATTGTTTTGTTGTTTTGTGATGTTGTTTGTCTTGTTTTTATTTTACACAGTAGCGCTGAGAATGAGCAGGGCTAGAAGTTTAGGGAGTCAGTGGGCAGATTAATTTTTGCTTGACCCTTGAACATTCCTCACCACCCCTGGGACCGAGGTTGCCTTTCAGGGTATGGACCTACTTGCCAAGCCCAGGAGCAGGCTAAAAGTAAACTTTTTGGTAATGGAACATGTTGTTCTTAACGTATTTATAACTCAGGGGAAGATAATAATTTGGGGAAAGATAAATTAGTGTTGAACCTAATGTGGATGTTAAATAAATGCTTGTTGACTGGGTTCTAAGGAGGACAACCTTGAACCTTGAGTGTGTAATTTCTATTATAGTAAAGCGTTTCAGTTATGAGAAAGTTCAAGCTAGGACAAGTTAAAGAGTTTATTAAAGGCCATTTCATAGAAATGAAGCAGTGGTTGGGCCTCATGGAATTTGGAGCTGGACAGTGAGAGTGAGAAGACTTCACTGAGAAGAGCTATACTCTCTGTCTTTTCCACTCTGAGGCCATGTGGTAACTCTGATTATCTCTGTAAACTGTTTGTCCCACTGTCTCTGTCCAGATTCCTTTCTTTGCCTACTTTTCACTTTTCCCATGGCTAAAATAGCACCCACAGAATGGTCGACATGACCATTCTTTCAAATTGCATTCCACCATCTGATTACAGATCTCCTGGAGAGAGTATGGGATTAGTCAGTGCAGCCAATTAACTGTTCCCCTGGGGTCAGGTGACCTCTTCTACTCCAGCAGCTTTGGTTCATGTGGCACAAACATGAAGCCCTAAGGCCCCATCGTAAGCAGGGAGTATGGGGAGAGTAGGCAATTCTCAGAGAAGGGACAGAGACTGGTTGGGTATCCCAAAATGTGTCTGTATAAAGGCCTGGAAATCCAGAGGAAAAGAGACAGCAATCTGGAAACTGTAGGAGGAGAGAAATTTGCCAGCATTTGAACAAAGAGGGGGAGTATTGAACTGAGAATCACACATACAAAGGAAAAATAAACCTAGCACTCTTTACAGAAGGTATAATGGTATTGAATAGGAGATAATAAAAATACATGCAGCTTTAGACTTTGTCCACACTTCTACATTCATTCTTGAATACAAATTTATTCTTTTATAGCATATAGTTCAGTGTTGTAAAAATTGTAGTCTTTATCTGTAGAATTGCCGATTCTTTAATGTGTTTAAGCATTTTCTGATTATTTTGTAGGGCAGGTTTTTATATGTGTATATCCATGTGATTTGATCTTAAAACCCCCAGTTTCTTTGTTCTCATTTGTCTTCAGGAAGTTGGATACTGTCAGGGGATGAGCCAGATCACAGCTTTGCTCCTTATGTATATGAATGAAGAAGATGCCTTCTGGGCCCTGGTCAAACTATTCTCAGGCCCCAAACATGCCATGCATGGTAAGAAAACCCCAGAGTTTACACAAAACAATAAACAGGGAAGGGAGAAAAAGGTAAATTAAAACAAAGTCAAACTTTGGGAAATGCTTGTTAGGGTTAAGGACAAAAAATTAATGGCTGGGAGTTTGTTCAGGTGATTAGTGTTTGTGAGTCATTTCTTATTTCCTCCTTCTTTATTGAACTTTGCTAAACATTTCTGTTCACGTTTACCTCTGTTGTGTTTGCCTCAAGGTATACTGTTGGCATTCTGAAATTCTCTCCTCACTTGCCCCCAGTCAGAAGAAGCTAATTTAGGTTTGGAGGAGTTTAGGAAGAGCTGTGTTACCGGGAGAAATAAAAGATGCCTTTTGACCAGAACTTTCAGACTGTCACGCAGTTCTCATTTCAGTGAGATGTGTGCTTTGCTTCTTGTAGCCATAAAATTGATTCCATTTTACAGTAAAAGGCTGCTGATGACATGCTGCGGGTACTTTGTTATTTAATACCTCAAAACTTGCATGAGTTTTTGGTTCTCAGGTTAGAAGATTGTTTTTAATAACCTTTTTCCTAAATCTGCCAAGCATATACAAGAGATTTTGGAGAGTTTGGATTGCAACTTCTCTTGGAAGTAAAAGTGCCATTTGCCCATATAATGCAAAATTATGTTCCCAGTGCCATCCATGATAATACCAAATTAAAAACATTTTTGACATGAATCCCTCTAAGAAATGGATCATCTAAGTTCCATTTGTGAGTAAGCTTGATGTGGTGAGGAACCTGCCACATGTTGAAAGTGATATTTTAACATTTTCAGAATTATGACTATAGCTTATTAAATCTCACGTTCTTACCATGTGGTTTCTATGGAGGTATTTTGTGGTGTGTGTGTGTGTGCGCGCGTGTGCATGCGGCCATCTCCCTCAGTTTTCCTAGGGAATTTTTTTTTTTTTTTTTTTTTTAATGACTACTATTACTACTTCTACTGCTGATAACTGTTTCTGGACACTTTGTATCCCATCAGTAGACTCCAAAAGTAAGAGGTAAGATACAGCATTTTGAACTGCCATCCAACACACAGTCATTTGAAAAGGCATCTAGAAGAGAAACAACTGTCCCTTATCCATCTTTATTTTGACTGGCGTTGCTCCTCTGTGCTGAAGTGCAGAGGCATGTGCAGAGGCATACTCAGGAGTATGTAATCACGTGGAAGACTGCCCAAGTTCAGGGAAGTCCTTTCTTTCAAACATACCCGATAGCTTACTTTCAGCAGTTGTCACCAGTCTAATCTGTAAAGTAACATTCTTACTATCCTAACGTTTGCATTTATTGTGCAGCTTAGGTCATTATCGTGGGTAAGTTTATACTTAGAGATATTTGCTTCTAGGTCTGCAGATGGAATTTTATAACTAAAGGTTGCCTCGGTTCTTTGCAAATCCTGTATGATAGTGATGTCACTTAGAAATGTATAGAATAAAGTGAGGGCTGAAGAATATGAGATTTTAAAACACCAAATGCGGGATATCACTAATAAGTGAAGAAATGTTAGCTATCTTAGCATCCTTGAGCGAGTGTTTATTACTGAGGGGCATTGCCTTTTTCAAAATGAGACCTTTTCTTGAAATTCTTCCAATTCCCATTCTTATCAAATTGACTAGGAAAGTGGCACAGATATAGATTTTTTTTTTTTTTTTATGACCTAATTTCCCTGGAAAATGTTACTATGGGAGGCATAGAATCTCTATCTCTGGAAATATTTACAAATACCTCAGAAAACTGAAAATTAGTTAAGAAATAGTCCTTCCCCAAAGATTATAAAGCAGTGTTTCCCAAAAGCATGTCTCTTGCGTTCTTGGAGGAACACAGTTTTAATTTTTGGAAACAGATGTTCTCTGGGGGGAAAAAAAAAGGTGGACTCTAAGATCAACTAAGTCTGGCAGACAGAGCTAAACAAAGTTTCTTTAGTTTATAAAACATGTTAGTAGCATTAGGAAGCTCTTATGTATCATGAATATGCAACAAGCGTTCCTATAACACAAGGTCCTTCCTCTGGATTCTTTTTTAAAAACAGAGCACAGCTATTAACATCCTTCAAAGTTACAGAAAGCCCAGACTGGAAATAACTAATGGGAGAAATGATGCATCTGTTGAGGATACTTCCTTTCTAATGCATTGTGTAGAATATCTGAAAGGAAACTTGTAAATAAACATACATGTAGGGTTCCATGAGATAAATACACAAAATCAGTACTAATTCACCATTTACGATTTGTTACTTCCTAGAAATCTTACAGATTATATTGTATAATCAGATGGGATGAACTACAACGTTAGATAGAATGTTGATCATATAGTGCCAGAATGTCTTAGATGATGTCAAATATCACTTACAGAAAGGATTAAAAATGATAAAAACTTTGGAAGCACAATATTAATGAAGTTGTTAGAGTAAGACTGAAAAAAGTAATGTTTGTTATGTAGGATATTGACAGTAAAATAAAATGATAAGTCCTTAAGACTAGAATAACCTATAAAAAATTTGTACATTTAAACCCCAAGGGATGCTTAAATCCAGAGAGCAAACTAAGGGTTCCTCGAGGGGTATCGGGTGGTTGATGGGCTATGTGGGTGAGGGGCTGTAATGAGGCACTTGTTGGGATGAGCACTGGGTGTTGTATGTAAGTGATGAATCACTAAATTCTACTCCTGAAACCGTTGTTACACCATATGTTAACTAACTTGATTTTACGTAAAATTAAAAAAAAAGAAATTTTAAAAAATTTGCACATTTAAGATATGCTTTAAGATACTTTAAGAGAACAGATAATCCTGATAAATGGCTTCAGTTCATTTTTCATCTTTTCTTAATTTCTAAGTTTCCCTTTTAATTCAGAAATATTGGCCTCTTTTATATTTTTACAAGGTTATAAGAGATCTCTGGCAAACAACTACTAGACCACAAGTTTCATTACCCAGAGCTCATACACGATTATTTCCTTGGTGGGGAGGACAAATATCTCACTAACTCCTGGATTTTTGTTGTTGCTGACAGTTAAAAATGAAAACAGTGTGTTGTATTTTAAAAGAGGGTTTTTGTTGTTACTGTTTATGAAAAACTGTTTTTATGTTTGTATTCTAGGCTTTTTTGTTCAAGGTTTTCCTAAACTCTTGAGATTTCAAGAACATCATGAAAAAATACTGAATAAATTTCTATCCAAGCTTAAGCAACACTTGGTAGGTAGATATGACTTTGACTTACACCCACTTATACCAGGAATGAAGCTAGAGGAATTGAGTGCAGCCTTTGGTCCCAATTACTTGATTGATTTGCAGTGTTGTCCAGTTCCTTTCCTATGCACTTGTCATTGCCAGGTGTTTGAAGAGCATGAGATTTGTGAAATTTAATTGTTGTTTATGTTTATTTTTGAAGGAGAGAGAGACAGAGTGTGAGTGGGGGAGGGGAAGAAAGAGAGGGAGACCCAGAATCTGAAGCAGGCTCCAGGCTCCAAGCTTTCATCACAGAGCCCGACACGGGCCTTGAACTCACGAGCCGCGAGATCATGACCTGAGCCAAAGTCAGACACTCAACTGACTTGAGCCACCCAAATGCCCAACATTTGTGAAATTGAGTACTGATGAACCATCACAGCCCTAACTCATAGAATCAAATCACTTCTTTGCAGATGATATATACAAATAATATAGTTTTTAAAGATATATGATTTCTCTGTAACTTTGGAGGCTTTTTACTTTAAGGCTCATACAGACATCCTTAGTGAGCCATATATATACTCTACTATAAAACACGATGAGTTAGTGAAGCAGAGATAGTTCACGGTAAAATGTGTTCTAGAGAATCAAAATGTATTACAATCCTGTATGCGAAGGATTTATTCTTAAGGTGATTTCCAAAAGTGAAATTGAGGGAGAAAGAGAGGAAGCAAGAAGAGAAAAAAACTAGAAATACTCTAGCATGAAAAAGATTTGGAATGAAACGGTTTTATGTTTAGTTTTGACAGCTGCCTCCCAACAGCCTTCCTAACTTTTAGTATTAGATTGTCATATTTCATTTGCTGCAATCCAGAAATTTGAAGTCTTTGTTTTTTTCAGGATTCTCAAGAAATCTACACAAGTTTTTACACAATGAAATGGTTTTTTCAATGTTTCCTTGATCGTGTGAGTATTTGTTTACAAAACCCAATCATAAAATTATAAATACCAGATGAGGGGTGAGCTGTTAATCTTATCTCTGTTTTGTTTTTAATTATAGACTCCCTTTACACTAAACCTCAGAATATGGGATATCTACATCTTTGAAGGAGAACGAGTTCTTACCGCTATGTCTTATACAATCTTAAAATTACACAAAAGTAAGAAAATGTTTAAGTATAAGGATTTCACGAAAATCAAGGCTTGATTTAACTCTGATTTCTCATTCCCCACCCAGTTTCAAATTCCTTTTCTTTTTGTGGTGGATTAAAACATTTCTTGAAAGTTCATGAAGAAGTCATGTTTGGTTGGTAATTGGCTTTCCTTGGTTCTGTCACATGACTAGTAGCTGATTACATCACAGAGGTCTTTGATTTGTTTTTCTGTTTCAGTTTCATTTTCACACTGAAGCAGTGGAACACAGTGTCCCGATTTCACTATTAATATTATTCCAACCAAGTTTTGTTCCCTTATTCCTTTCATCAGTCTGAATCTCAGGTTTGTAATCAGAGACGAGAGAGACCAAAGAGACCAGGCCCTTAGTTTAAAGGTCTAGAGAGAGGACATTTTCCATCATTGTTTCTTTCATCCAGGAAAAAAGCCTCCAACTCTAAGCTGTAGACCAAAGATGGGGAACCTTCTGCTTATCTCTCTACTTGACCACATTGTCTCTGGGGCAAGTACAGTCACTGTCTCTAGTTGCACACATGCAACAAGGCTTTAAAAAGTCTTCAGTTGCAGTATTTCAACGGCTGTATAAATTTGGCATGCTATGCCTTACTTTAGAAATCGAGAAATGAGAGTTTTCTTCATGGATATAAAGAACCTTATTCATCTTTAAGCCTCTGTTCAACCTTTATAGTTATAACTCCTCGTAGTAACTTCTCTTGTAACTGCAGAGAAGAGAGTCACTGGAAGCTTTAGAACTTCCTAGAGTGCCTCAAGCCTAGGTCTTAAACATGCATAGTTTCACCTGTTTTGGTCCTTTTACCCTCTTAGGTTATTTCTGAAAGATTCATCTGTTCAGCCTCCCACCTAAACTATAAGCTAATTGAGTACTTGGGGTCATGTTTTGTAAGTTTTTTCCCCCTGTTGTGCTTGGCATTGTTCTAAGTACACGTTAGGTATTTGAATATAAAATTGTTTGATTGCTTACTTGAAAAACATGACTTCGGATCATCCAAAGTTTAGATACAAATGAGAAGTCCCAATGAAATCAAGTTCGTATTGTTTACTCTGAAAGATAGGGATTCAGAAGCGCTGTGGTTCCTTTCCCTTAAACCCAGACCTCACTCCTCCAGCTCACACACTGCTGCACTGAGAGAACTGTGTCCCGAGACTCAGGGTCTGTCAGAAAGCCCCAGGAAATCAGTCTCTCCTGCCCCATCCACCCCTCCCCATCTCATTCCCTCCCCTCCTCTCCTCTCTGTGTCCTTTCTCTCTCTCTGGATCATGAACTAAGATGTGGAACAAAAGTATACTTCTAATTAAAATTTATATGTATTAGTTTAATGTTCATTAAACAGCAAGAAAATAGAAACATGATGTTATATTTCTCCATAGCTCTGTTCACCACCTTAAATTATGTTTTATTTGTATGACTTTTTTTTTTTTTTTTCTAAATGTGTGTGTGTTTTTGAGAGAGAGAGAGAGAGAGAGAGAGAGCACAAGCAGGCGAGGGGTAGAAAGAGAAAAGGAGATAGAGAATCCGAAGCAGGCTCCAGGCTCCACGCTGTCAGTGTAGAGCCTGACACGGGGCTTGAATTCACGAACTGTTAAATCGTGACCTGAGCCGATGTCAGACGCTTAACCAACTGAGCCACCCAGGCGCCTCTTATTTATTTGACTCTTGCTTCGTTTTGGCAAGTGAGAAGTTTCTTTACCCTTGGCAAGTAAACTGGAAGCATAATAATTACTTTATATCCTATCCTATCATTGGACTAAATAGCTATTGGAAAAAACGTGTCTGCTGCTTTATAGTTTTTTATTAGTTAGGAAGACAGAAGCTCCAGGATTCATGTGAAGTTGCTTCACCAGAAAACTTCAAAAACTGTGTCTGGGCACCTGAATTCAGTGACAGCTCCCCTGAGATTTTGTTCTTGTTTTTTTCTTGATTTCCTTAATAATATTTAGAGACATTGTTATGGGATTATGGGAGGTTTATCACACGGTGGTTTTAAATAGTAAAAAAAAAATGTAATAACCTAACTGTCCAGTGTTAGAACACTAATTATATAGTACTTATATCCAGTGGACTCAAAAGTATGATCAGTTTTTTAAATTGATACCTGTGTATACACATCTGCTTGTAGGGCAGTGGCTCTTGGGATCCTAGCTGATTTTTGCTTTCTACTTTGTATCTGAAATTTGAATTTTTTTTTTTTAACAAAACTGGTTTCTTACGTAGAAATACAAATAAGATTAATCATCTAGATTTTTTGGAAATTCTGATATAGTAAAAATAGAGACTTGAAATGGGTTTGTGTATGGTAGGTAGAGCTCCATAACAATAAAACAGCCCTCATGGCATCCTAGTTGGTCTGTGTCTCTAACGAGTACTTGCTCTGGGTTAATATTAACGTCTAAGGTATGGGTAGTCTTAAATAAACCAATGAAAAGGTATTTAGCAGAATTTACCTTCTGCTGTCTCCCCAGAGTACCTGCTTTTCTCTGTGACTGCTTTAATGTCAGAAAAAGAAAAATGTTTGTTTGTTTGTTTATAGAGAAAGAGAGCATGTGTGGGAGCCTGTGAGTAAGGGGAGGGACAGAGGGAGGGAGAGAGAGAATCCCAAACAGGTACTGCACTGTCAGCACAGAGCCAGATGCAGGGCTTGATCTCATGAACATGAGATCATTACCTGAGCCAAAATCAGGAGCCAAATGCTTAACTTACTGAGCCACCCAGGTGCCCCAGAAAATATTTTTATCTCACAGAGTTTCAGTGATTCTTACAACGCTATGTATAAGCTGTATGCTGTGCCCTTTTTGAAAACTACAACCCCAGAATAGAATGCATTATCTTCTCAACCTGAAACAGCTGTTGATGCAGCATTCGTGTTTCTCTCATTCTTTCTTAGAACACCTAATGAAACTGTCCATGGAAGAACTTGTAGAATTTCTTCAGGAGACCCTGGCAAAGGATTTTTTCTTTGAAGATGACTTTGTAATAGAGCAACTTCAGATTTCTATGGTAGAACTGAAGCGCGCAAAATTAGACCTCCCAGAACCTGGTAAGAAATACTCAAAACACTTTATATCTAAATCATAATTAAAGTTGGGAAACACGGCGCAATGAACACAAGCCGTTTCTGTTTCCGAACATAAGCATTATGCGTACTTGTGGATGGCAAGCTGCTTATGGCATTATGCTTATTTTAAGAAAAAGCAAATAAACGCATTAATGAAATCCGCCCCTCCTAGTAAAATAACTGTACTGTCCCTAGTTAAATTTAGAAGGTTTGGGTGGCAAATAATACTGATCAAGAGTAGTAATCATGGTGCTTTAACTGAACATAAACAATGACCTTTACTTTCATCACGTCATGTTGTAAAACCATAAGTAATAGCAGAGAAAGTAAAAGATCCATTTTGTAGAAGAGGAAATTGATACTGAAATGCTTATGTACAGAGCTACAGAACCAGCAGATGGCATTATTGACCCTGGAGTCCAAGTTTTCTGACTGCTGATCCGGGATTCCTTGCATTACATTGCTGTGTGGATAATATATTTTATTTGCTTCTTTCTTTTTTAATTTTTTTACAAGTTTATTTTTATTTATTTTGAGAGAGAGAGAGACAGCAAGCAGGGGAGGGACAGAGAGAGGGGGAGGCAGAATCCCAAGCAGACTCGGCCCTGTCAGTGCAGAGCCCCATGCGGGGCTCTGACTCAGGAACAGTGAGATCATGACCTGAGCCAAAATCAAGAGTCAGACGCTTCACCGACTGAAATGCCCCTTTATTTATTTTTGAGAGTGAGAGAGACTGAGCACAAGTGGGGGAGGGGTAGAGGGGGAGGGAGAGGTAGACACAGAATCCGAAGCAGGCTCCAGGCTCCAAGCTGTCAGCACAGAGCCCAATGCAGGGCTCAAACCCATGCCATGAGACTATGACCTGAGCCAAAGTCAGATGCACAACCGACCGAGCCACCCAGGCTCCCCTTATTTGCTTATTTCAGTACAGCTTTCAGCACCTCCTATTAGATTATCTGCAGGGTGCTGTGGCAGAGACCCAACAACTGAAGAGAAGGACGTGGTCCTTGTGTCAAGGTGCACACAGGAGAGACAGAATTTATATAACTGATAACAAATGAAGTGTAAATAAATAGGATAATTGGGGAAGGATGAAAGGAAGGATAGGATGGGAGGCAAGAGAAAAGAAAATGTGGAAATAGGATGGCAGCAAGAGTAACTCAGAGTATTACTTGACAGCGAATGATTTCCTGAGAAAAAGGCATTTTTCGCCCATTTCCTATCTTGCCTTTGTTGCACTGGAGGGTGTGGTAAGGGAGGAGGGAAGCTGAAGAGCCTGCGTGAGAGGTTGAGGAGTTAACTGGGGTCAGGGGTTATGCCCTCAGGTAGAGTCAGATGGAACATTTCCCAGTCTCTGGGGCACATATTTTGGGGTCTTCTGGATATGTCTGTACGGATCAGGCAGACATACATTCATGGAAGGCACATCCTTCTCCGTTTGGTGAAAACCAAGATGCTCTGCTTTTAGTTAATTTTGAGGGGTCCTATCAGCATTTCTCCAAGGTTCGTTCTGGGTCATCCAGATTCTCTAGAAAACAAAACGTCACAGCAATGATTGATTGTGGTCAGCAGCCTTGTGAAACGATCACCTTTGCTAAGTGAGGTTACCTTGTGTTCAGTGCAATAATGTCCATTCCCCACTAATTCTTTACCTGGAACGGCAATGACTAACTGTATTCTTGCCACTTTAACATTTATTTTATTTTGTTAGTTTTTTAGTGTTTATTTATTTTGAGAGTGAGAGAGTGAGCAGGAGAGGGGCAGAGAGAGAGAGAGAGAGAGAGAGAGAGAGAGAGGAAGAGAGAGAATCCCAAGCAGGCTCTGCACTATCAGCACAGAGATCAGCTCACAACTCGTTAATTGTGAGATCATGACCTGAACCAGGTCCAAGAGTCAGCCGCTTAACCGACTGAGCCACCCAGGAGCCCCTAACATTTATTTCAAAATATCTTGCATTAGGGGTGCCTGGGTGGTTCAGTCGGTTAAGCATCCAACTTGGGCCCAGGTCATGATCTTGCGGTTCATGGGTACGAGCCCTTGTCGGGCCCTGAGCTGACAGCTTGGAGCCTGGAGCCTGCTTCAGATTCTATGTCTCCTTCTCTATCTCTGCCCTGCCCCTGCTCATGCCCGCTCGCTCGCTCTCTCTCTCTCTCTCTCTCTCTCTCCCAAAAATAAACATTAAAACAATTTTTTACAATAAAATATCTTGCATTCTTTTAAAAAGGGTTAAGACAAGTTTTAGTAAAAGACATACAGAAAGAAAAAATACATAGTAGAACTATTTAACCATGAGAATAAAATATTATAGAAGAGGATGACTAAGCATCTAACAGCGGGTATCATTTACTGAGTGTTTAGTATGTGCCACATACTACACACATTATGTCATTTAATCCCTAAAAATAACTCTGAAAAAGTACTCGTCTGCATTGTACACATGAATAAAATTAGTAGCTGTAGTTTATAAGATCTTTTTACTGGGAAATGGTAGAATGTGGATGGAGGGGGAGATGCAGAGAAAGGGAAAGGGAGAGAGAAATAATCCCAGAAACACTAGCTAACGTTTGCTCTGATCCTACTGGCACTTGAAGTAGAACGTGGTGAGGTGGCTCCCCACTTTCTCCATCAAGAATCTGATTTTCACCTGTATTTCTACTGCTGTAGCATCGACTTTCTGGAATTTGTGCCCTGCAGCCTGCCCAGTGTTATCCTCTTGAAGTTACTTCAAGCTCTATATGGAGCATGAAGATGGTTCAGTGATCACTCTGGCAGGAAATTTTAATCTCCTCTCTGTCATCTTAAAAGGACACATGAGCGTGTTATTTCTTGGTGGCTCCTTTTGTGCTGCCTCCATTTGTAAGTTGTTTTCCCAGACCCACACAACATGCGGCATTTTAAATTGTTAGTTTATCTTTCTAGCTGAATAGAGTTTTCCGTTGTTTTGACTTGCATTTCTTTAATTTTGATTGTCTTTTATTTTTATTGGACATTTTAATTTCTTTTTCTGTAAACTTCCCTGCTCATCTTCTGCTCCCTTTTCTATTGGTGTGTTTGTGTAAATTCTTCGTAAGTAAAGGAAATGGGCCAGTTTATTGTTATTGTGGATACTTTTCATATACAATTTTTAAAAATTTAATCAGTCTTTTTCTTTTAACAATTTTTTTAATGTTTATTTATTTTTGAGAGAGAGAGAGAGAGAGAGCGAGCAGGGAAGGGGCCGAGAGAGAAAGAGAGGCAGAATCCGAAGTGGGTTCCAGGCTCTGAGCTGTCAGCACAGAGCCTGATGTGGGGCTCGAACCCACAAACCACAAGATCACAACCTGGGCCCAGGTCATGGATGAAGCCCGGATGCTTCACCAGCTGAGCCACCAGGTGCCCCATCAGCCCTTTTCTTTATGGCATCCCACTTCTGTGTTCCACATGCTGAATGAAAAGGTTTCTGTTACCTGTATTTTCTCCTATGACTTTTATGTCTTTATTTTTTTTATGATTAAATCTTTAGCCCATCTAGAATTACTTGTGGTTTAAAGGAAGAGTTTTAAGATGTGTTTTTAATTTCCACAGATTTATGAATTTTCCAATTTTGCTTCTGTTAATTGAATTCTTTCTTCATGCTGTTGTGGTCAGATAAGATACTCTGTACAGCATCTGTCTTTTAAAATCTGTTGAGACTTAATTTGTGACGTAGCATACCCTGTCTCCTAGAGAAGGACTCATACACTTGAGAAGAATGTGGATTCTGTAGTTGTTGGGTGGAGTGTTCCGTAAATATCTGTTAGATCTAGTTGGTTTACTGTGTAGTTTTCGTCCCCTGTGTGCTTACCTTCTCTCTGGTTGTTCTATTATTGTGGGCCACGTATTGAAATCTCCAGCTGTTACTGTGCAACTCTTCCTCCCTTCTGTTCTTTCCGTTTGTGTATCATATATTTTGATGGTCCATTATTAGGTGCATATGTATTTGCAATTATTGGATCTGCTTGCTGTATTGAACCTGTTATTCACATGCAGTGTCCTTTTTTGTCTGTTGTAACCTTTTTTAGATTTATAGTCTATTTTGTCCGATTGAGTATATCTACCCCTATTCCCTTTTGTAACTGTTTGCATGGAGTATGTTTTTGCATCCTTTCACGTTCAATCTGTTGGTGTCTTTTGATCTAAAGTGAAGTCTCCTGAGGGTAACATATACCTGGATCGTGTGTCTTTATCCATTCTGAAGTCTCTGTCTTTTGATTTAGGAGTTTAAACCGTTTAATTACTGATAAGGAAGGACTTCTGCCATTTTGCCATTTGTTTTCTGTATACTTTATAGAATTTTGTCCCTCATTTCTTGGATTACTGTCTTCCCATTTGATGGATTTTTTTAATTGTGAAATGTTTAAATTACTTACTTTCTTTTGTGTATGTTCTATAGCTCGTGTGTGCGTGCGTGTGTGTTGGGGGGGGAGGGGTGGCAAAGGGATTACATTTACCATCCTAAAGTTATAATGCCTTAATTTGGACTTGGGGCAACTTTAATAACCTACAAAAGCTCTGCTCCTTTGCAGCCCCGCCCCCAGCCCATTCGGTCCACCCCCAGCCCTTCCGGTCCACCCCCAGCCCTTTTGGCCCACCCCCAGCCCTTCCAGTTGACCTTTTCCACATTGCATCTGTATACGCTCTGTGCCGCAAAACGTAAAGTAGTAATTCTTTTAAGTGCATTAGTCTCTTCAGTCATGGAGAAAACAAAATGTGGAGTTACAAACCGAAGTTAAACAATACTAGCTTTTAGACAAACAAATGTGTTTTTTTAAGTATTATGCTCTTAAATTATGTAGAAAAAGAGAATGTGGAGTTACAAATGATTTTTACAATGATAGTAGTTTTTATACTTGCCCCTGTATTTGCCTGTATTGAGATCTTGATTTTCTTTCATGGCTTGGAATTTCTGTGTAGTGCCCTTTCGTTTCACCACGTGCCCTTGAGCATTTCTTTCTGGGCAAGTCCCAGAAAGCGTTCCCTCCACTTTTGCTTATCTGGGAATGTCTTAATTTTTCCCTCACTTTTGAAGGACAGTTTTGCCAGATACAGGACTCCTGGTTGATAGTTTTTTGTTTGTTTTTTGTTTTCCTTTAATGCTTTGAATATATCGGCCTCCTGCCTTCTGGCCTCCAAAGTTTCTGATAAAACACCTGCTTATAACTTTATAGGGATAACTTGTATGTGACAAGTTGCTTCTCTGTTACTGCTTCAAGATTCTCTCTTTGTCTTTTGAAAGTTTGATTGTAACGTGTCTCGGTGTGGGTTTCTTAGAGTTCATTTTTTTCGGAGTTCTTTAAGCTTTTTGCTTGTTTATTTTCATGTCTTTACTCAGATTTGGGAAGTTTTCAGCCATTATTTTGTCAAATATTTATTCTGCCCTTGTCTCCCTCTCTTTCTCCCACAATGCATGTTTGTGTGCTTGATGGTCTCCACAGTCCCTTGGACTTCTGTTCCTTAGACTTCATAATTTCCATTGCCCTGTCTTCAAGTTTGTTTTTTTAAAATATTTATTTATTGTTGAGAGAGAGCAAGAGAGAGACAGAGTGCAAGTGGGGGAGGGGCAGAGAGAGAGGGAGACACAGAATCTGAAGCAGGCTCCAGGCTCTGAGCTGTCAGCACAGAGCCCGACATGGGGCTCGAACTCACAAACCGTGAGATCATGACCTGAACCAAAGTCAGATGCTCAACCGACTGAGCCACCCAGGCTCTCCTTTTTGTATTATTATTATTATTATTATTATTATTATTATCGTCATCATCATCATCATCATCATCCTGTCTTCAAGTTTGCTGATTCTTTCTTCTACCTGCTTAAATCTGCCTTTGAATATCTCTGGTGATCATTTCATTTATTGTACTTTTCAGCTTCAGAATTTCTTTCTGATTTCTTTTTTGTATTCTCTTTATTTATATTTCCATTTTGTTCATACATGATTTTCTTGACTTTCTTCACATCTTCCTTTAGTTCTTTGAGTTTCTTTAAGACAAAGTCTTTGTCCATTTTATTTGCCATTGGTCTTTTTCAGGGGCATTTTCTGTTGGTTTAGTTGTTTCCTTTGAATAAGCCATATTTTCCTGTTTCTTTGTGTCTCTTGTGATTTTTTTGTTGAAAACTGGGCATTTGAATCTAATAATGTGGTAACTCTGGAGCTTTCTTCCCTTCCCCCAGGGTTTGCTGTTGTTGTTGTTTTGGTTGTTTGTTTGTTTTATTGTGTAAGCTATCTCTCTGCTAAGGGTCAGCCAGAAGAGTAAACTTCAGGTCTTTTCAGGTCTTTTCTGAGCCTTTCTCTGGACTTTCTAATTTTGCCCTTAATATGTTGCAGTTTTTGAATATCCTAGTCTTCAATGTCTGGCCTCATAGAAAGGAAAAAATATATAAATAAGGGGAGAAAAAAGGGACTGGCCCTTTAAAGCCCCTGAAAATCACCTCAGGGTGCTTGCAACCGTGGGGTGAGGGGGAGGTGCAAGGAAAGTGGCCTCTCCCTCTTTTCTGCACCTCTCTGATGGAGGCAGCTATCATCAGTCAGAGCCAGACCTCCAGTATCTGGAGGACACGTTTTCTTGCCCACCCTGGCTCCCTGAGCCTGGTGCAAACTGCTCTAGGAACAAGGTAAAGCTGCCTGCCCTGTGGCCGGGGCGGGGTAGAGTATGGGGTATTTCTGCAGTGCCCAGAACTGAAAGTGAACAACATTCACTGCCGTTACCTTCCCAGCCTTCTCCTGGCAGTTGCAGGCCTGCAGTGGGCACCAGAGTTCCAAGACAGTTCTGTCAGACACCTTCTGCTGGTGCGGTTGTTGTCCAGGTGGGGGGACGGATTCCTGGTGCTTATTCTGTCACCCTCCCAGCAGCTTTTCCCTGTCTCTGTATTTCTAATGTTGTAGAGCAAAATGGATTCCCTCACATTTTCCAAGATTCTAGATACACAGTTATCATCCAATAATAGTATTTTTCTTCCTCTTAAATACTTTTTATTTATTTTTCACCCCAGAGGGTATCAAACTATTACTGTTTTTCCAAATTAAGAAAAAAAGTAGATGTTGAGGGTTTTTTTTTTTTCTTAATGCTTTTTAGGCACAAATGAACAAATCTCTGTGTTTTTCTCTTTTTAAGACCTTCTTATATGGTGAATTTTATTAATGTATTTTCTAATTGTGAACCATCATTACACTCCTTGGATAAATTTCACTTGGTTGTGATAAATTATCCTGTTAAAGCTCTGATGTTTTATACTTGCTGATATCTTACTTAACTTTTTTGTTGTTATTCCTATGTGGGATTGCATAGCAATGAACTGAAACTTCTTTGTGTTACCAGGTTATGCTAGTATCATAGTATGAAAAGTTTCCTTCTTCCTCTGTGTTTTGGAAAATTTTATGTAGCATTAAAATTGTTCCTTAAGAGCTCAAAATACACTTATGAAACCATTTTAAAAAGTCCGATATGCTTGTTTTGTGGGGAATCACTCTTTGATAACTTTATGTTTGCCTGGTTATTGGTTATTGTTTTGTTACTCATTTTGTCTTCTCAGGCCAGTGTGCATCCTTTATATTTTCTTAGAAAATCGTTCACTTCAGTTTCTAAATGTATTTGTGTAAAGTTTCACAAAAGCTTTTCAAACATGTACAAAAGAAAAAGTGCTGAAGACCCTTCCCACCCCCATGTATCTATCACACAGCTTATTGAATAATTTTATTTTAAAGTTTATTATTTATTTTGAGAGAGAGCATGAGCGGAAGAAGGGCAGAGAGAGAGAGAATCCCGAACAGGCTCCGTGTTGTCAGTGCAGAGGCTGACACGGGTCTCAAACTCCCAAACCATGAGATCATGACCTGAGCTAGAGTCAAGAGTTGGGACGCTTAAACCGACTGAGCTACCCAGTCACCCCTGAATAATTTTTTAGTGAAAATAAAGACCTCATGGTATTTCACCCTAAATAGTTTAGTCTCTGTGTCTCAGAAACAAGGACTTTCTCCTGTCTAAGCATAGTGCCATTATCAAATCTAATTAAATTAACAATATAATTCTCAAATATCATCTAATATCAATTCCATATTAAAAGTTTCCAGTTGGCGGCTTAGTCAGTTAAGCGTCAGACTTCGGCTCAGGTCATGATCTCATGGTTCATGAGTTTGAGCCCCACGTTGAGCTCTGTGCTGTCAGCTCAGAGCCTGGAGCCTGCTTCGGATTCTGTGTCTCCCTCTCTCTCTGCTCCTCCCTGCTCTCTCTCTCTGTCTCTCTCTTTCTCTCTCTCAAAAATAAATAAAAACATTAAAAAAAAAAGTTTTTAGTTGTAGGGTACGTGGGTGGCTCAGTCAGTTAAGTGTCCTTGTGCTGAGAACACGGTGTCTCTTTGGGATTCTCTCTCCCTCTCTTTCTCTATCTCCTCTGCTCATGCTGCTCTCTCTCAAAATAAATAAATAAACTTTAAAAAAAAAGAATTTTTTTTAATTGCAAAAACTTTTTAATTAGCAAGTGATCTGTGGCATAATGTTTTGCAGTTATACAGATATCCACTTTCCTTTTGATCTTTCCCCGATGGTTTCAGCTTCCATTAATAATCCTTGCCGAAAACAAATATTTTATTACACGTCGTAAAGTAGGAATTTTCAAATTCCATTCTTTTATATTTATCAGCAGATTTTCTTCTGTAACAAAGCATTTTTTCTCCTTTATCAGCTGGGGCTCTTTAGTTACCTTAAGATATATTTTCTCCTGGGGCGCCTGGGTGGCGCAGTCGGTTAAGCGTCCGACTTCAGCCAGGTCACGGTCTCGCGGTCCGTGAGTTCGAGCCCCGCGTCAGGCTCTGGGCTGATGGCTCGGAGCCTGGAGCCTGTTTCCGATGATTCTGTGTCTCCCTCTCTCTCTGCCCCTCCCCCGTTCATGCTCTGTCTCTCTCTGTCCCAAAAATAAATAAAAAACGTTGAAAAAAAAATTAAAAAAAAAAAAAAAAGATATATTTTCTCCTGAAAAAACAGAATAAATGCTTAGCTGTTTTCTTTTACCAGTTTTCAGAGTTAGGAGGTGATGTTCTTGATTATCTCCAGTGGCAGAAAATGAGCTTTTGTTTTGGCTTTTTCATTGTGGATCCATGGAATTTGATATATTCTTAATGTTTCAATGAGATATAATTATCATTGTTTTAATGTTCACATTGTTCTCAGTTTGGCCAGTGGGATCTCCCTTAAACTGATCCTGTGTTCTTCTGACTCAACACTATTAGTCTTTGAATACTTCTTTGCTTTTATGTGCAACAAGATATTTCTATCTTACCCTAAAAAATCCCTATTCCTCAGTTTTATTACCCGATTTACAAATGTATCCTCATAAGAACTCTAGGTAATCTTTGTGGTATATTGAGTGAAGTATGAAGACTTTCCATTACTTCAGTTTGGGGAATATTCAAGTCCTTTTCCTTTGCTTTTACATAAAAAACTTGTGTTTAAAGCGCATATATTTACATAAACGTGAACAGCTTTTTTGTAGCTGTCTTTTATCGTCAGACATTTCCTTCTCTTCCTAATTTGCGGACACCGTTTATCGTGTGTCCTTGTTGGTGCTGTTAGTCTTCATTTGTTATGAGTATTTCAAGCCTTTCACGTCGCTCATCTCCTTTCCGGCCATTTGTGTCCTATCTTACGTTGTTAATTCTATCATGCCTTTCTTGTTGACCACTGCTAGTAGTAAACGTGTATAAAGTAGTTGGAAAGTTTCAGCTCTCCATCCCTTCATGTGAATCAACTCTGAAGACCCAATTTAAATAAAAGTACATTTAGTTGACACAGTACTGAAATGACATGCATCGCTTCTGGCATACCCCATTGGCTTGCCATCTTGAGGTGGAATTATCCCTTGGATCTCCTCAGCTACCTGTCTTCTGTTCGCATTGGCTAGGATTCTCTCACTTAGGGAGGTTGCTCTGGGTGGAAAGCCTGTGTTGATCCACTGTGACTGCCCGTGTGGCCCGGCTTTAGCTTATGACCATACGACCTAGAAGAATCAAGAGCACGTTTTCTTAGAATAATTGAGAGAACCACTTCTATTTTAGGTATCAGAAAATGTGAAACTTAAGGAACCTTTTTAAGAAAGGAAAGCATTTTGTTGCTTTTAGCTGTGGTACATGTCCTTTTCTGTCCTAGGGCAATTTGGATTCTTTATTTTGTTTATAGCAAAACTTTGCCAGTTTCAGAATTGCCATTTCTCTTTTGTATGTTATTTTGTAATGGTAATCAAAATTTTGGGCTGGAATGTAGGAAGGAGATGTTTATTTTTCCCATTTCTCCTGTGTATTTCTGATCATGGTAAAACATTCAACTTTACCCCATCTTCTTCTTTTTTTAATTTTTTTTAATGTTTATTTATTTTTGAGAGGGAGAGAGAGAGAGAGAGACAGAGTGCGAGTGGGGGAAGGGCAGAGAGAGGGAGACACTGAATCTGAAGCAGGCTCCAGGCTCTGAGCTGTCAGCACAGAGCCCAGCATGGGACTTGAACCCACGAGCTGTGAGATCATGGCCTGAGCCGAAGTCTGACGCTTAACTGACCGAGCCACCTGGGCGCCCTTTACCCCTCTTCCAAAATCTTCTCTGCATTACCCCAGCTTACTAGCAGTCCATTCACTGTCCGTTCAGACACCAAGTTCTGTGTTTCTTTTGATTCCTCGTCTCTCTCTAGCGTCCCCCTCCTCTCCAGCCTCACTAGCAGGGCTGTGTCGTCCGCCCTGGAAGCCCTGACTCCCGTGTTGCTCACCTCCTTGTCTTGCCAGAGTGACTTTGTGAAATGGCCAGCTGTTCAGGGGACACTTCCGTGCTGAAGGAAGAAGATCCAGACTCCTTAGTTTGACCCAAGATACTCTCCCAGTCTGCTTGTTTTTCCTACTTCTATCCTTCCTCCCCCCTCTTACCCCCAGACACTTCTGACATAGTAACAACAAGAGCGGACTTTGGAGTCCCACATGATAGACGCCTTGCAGTATGCTTTCTTTACATACACATGTCAATTTTTTTTCAACAGCCCGTTGCGATAAGGTACTTATTGATGCAAATTTATTAGTATCCTTCAGGATAACTTTTGGTGCACAGAATTATTTAGGTTCCTAAAATTAGTATTTAATTTCTTACAGTTACAAATCCAGAAACCTAGTTCTTCTTTAGTTTGTTAATTCAGCTTACAAAAGTTAGTAGACGTGGGAAAAATTACCATGCTCTCTCTTTTTTTACATTTTTTTATGTTTATTTATTTTTGAGAGAGAGAGAGAGACAGTGTGAGCAGGGGAGGGGAAGAGAGAGAGGGAGACACAGAATCTGAAGCAGGCTCCAGGCCTGTCAGCACAGAGCCCGACACGGAGCTTGAACCCACGAACTGTGAGATCGTGACCTGAACCTGAGCCGACGTCGGACGCTTAACCGACTGAGCCACCCAGGCACCCCAAATTACCATTCTCTTTTAAAGGGAATGTTAATGTTTGGTTAATGTTAATGTTTGGTACAAATAAACTTCTACAAACGTTTTAAATTGCATTTATAAATTTAATACGTACAATCCCTTAAACATGTCAACTTTTAAATTAAAAACAAAATCTTCCCTAGTTCTTAAATAACTTCTACATCTGATAAATTTAAGAATTTGCTGAACCTTGAGTCCCTTAAAAATTTGTTACACTCCTGTTTATACATTTCAAATCGTAAGTTCGAATCAGTGACTTTCAATTGGCATGAAAAGGCAATAGTAAATATGAACAGATTCCTTAATGCAAAAATACAGAATTAATCCTGTGTTTAATTCTCTTCAGTTTTTCTATAGTTAGTTCTAGATCTTTGGGAATTAAAAAATGTATGTCAGATAAATTTGGAAGGTACTTTGTTAGTTGGAATGTAAACCAGGACTCCAACTGAATTCTCGTCAGTGACCGAACTCGCAGGCCGAACCACTTTTTCTTATTGCTGGGTCCACACCCATCAGGTCCTTGGCCACGTAGTCCAGACACCGTGGGTGCCCCTTGCGCACAACCTCGTTCTTTCTTCTCCCTGAGGAAGTCTGCCTTTCCACCCAGGAGGATTGGACTTTGCATATTTTTGGTCTTTTACTTTCACCTTGTACCTTTCAAAGGTCTCTGAACATGATAGAACCCCCACTGTGTTCTTTTGGTTTTTATCTGGAAGGGCCATAATTCTTACATTAAGTGGCACTTGTTTTAATTTTGAAAAGCTTTCATGGTCATTCTGCCATCAGCGTCAGTAGTAGTAACCTAGAGGTGAGGAAACGGGCTACGGGGCGAAGTATTGCCCAGGGTCACATAGCTGGTGACCAGCCTGACTCCAAAGCCAGCACCAGACATCACAGCAGACGCTGCGGCTGATAGTCACGCCGCTGTGTTGTGCGCCCACAGTTCTGTGCCTTAGGACGTGCTACTCCCCAAGAACGCCCGGGACGCTTCCCCAGGTCCCTGTGCCCACATCCATTCCGTTCAGTTTTCACGACTTGGCTTAAGTATCGTCTCCTCCAGAAGCCTTCCCAGCTACCCCCAGCCTCCCAAACCGCACAGCCGGATCAGCGGGATTTTGTGCCAGGAGCACCTCCCCGCCCCGCACTCCACCCCCCTGCGTATGCTTGCAGAGCTGTGCTTCTCCTGTTCCTCTGACATGTGTGTTGGACAGTGAGTTCTAGAGGACAGTGACCACGTCTTCATGTCACCAGCACACATTTCAGTGCCCGGCATATATATAATAGGCATTTGGCCAATAATTTTTAATGAACAAATGAAGCTTCAATCTATTTTTTAGATAATAAAAGCCTGTCATCTACAAAAGGCTAGCATGAGGCAGTTTTTTGAGGTCCTGGAACTATTTCGTATTCTCATTACATAGACATACACAAACAGGTCCAACTGTATCGTTTGTCAATTAAAAAAGTAAGAAACTCTTTCCCGCTTTTTGAGCGTTTAGATGGGTTTTCACTTTTGTTTATATAATAGAAACTGATCTTGCGCCATTTTTTACTGTGTATATATGAATTGAAACACTAGGAAACAAAAATTATTTCACAAAGATCTATGGAATGTGTATGGCATTAAATACATTTATAATGACAAATGTGTTTAAGTAATTCTCTGCCTCACCTCTCTTTCAAATTTTGTCTGATGAGAAAAAAAGTCAAGCCTATGAACCTAATTACCATAATTAAAAAAATATTTTTAAAAAAATTCTCAGCTATAAATTAGAAAGCAAAATACAGTAAAACCTTGGTTTGCGAGCATAATTTGCGAAACATGTTTGTAATCCAAAGCACTTGGGTATCAAAGCGAATTTCCCCATAAGAAATAACGGAAACTCAGAGGATTCGTTCCACCACCCCAAAATACTCATATGAAAATGATTACAGTACTGTCATATAATACAAAATAATATAGAAAATACAAACTCTAAAGAAAAATAAATGAACCTGCACTTGGAAAACCTTCGTGGCCAGTGTGAGGGGGGCAAGAGAGGAGGGGGATGACTTCCACTGTCACCAATGGAGTCCCTGCTCTCGTTGGCTCGGTGGAACCTTTTTCTGCATGGGAGCCATTGTGTGCACTTGCACAGATGCTCCCCACTGCACAGTAGTAACAAACTTGTCATACATTGTAATGAGTGGAACCGGTAATAAGGCAGCAGAGGCAGGCAGCCTAACCTGGAATGGAGCAAAGCATTCCTGAGCTCACTCTTGTCTGGAAAAGCAAAAGACTGTCCATAGGTGCTTGGAAGTGACAAGAAATATGCTAGTGCCAGTTGTGGGCACCTTCCAACATTCTGAAAAATCACTCATTTCTGCCAAATGCTGCAGCCTGAGGCCAAGCATCCAAGCATAGGAGACGATCACCCACAATCCCAGAGAGAGAGAGAGAGGGAGAGAACTATTGGCTCAGCTGTGATCATGTGACATTCAGGGTCATGTACTACTTGTATTGTAAGACATAGCTTACTTATCAAGTTAAAATTTATTAGAAATGTTTGCTTGTCTTGCAAAACACTCACAGAACAAATTACTCGCAATCCAAGGTTTTCCTGTATTTCTTTGGTCACTTATAGAAGGGGGTATAGAAGGGTTGAAGCCTGTAATAAATAACGCTGGAATTGCATATTTTTCTGGCTAAGGGTACATTAAACAGATATAAAGCCATTTGAATTTTCAGGTATATTTTGAAATCACTGATTTTGTGACCATATTTTCAAACTCGGTTGGACTCAATATTTGATCTGGAGAGGAGTAAGATGACTCTTCCCCAGAATAATTTTCCTGACAACAGCCCCTACCATTTCTTACCAAAAACTGTTAGAACAGTCAGACTACATATATTCTGTTGTTGAAATTTGTAAGTAGGATATTGTTTACAAGAGAGAGAGCACTTGGGTGCATAGGAGCCTATAATGCCTCTTAGACAATTAATCTGTAAGGCTTGTAGTTGAGTGTGGTGTCCACTGGGTGGCGGCACAGACCTGAGTAAAATCAACAGTGAACAAACCTGAGGGTATCTGAGGGACTCTTCTGTATTTTTTTTTTTTTTTAGGGATGGCTAGAGTATTCTTTCTACTTACTTTTTTTTTTTTTTTTAAAGAAAAAGTTAAAAAAAAAAGCAACTAATAAACTTTTTTGCCTTTACTCTGAAATATATCAAGTTGGTACTGGCATGAAAATACCATTTTTGATGAAATGCTGGTGAAAAATGTTATTAATGTGGTATTTTCATAAAGCTGTCTCACTGTTATATATGATAGGAACTGTGGTGCTTTCCTACCCTTTAAGAATAGGGCAGTAATTCTTTTAAACACCTATGTTTTTAAGAAGAGAAGAATTTAAATTCTAGACAGGCAGCTCTAGTGGGATGAGCACACACAGTATTGTGGCTACTGAAAAGAAGTTCAGAACGAAAGTATGGATAATAAATATTAATACATATTGCCTGTGTATAGCCATCTGCGTTGACATCAGTTATGCTTGAATCTTGTAGTTACACTCCATTGGGTAGGGGTGAAAGGAGACAGGTAAACCAAGCAAAGCCAAGTACAGCAGTGTTAGTGCGTATGTGTGTGGCAGGGTTCAAGTCGGTTCAGATGGATCTAAGGAGAGCTTGTGCGAGAATGTTTAATGCTTATTTGAATCGACTTTTGTGGGAAAAGGGCAAGCGTATTTATTAGGATATGAAAATATTCTTGGTGATGGCGTTTGTCCTTCCTGACGGGTCTACAGAGATATCTTCAGCTCAGTGAAAGTGGAACAGTTCATCTTCAGGAAAGAATTGCCTTTACAGCAGTGTTCAGTAGAGCTTTCTTCCAGACCCCATAATTACCGAGGTCGGGTCGCCCTGGCACAAAGTCCTTGAGTTTTGGCATTGCCGTTGGAATGGAGAGGCCTCTGCCCTGCCCACTTTTTGTGACACACGAGCAAATCCCCGCCCAGACTGGAGCAGCCCCAGGAAGGGAGCCGCTTCTCGGCGCCTCGGTTCCCTGTGGAACCGTCTCCACCTTCTGCCCCTCTGCTCCGCTTCCTTCTCTTTGTGGCCCTCTCCGTAATTCTGCCTCACGGCACCCCACGTCCCCCCTCTCTCCTGCTTTCTTTCCCTCTTTTCTTTTCAGTCACTTCTTCCTGCCCCTTCTCATTCCGGCTCCTCTCTTGAGACACAGCCCTCCTCCACAGCCAGTGTCGCCCCGAGGGCCAAGGACCTGCACTGAAATGCAGACCGCGTGTGTACATTTGAGCATCGTTGGGTTACTGAGAATTATACACTGGTCAGAGTGTTTGGTCAGTTATGGGAATAACTTGAACGTGGCCCAGTCCCACAGTGTCATCAGTCAGCAGGTATTTATTATGGAAGGTAGATGTTGATGCCAGGATCAGGCGCCATGTATTACCTCCACCTGTTAGTCTTTCCTGCCCCCAGGTCACAGATCACTACGGAAAGGAGGTGTGACCGGACACTGTTTTAAATTAAACATATCCTAGCCTGCTGTTGAGCCCGGCACCGGTGAATATCCTTATCTTCCCTAGTCTTGCATGTGTTATTGTCTTTAAAATTGGAAGGAATTGGGTTTTTCAAGTGCCTACACTTTGGAAGGCTCCTTCTTATATCGTCTACTTCCTCTTTCCCATTGTTGTACCTTCTTCTGTGCTTACTGGAAATCTCTGATCTCTGCAGGGGGCAAAGAGGCTCTGTCCTCTAAATGTCTTTGTACATTTGAAGCATTCACCCTCTACCTGCTACAAGGTCCTAGTACCTATTGAGAAATTACCACTTAGGAATTAATTAGATACAGTGTCATTTTGTCTGCACCAGATTTTTTTTCTCTCTAAACCCTGCTACGTCTAATTTCTTAGCTGGTAGATCTTGGGTATTAATAACCATTATGTGCACCAAAAACCGTAAAATACCTAGGAATAAACCTAACCAAAGAGGTGAAAAATCTATACACTGAAAACTATAGAAAGCTCATGAAAGAAATTGAAGAAGGCACAAAAAAATGGAAGAATACTCCATGCTCCTGGATAGGAAGAACAAATATTGTTAAAATGTCGATACTACCCAAAGCAATCTACATATTCAGTGCAATCCCTATCAAAATAACACTACCATTCTTCACAGAGCTAGAACAAACAATCCTAACATTTGTATGGAACCAGAAGAGACCCCGAATAGCCAAAGCAATCCTGAAAAAGAAAACCAAAGCTGGAAGTATCACAATCCCGGACTTCAAGATGTATTACAAAGCTGTAATCACCAAGACAGTATGGTACCGGCACAAAAACAGACACTCAGATCAATGGAACAGAATAGAAAGCCCAGAAATGGACCCACAAACATATGGCCAACTAATCTTGAACAAAGCAGGAAAGAATATCCAATGGAATAAAGAGTTTCTTCAGCAAGTGGTGCTGGAAAAACTGGACAGTGACATGCAGAAAATTGAATATGGACCACTTTCTTACACCATACACAAAAATAAACTCAAAGTGGATGAAAGACTTAAACGTAAGACAGGAAACCATCAAAATCCTAGAGGAGAAAGCAGGCAAAGACTTCTTTGACCTCGGCTGTAGCAACTTCTTACTCAACACGTCTCCAGAGGCAAGGGAAACAAAAGCAAAAATGAAGTATTGGGACCTCGTCAATCTAAAAAGGCTTCTGCACGGCAAAGGAAACAATCAGCAAAACTAAAAGGCAACTGATGGACTCGGAGAAGATATTTGCAAATGACATAGCTAATATAGAGCACCCAAAGTCTATAAAGAACTTACCAAGCTCAACTGATAAATTTAGAATAAGTCCTACTCTTTAGATTGGAGGTTGAATAACTCTAACCCAAAGGACAAATCTGGCCAGCCACCTGTCTTTTTTTTTTTAATTAATTAATTTATTTATTTATTTAATTTTTACTTTTTATTGACATAGTTGGTCCATACCCTGTTTTTTTTTTTTTACATGAAATTTATTGTCATATTGGTTTCCATACAACACCCAGTGCTCATCCTAACAGGTACCCTCCTCAATGCCCATCACCCACTTTCCCCTCCCTCCCACCCCCCATCACCTGTCTTTTAAATAAAGTTTTATTGGAAGACAAAAAAAAAGTGTCTCTAAAGAAGCCTTAACTTGAAAGTACAAGTGGGTAAACCAAAGCCTGGAAGTCAATGTCTATAAGAGGTTAAATTTTGACCTTGAGATGGGGACATTATTCTGAATTATCCAGGTGTACCTTAAATGCAATTACATGTATCCTTGTGAGAAGGAGGCATTAGAAGGTCTGACACACATAGAGGAGGAGGTGATGTGAAGAGATGGCAGAGAGCTGGTGGAAGATGCTGGCCTTGAAGACTGATGTGGCCACAAGTCAATGAATGCCAGTAACCGCCAGAAGTTGGGAGAATCGAAGAACTGGTTCTACTCTAGAGCCTCTGAAGGGAATGTGGCTCTGTCAACACTTGGATTTTGGCCCAGTGATACTGGGTAAGCTCTTCTGGCCTCCAGAACTGTGAGAGAATAAGGTTCTGATGTTTTAAGCCATGAATGAATGAATGAATGAATGTATGAATGAATTAACCATTATGTGTCTGTACTATTTATATGAACAGTATGTCATTACTCTAATTCATATTTATTACATATGAAGGAATGGACATTTTGTCAACACCTTACTTGTGATTCCCTTACTATCTTAGATACTAGAGGTATGAATACAAAAGGAGAAGTTACTTTAATTAGGTTATTGTCTACTAGGGGAAAGGGAAATGTGTCGTGGGCTACCATGAAAGAACTTAGAGATGCTAGTTTTTTGACATTTTAGAACAGTTGCAGAATTTTTTCTCCACTGGGTCTCTTGCCCATTCAGGAAATGGAACATGTTAAAGTTTTCTTTTACTTCTATGATGTGTAGATATGCAGAATATTAATGTCCCTTCCTTAGAAAACTTTCTGTACTGACTTGAATATAAAGTAGTGTTAAATGTAAGGTGAATACTTTTCTTACCCTTTATATTGAAAAATTAAATCTCTGACGTATGTATGTAAGACACATACCTTTCCATTTTGTTTCATGCAGGAATTACCACCTTGGTCTCCCCCTTACTTTTGTCTCAATCTTCTTATTCCTTCTCCTGAGAAAAACATGCCTTATATCCATGATCCTACATTTTTACTGTGTGTCCTGTTAGTCTTTACCAATATGTGCCTTTTATGTATCTAAAGGATTTCAGAATGAAAGTCTGTAGATAGTAGAATAGCGGACCGCTGTGTGACACTGCCTTATTTCCCCACAGGTGTTCCATTTTCTCTCATAGTCTTTTCTCCCCACTTTCTTCCTTCCACCTCCCCAAGTTTTGTTTGTTTGTTTGTTTGTTTTGTTTTGTTTTGTCTTGTTTTGGTTTTTTGTTTGTTTTTAAATCTTTCCACTGAACTGGTCCCTTATTAACGCCTTTCCACTCCGGTTCAGTTAGTCCAAATCTGGAATCTTGCTTAAATTCTGGTTAGCACATTTACAAAGATGCCCTTTCGTGTCCATGATTGTCCATAAGTCAATATAGCTAAACGTCTATGGAAAATGCTATGGAAGCCAACCCTACATTCACCATCCCTGGTCAATACATTGGTGACCACAAGACATAGAGAATGGCATATGAGAATCTGCAAAGTAATGGAACTCTCATTACCCTTAATGGATCTGTTATTGCCGGTGTCTGCCTTCCACATTTGCTCAGTTGTCTTTTTGACGTGGTTATGTAAAGTAAATTTTAATTACTATCATTGGTTTCATTACATTTTGTCGACATTGAAAATATGCTAGGACCATAAAAGCATAATTATAAATTATAATTTCATTATCATGAAATATGTGATTTTTAACTAGCAGAAAAAGGCAATCCATACAATTTGTGTTTAGTACAGCAAGTCAGTTTGGAGATTGAGGATGTAGACTTAAGGGTAGTATCTTAGCTCGGGCTGCTATGATAGAAATACCACAGACAAAGTGGCTTTAACAACAGAGAAATATTTTCTCATAATTCTGGAGGCTGGGAAGTCCAAGGTTAAAGCGTTGGCAAAGTTGGTTTCTTCTCTCCTTGGCTTTCGCTGGGCGTCTTCCTGCATGGTCTTCCCTACACAGTCTCCCTGTCTGTGTCCGTATGTCTCTTCTTATAAGGAGGTCAGTCATATTGTTTGAGAGGCCCACTCCAGTGACCTCATTTAACCTTAATTACCTCTATAAAGTCCTTCTATCCAAATGTCACATTCTGAGGGATTTAGGGGTTAGTTCAACACATGAATCTTGAGGGGACACAATTCAGCCCATAGCAGTGAGGTAGCTTCTAGGCACAGACTTTGCTGAAGGCAAGAACAAGCACAGGCCTGTCCTGTGGTCAGTGAAACCTGGCTCGAGTACCCGGTTCACCTCAGGGGACGTGGAGTGTGCAACTCCTCACTGGGGCTGCCGCGTGCCAGGCACTGCCCAGCGCTTCACACGGGAATCAGGGCTGGCCTTTCCCTCCCTCTAAGGGGCACCAGTCTGGTTGTGTTGGGAGGGTGTGATGACAGAGGGAGAAGTGCTGTCCCCTACCTGGTCCAGAGCTCCCCGCCTGACCACTGCTCCTCTAATAGGGTGTACCTCCCCGCTCTGCCAGGGGCCACTCTTCACTGTTGACCACAACTGGGAGGAACCCATGAGCTGCACTCTTTGTGGTGCGATGCGGTTCCTTTCCTTTTAGAAGCCTTTACAGAGGGAGGTGGTGCTAAAAACAGGGCAGATCACACCTCCCTTTGTGGCCCCGTCCACTGCTCTGCTCTGAAGACAGTGGGGGCACTAATCCCATCAGGTCACCCTCATGACCTAATTTCCTCCCAAACCCCATCTCCAAGTACCGTTACACTAGGGGGTTCCAGCATATGAATTCTGGGGGGGCACAAGCATTCAGTCCATAGCAGTTAGCCAACCTTGGAAAGACCTAATTACAAGTGAATTAAGTTTTCCTAGGTTGTGAATTGATACAGATTGAAACACAGAAAGCAGGATGTGAGCATTCCCAGTCCAGGCAAAGAGAAGCGTTTGAAGCTTTCACCCCTAGATTGATGTTCTAGGGCATCCACCTATGTGCACGTTGCAGCCACGGTTCATTTTGAAATGTGGTGATGGTGGTGTTTAACACTGCCATGGAGAATTTTTTAAACATTTTAAATGATTTCATATGAACTGAAATGTTGGTGGCTCTCTCTCTGCAGGCTGCCGGAAGCCACTCAAGTGGTGGAGAAGGGGGCAGCTTAAAGGGCTCAGTGTAAGAGTCTCTACAACTAATCTGCTTTTGTCCCTGTGACAGCACATTTTGCAGGCATGAATTCACCATTCTCTGGGTGTGCGTTTTCCTGTTCCTTTTAGTGGTTATGTTTTTCATCAGGTTCCTACTCACCAACCTGCAAAGGGTGTTGTGATGATTGGCTGATATTTTTTTCTGATGGCATATCAGCCAGCCACCGAATTAGCCATTCAGGTTCCTATGCTGTGCCCTCAGAAAATTGTCAAAGAAGAGTCTTAAGTTCAGTTTTTCAATTACATAGGTCTATATATCTTCTCAATAATTTGCTTGTTGGTGTTATCTGTCTATAGGGAAGAAGGAATTCCTACATTTATCTGGGACTAAATGGATACCTATTTGTAGAGCGGGTGAAAGCTTTTGGGCGACTCGGATTGATTTTAGTTTTATTTGTATGGTTAGTTTTTAACTCAATAGGCTAAGTAACTATTTGTGAATATTCTTGACTCGGGCTGCATGTGAGTCCCCTCTCTTACCTTGATTCCAGCTAGTTCCTGTGAGACTAGTCAGATGCTGCACTGGAATTGCCTCAGATGCTTTTACATACAGCATTCAAAGACAAGGGCAACTTTTGTCATCGACAAGCATTTCACCGTTTGGGTTATCACTTAAAATACTGTGTCCATGTACCGTAAAATGTCATTATTATGGTAAAAAGATATGAGAACAATGCCATTTCTGCCTGGGTTTCCTCCTCTACAGTGAGAGGTCAGAGCAGTGACCTTAGTTATACGCCTGTTCCTAAATGCCATATGTATTTTTTGAGTAGTATCTGGTGCACGTTAAGTGCTTAATGAATATTAGCTGTTACTGTTACCATCATTAAGTATTACATACTCTAAGTCTAACCCACCAACGTGAACTTGGTTAGATAGTATCAGATGATGTTATCCTCCTACTGAAAAGGCCCCAGGAGTTGGCAGTTAACTCAGAAAGAATTTTAGAGCCTTTACTATAATCTTCAAGGCCCTGTGTGATGTGACTGCTCTTCCTCAGGCCTCGTCCCCAGCTGGTCTCTGCTTGTCTCCTGCTCCAGGCACAGAGCGCCTCTGTCCTCGCCAGAGCTCTGCCCTGCGCGGTCCTGCCCCACCCCCACTCGCTTCCACTGCCTTCTCTGGTGCTGTCTTCCTGGCTCTGCACAACTAGCGTGTGTGCTCCGTGAGGGTGGGAACTTCTTCCTTGGTGTCCTTCCTGGATTGCCAGCTCCCTGGGCAGTGCCTGGGCCATAGTATTTGCTTGATACATATGTATTTGTTGAATGGATAAATGAATGGAACAAACCCTGATTGCCAATTCTAGTGATTTGTGTGCTTTCAAATGTGCAAAATGAAGAGCTTGCACAAGGATTGTCACAGTAGAGTCCGCTGAACCATCCGCAGTGTCTCTGGAGTTTAATGAATGTGCCACAGTGGCAGAAAGCAGTGAGCTGGGCGTGAAAACATGGGGTCCTGGATCCCATTCCGTGTCTGCCATGAGAGATTGATCACATGGCTTCTCTGAAGCTCTGTTCCCATCTGTCCAGTGCAGGCAGAACTAGACCTTGAACCCTCGGGCTCTGAGCAGCTGCCCAGTTGAGGGAAGAGGAAAAGGGGTGACTTTCCACTTTTATCAGAGCAGCTGTGTTTATATTTTCCTTATATATTGGGGCCTCATATGAAATTTGGTTTGAAGAAAAAGAGCCTGGTCTTAAAACGTTTAAAAACTCCTGGATTCCAAGATCACAAAGGTTATTTTTGGCTTAATTCCAATTGCGGCATAGCTTAACTCTTTAAAGGATCTCGTTTCTCTATCACTCTCTGCTACCTCCCCCCCAAAGAAAAGCTCACTGAATATATTTTTTTAATATCTCAAAAGTCCCATATGTGGGTGAAGAACAAAGTCATCATCACCCGGAGTGTGAGCTACGTGAAAATGGGGTCTGCGCACTCGCCTCTGGTGACACATTGCTTAGCCCAGAGCAGAGCTCACTCAGTAAGTCTTGTAGATGGATGGGCAGGAAGATACCTGAAGAGCAACCACATATTTGTAAGTGAGAGTATTATTTTTCAATCTGTGAAAATTTTATTTTAAAGATTTTTTTTTAAGTAATCTCTACACCCAACATAGGGGCTCAAAGTTACAACCCCCAGATCAGGAACCCCAGGTCCCGCCAACTGAGCCAAACAGGCACCTCATGAAAGTCACATTTTAAACCATGGAATTTGTACAAGAGAAGTCTGTTGTCTTTTTTTCAAGATGATATTTATTGGATATCTACATTATGATCATTTTCGGTTTTTCATTTTTTTTAATGTTTTATATTTAAGTTTTGTATTTTAGTTCCAGTAGAGTTAACGTAGCGTTAGGTTGGTTTCAGGTGTCGAGTATATACATTACTCCGTGCTCATCAGGATAAGTGTACAGTTGATCCCCTTCACGCAGCCCCCAACCCACATCCCCTCTGGTTACCAACAGTTTGTTTTGGTTTGTCTCTCCTTTTTTTTTTTCCCCTGTGCTCATTTGTTTTCTTAAATTCCACATAGGAGTGAAATCATGTAGTATTTGTCTTTCTCTGACTTATTTCACTTACCATTGTACTATTTGGCCCCATCCATGTTGTAGCAAATGGCAAGATATCATCCTTTTTTATGGCTGAATGATATCCCATTGTATATGTATAGCACATCTTCTCTATATATCAGTGGACACTTGGGCTGCTTCCATAGTTTGGCTATTTTAAATAATGCTGCTATAAACATATGAGTCCATGTATCCCTTTGAATCAGTGTTTTTATATTGTTTGGGTAAATACCCAGTAGTGCAGTTACTGGATCTTAGGGTAGTTCTACTTTAACTTTTTGAGGAACCTCCGTACTGTTTTCCACAGTGGCTGCACCAGTTTGCATTCCCACCAATGGTCTGTGAGGGTTCCTTTTTTCCCCAAATTCTCGCCAACACTTACTGCTTGTTGTGTTTCATTTTCACCATTCTGACAGGCGTGAGGTGATATCTCATTGTGTTGTGATTTGCATGTCCCTGACGATGAGTGATGTTGAGCATTTTTTGATGTGTCTGTTGGCCATCTGTATATCTTCTTTGGAGAAATGTCTGTTCATGACTTCTGTCCATTTTTAATGAGATTATTTGTTTTTTTTTTGAGTGTTGAGTTGTAGAAGTTCTTTGTATATTTTTGGGTACTAACCCTTTATCTGATATGTTATTTGCAAATATTTTTTGTCATTCAGTACATTGCCTTTTAGTTGTGTTGATTTTTTTCCTTCACTGTGCAGAAGCTTTTTGTTTTGATGTAGTCCCAACAGTTATTTTTGCTTTTGTTATTTTGCCTTTGCCTTTTATTTCCTTTTGTTGTCTGGCTGCTGTGGCTGGGACTTCCAGCACTGTGTTGAATAACTGGTGAATAACGGTGGTGAGAGTGGATGTACTAAACTGTTTACTAAATGCCCAATTTATTGCACCTTCCTTTAATTCTTGATTAATTTTTTGGTGTTAATTATGTAAAATAAAAAACTGAAAGTATCCAATATAATTTTCTTTCTTTTTAAATTTTTTTTTCTCTTTTGCATTTGAAGTAGGATCCTTTTAGAGGTGTTAACTGTGAGATAGAATACTATTTCTTTCTATCATGAAGTTATACTGTGGCAAGTACTTAAGATAATAATAATCGTAAGCTGTTTGGGAACAACTTTGAGACCACGCTTGGTCATCACCTGCCTTTTCAATTTGGTAGACTTGCTGTAAGTTGATAGAAATTTGACTGAGATTTTGAAACCACTGTAGTTGAGGCCAACTAAAGCGAAAGTAACAGTAGGACCTTGAACTACTGACCTGCATAAGGGTTGTAATAATGAGAATGAGAGTATCAGCTGTGTGTCCTTGAAGACACATAACAGTATAGCTTAAGAAAACATAAGAATCACCTGTTACATAATTGTATCACCCTTCCTCATAAGTTCATAAAATATTCCCACCTGCACATTGTCTAATAAGATTTTGACTTGTGGTATGTTTTAGTATCAGTCTCCCTAAAAACTGCTTCTCCTAAACCCCCCAGATTCTGTGGTTTATGTGTATGAGTGCTCAGATGAAAAGTATATCATGTGGTTCATCATGTGATTTTATATTTGATATTATTTACTGCTGTATTTATGTTATTTATGGATCTGTCTTTCCCTTTAGGTAAAGAGGATGAATACCCACGGAAACCTTTGGGACAGCTTCCACCTGAATCTGCTGGCATCAGTCACCTGAGCAACGGACAAAGAAGCATGGGCAGGTCAAGTCCCCCCCTGAACAGCAGAAGAGAGAGCAACTCTTCACCCCACAAAAAGCATGAGCATTCCCCTCACCATCAAGGTCGAGTTGGCACACCAGAAAGAGTAAGGGCGCTGAGAAAGAAATCCGTGGACGAAGACAGTAAAAAGCTTAAAGACGAAGCAGATTTGCAAAGAAAACTTCCGTCGGGCCCACAAGACAGTTCGAGGCAATATAATCACGCAGCTGCTAACCAGAACAGCAATGCCACTTCAACTGTCAGGAAGGAATTTGTGCCCAAGTGGAATAAACCGTCAGATACTTCAGCTATTGAAAAAACTGCCAAATATGCCATCGAAGGCAAAAGTAGGTCAGCACACCCCTCGCTCACAGCCACCGTCCCGAGTTCTGCTGATACTCGGATGTCGAACGTGAGGCAAAAGATGAAGGTTTGGGATGTCGATGAAGGGAAACGGGGCTCCAATGCATCCCAGTACGATAACGTGCCTGAGAATGATAACAGCGCGTCGATTGAAGAGGCGCTAGAAAGAGCTTACTGTCACAGTCCCAGGAAGCACGTGGAGCCAGGGTCTAGTCCATCAAGAGCCTCAAACAAGTTTACTTTTAAAGTGCAGCCTGCAGGTTACACAAAATACCCGTCTCCGTTAGACGGGGAAGATCGCAGGACAGTGCACCCACCCTCCTACAGTAACCCCCCTGTGTACCATGGAAATTCTCCCAAACACATCCCTGCTGCCGACAGCAGCTTTGCATCTCCACAGTTTACCCATGGGACTCCAGGGAATCCTTCCAGGAGACCTTATGGCTCTACTCTTTCAGTCGATATTTCTCCAGAGAAATCTTACAGCCGCCCTCTTCCTCTTGTCCTGCCATCCAGCCGAATAGAAGTTCTTCCTGTGGAGACCGGTGCCGGGGGGTATTCAGGCAATTCAGAGTCACCAAAGAATGGGAAATTCATCATTCCTCCAGTGGATTATCTGCCGGATAACAGAAAATGGTCAGAAGTTAGTTACACATACAGACCTGAGACTCACGGACAGCTGTGGACTCAAGATGCTAACCGTAGCCACTTGAGCAAGTTACCAAAATATTCCGCCTTTCAGCATGTTCCCTTTCAGGACCATAGCCTCCCAGCAGTCTCAGTAGATAGTCCAGTGCGATACAGAACTTCACCAGGTTTAGAAGATGCCGGTTCCTCTGGGTATCAATATTCAGGGCCCTCGCCTCCAGGATATCACTACAGAAATCGGGATGGACTTTCTATTCAAGAATCAGTATTGCTGTGAGAATTTATCTATACTTGGTAAAGACAAGAGAATAGAAACCATTTGAAACCTACATTGCTATGTTTATAATTGCCAAAGCAGTATTTCCTACTACTGTAAACATCTCGCACAATTCCAGTGTATGCTAGTAATAAGAATATGTAGAAACGTTTCATCCCCGTGTAGATGCTGCTTAAGATGAGCAGTTTTTAAATTGCATCATCACTGAATCTGCTCAAAAGAATTTAAGATGGAAACATAGCAGTGGTGTTGAGGGATGCACACATGATGATAATTCATCACTCAGTTTCATTTATATCTTTCTCCAAAACCTGAGCATTTTTACTCCATTAGCCTATGCTATTTTGAGAAACATTATAAAGCACTGAAAAACTGCATAGAATAGACATTTTGAAGGCTAGATATAGTGTACGTATCTTTTAATAGATACCAAAAGGCTCCGTGCACACACATTTGAACACAAAACTAAAGAAACGTTAAAAAAACTAATTTTAATATATAGCCATGGGATAATTTACTGTTCTTCCTTTCCTTAACTTATCTTCCACTCAAGTTCCTCCCCCACCCCCCCACCCCAATCTGTTTTTCACCCAGGTCCTAAAGTGATGTAAGGGTCTGCCCCGACTTGATTCAGCTTCTCTGCCATTGCAGCCATTTTCTTTCCATCTGAAAATTAAAGACACTGGAGAGCAAGGCTCACCACTTAATGGTGCTTAAACATCGGGGCACTCAAAGTAAGTTTATGGCCAAAGGCGCGGCCGCCCTGCCCGTTGCATCCACGCACCCTGAGATCAGTGTCAGAGCAGCTTCAGTGCGTTCGGCGCCCTTTGTTCTGGTCTGACTCTTGCAAAGCTCAGAGCAGAATGCTCCTTGCCAGACGCAAAGGAAGTGCCGAGGTCCTGCTCTCCAGTGGATGCCAGCAGGAGGAGTTACTGATGAGTGCGCGCTCACGTGGGGCAGCAGAGCAGCCTCCTGTGGAGTTCATGCGAAAGCTGGTCAGCAGTATGGTGACTTCTCACTTCTGCCCCTTCGATTCCTGCAGGCCCAGGCCGTTCATTTACACGATCTTTTCCTGGCACTCTTTCTTTAAAGGCCCTAGTGGGTATCACTGCCCTTGGGCCACTAAATTATCACTGTGTAAAATTGTAAACAATGGTCCTAATTATTAATAGCAGTCTTAAGATTTTAGTCTTTTTTAAAAACGAGTGTGACTTTCATACTTTCAAAAATCTCCTTTTTTTCTTTCTCAGTGAAAAAAATTCAGGTTCATGGTTTAAAAATGAGCAATGTCTTTTAAAATACTCTATTACACTACAATTACCAAAATGCTGGCAAAGTTTTGGGCACTCCCAGAAAGTATGACTTTGTGTTTAACGGGAGAGCTCGTTTTCAGCATACTTGCCTGGTGTTTGAATAATGAAGAGAGTAGGATAAACCTAACGTCCATGGCTCTTCTTGTCCCAAGTTGGAGCTTTAAACTTTCAAGGTACCAAAGTATATCTTTTCAAATGAGAGTAACATTTGTTTAGCTAGTGAATGTGACAATATTTTTTATGTATATAATGAGTCTAATGTAATTTTAATCAACTCAGTAATGATGTTATTAAATGGCAAAACAAATGCAGTGTGTTAGCAGCTAAGCACTACGCGGGAGCACAGACAAAACCCTGCTGTCCCTGGGCTCTTGATTCGGATCATGTGGAGGCTTAGAAAGACATGTATATAATGAAATGCAGCTAAGGATATTAGTTCGAATTTTTAAACCATGATTCTGTGACTTGTAATAAACCAAGCTGTACAATTTAGGGTATGATGGCAGCATCTGAGCTGTTCCAAAATATATATGTCAACAGTGGTAAATACTGTAGATTTATATATATATATATATATATATACATATATATATATATGCAGAATATATATATACACTATTTTCTTATGTCATCTATGACATTTTTATCTGTATACTTTTTTTGATGTGATTGTTTTTAACATGCTAAAAGTAATAAGTATATTTTGTTTTGTGTCTTTCACGTGCTTTTTTCATATGATAAAAGTGCTGCGTCTCTGATGCTTCTGAAGCTAATTTTCTTTTCATTGAGGAGATATACTACTCAGTGTTTGCCTACATGACTATATATATATATATATGTATATATATATATCACAGTCGTATGTTAAATACTTTATTAATTTCCAGGAGTGCTGTATTTAGAACTACATCACCTTTGCTTTACTTTGTCTGCCATTATTAATAGCAATAAGGTATTTCCAGTCTTCCCCACTATAAAATGTAGCTCTCTCTCCATTAGTTTTTCAAGTAGTAAACTTTAATTTGAAGTTATTTTGCTACCGTAGCATTTTAGTCTTTCATATTTATCTTGTAATAAAAGATAAATAATGGAATAATGATAAAAGATGAAGTAATATTAGTAAAGTGGGTTAAATATAATCGTGAAACTGTATTTGGTGAGGGTCCTCACAGAGCAGAGGCTGATCCTTACAGCTGCACACGCTGTAAATATCTTGCCATTATCCACTCTTTTCCTTATAGCAGTCTTGCCTCACAATAAGCACTTTGGTATATTGTTTCAATATCTAGTTTGAAAAGTTAAAGAGACTGGACCCGGAGTCTCAAAGGGTTTTAAAACTTTGACTCTTTCAGTTACTTACACTTTTTATTGGATTTTTAAAAAATAGACAGCTTTTTAAAGCTGAGAGAGATGTGTATACATAAATGTAAAGTCAGATTTCAAAGTACTAAAGGGGAAGAAAAATTATTTTTTCTTCCACCCTGCCGGGTTCTCCAGCCACAGCCTATACCTTGGTCTGACAGAAGCAGATCAACAAGAGAAAAACAGAAGCGTTCTCACAGGTGCATCCTGCATTCACACGGTGCCCAGCCCTGAGTAACTCAGCGGAGGGCTGGACTTGGGGTGTGTGCAGCTAACTTAGCAGGGAGTGGGAGGGAAGAAAGATACTCCCGGGAAGACAAGTGGCCCTGAGAGAAGTGATGGGCGATGGGAAGTGCGTGGTGGTGTCGGGGTGTGGTGCTGGAGAGAGCAGAGTGGCCTGGAGATGGGAGTTGTGACAGTTGAGACTTTTGGGGAGACTCTCGGGCAGATAAGCGACTGCAGGAACTGAGATGCCTCTGGCTCAGAGTCGTTCTTTTGCGAGAGTGGTGTCTTTTGGGGTGACGTGTCCTGATCCCCCTCAGTGGCAATGATAGAGTGTCTCCTGAAAGAACGAAAAGAGATAGAACAGGACGTTTCTGGAGAAGAAAAATAGATGGTGGTGTGATTGCTTTCGCCTTTTTCACTTTAAGGAGATTCTAATACTAAAGTTTATGTCATACTCAGTGTAATCTTAACAGCGAGGTTTCCTTTGTGTCATTTCGGGTCTCTCCCTCAGGGCCCATTGAGGTGCGAGCACAGAAACAGTGACTTTTCAGTACTTTGCTGGGATTGCTTTCTGGAGAAACACATGCTCTGCCCACAAATAGGGATTTATTCACAGAGGACATACAGCTCCGTCTTCTGGGAATGTTATCATTCTAAGTTGTCTTTTGATTCACCCCTTTTAGTATGCATTTGATTGTGGATTAATTATAATTTCAGTTTGGGGATCTTTGTTTGATTGTCCTTTAATGGATTTTATATGTCCCTCTGTAATATGGATATTAATGCTTATTGATCAAGCGGTTTTAATAAGCCAAACTTTATTTTTTCAGTGACCCAAGGTAGTGAGACTAAAAAGAAAGAATTCCACTTAACATTTAGTTATGAATTGTTCTTTCAGAAGGATTTTCATTTATCTGAAAATCTAAGCCTAATTGCCACCATTTTATCCATAAGAGCACTGAGGCATAAAGGAACAAATTTTAGATTTCATAGGAGTGTATCTTGACCCTTGCTACTCTTTAGAATTATCTGGGGGAACTTAACAAAAAAATGTTCTTCTTGGTTTCTACCCTAGGCCACTTCAATCAGAACCTGGGGTGAAACCCAGGGATCAGGTAATGGTATTTTTCACCCGTTCAGTCAGCTAAGCTCTTTTTTTTTTTTTTTTTAATATTTATTTATTTGTGAGACTGAGGGAAACAGGGCGCGAGTTGGGGAGGGGCAGAGAGAGAGAGAGACACAGAATCTGAAACAGGCTCCAGGCTCTGAGCTGTCAGCACAGAGCCCAATGTGGGGCTCGAACCCATGAACCTTGAGATCATGACCTGAGCCGAAGTCGGGTGCTTAACTGACTGAGCCACCCAGGCACTCCTCAGCTAAGCTCTTAATAAATAAATAAATAAATTAATTAATTAATTAATACTAATAATAAAAATAAATAAAAATCTCTCTAAATTTGATTGTCTTATATTCTCACCATGAACTGTCTCAAAAGTTCTTAACAGATCGGTTTTAGGGTTTAGAAACTCTGATTTCAGGTAAGTTAGGAAAAATTCTACTGGAAGGATTAACTTTCCAGCCATCTCTGTAAATTTTGATGAACTACTGGCAGTTGTGGAAAGTATAAATGGCTTCAAATGGAAGGCGGCATGACCCTGGACCTTCTCTCATTATACTTTACAGTAGTTCTTCAAAATAGGTAGAGTCATAGTAAGGTTTCCATTTTCCTGGACAACCTCTATCATTTTCCTTAAGTGGACATGTTAAAAATAGGCCTAAGCTGCATTTGCAAACCTAAGTGCATTTTCCCTATGTGAGGAGCTGAGAAAATGTGCACAGTCTGGTCATTCGCTTGGCCAGTCAATATTTTATTGAGCGCCTACAGTGTAGTATGGTCCTCGGGACCATGCTAGGCTCACGCTGCAAGGTAGGAGACATCGTTTTTAATCTCTGTGCCTCCATCCAGTGTGGGAGATGTGCACAGGTGATTAATACAGACGTAGAAAGGCCACGCACGGCTCAGGAGGGTCAGGGGAGGCCAATGGGGGTGGGGTTGCCTCCATTGCTGAACCTGAGGACTAGTAGAGTAGACTTTGCAGAGGGGATATGGCATGAGGGTTACGTGGGGGACGTCTGACGCCTTGGTGATGTGGGGGGTGGGGTGGAGTGTTCCACAGAGAGACCAGATGATGGGGGCCTTCTATGCCATTGAACTGGATCCTGGAAGCCAGTTTTGCCTTGGGTATATTCATATTTCCTGTGTGGTCTCTAGAGGCTACGTGGCAGTGAGCAAGCGAGCCTGGAGAAGGTTAGGAAGACTGCCCCAAATGGTCAGTCTAAAAGTAGTACAGCGTAAGACCAGGGAAGCACTTTCAAAGAAAAGGTGATTGATCTGAGAGCTAATTACCAAGTAAAGTTGGCCAGACTTAATAATTGTCTGAATGTAATTATAATAATCGTAAGAAAACTAGCGCACTTTCCTGAACGCTTGCTGTGTGTCTGGCCCTGTGCTTACGAATTTAACCTGTGTTAACCTATATACTTCTCACAATAACTCTGTGAAGTGTGTTCCCTCTAAGTCCTTGTTTACAGATGGGAAAATGAAGGCACAGGGAGTTGACGTAACTTTGCTCCAAGTGACGGCCGGTTCAAGTCACAGAGCCAGGACATGAATCCACGCAGACTGAATCTAGAGCCTGTGCGCACCCCAACTGAACAGTTTTAAGAAGGTGTCACTTTTTTTTTAAAGTGTATTTATTTTGAGAGAGAGAGAGAGAGAGAGAGAGAGCATGTGCGCACATGAATGGGGGAGGAGCAGAGAGAAAGAATCCCAAATGTGGGATTCAAACTCAAGAACTGTTGGCATCATGACGTAAGCTGAAATCAAGAGTTGGCCATTCAACTGACCGAGCCACCCAGGTACCCCAAGAAGGTGTATTTTACCTGCCATAGAATTCACCCATATAAATGTACACATCAAAGGGTTTTTTTTAGTAAATTTACACAGTTACGCAACCACTGAAACAAACACAATTTTAGAACATTTCCATTACCTCAAAAAGATCTCTTGTACCCATTTGCAGTCAGTCTCCATTCCTGCCCCCCCTCCCGCCCCCCGCCTCAGGCAACCACTAATCCACTTTCTGGTTTGTCATATAAATGGGATCAGACAATATGTGGCTTTTTGCATAATGATGTGGAGTTTCACCCACGTCATAGCATGTATTAGTGATTCCTTTTTATTGCTGAACAGTAGCCCATTGTGTGACTCTATCACATTTTGTTTACTCACCAGGTGTAGACATTTGCATTGTTTTCATATGCTGCTATGAGCATTTGTGTGCAAATCTTTGTGTGAATAAGTTTCCATTTCCCTTGGGAGTGCTATTGCTGACCTTTGTGGCAAATTTATGTTTAACTTTCTAAGAAAGTGCCAGACTCTTTTCCAAAGTGTTTACACCATTTTAGATTAGCATCAGCATTGTGTGAGGGTTCAAATTTCTCCACATCCTCACCAACACTTGTTTTTTTGTTGTTGTTGTTTTTTTTTATTGTAGCCATTCTAGTGATATCTCATTGTGGCTTTGATTTGCATTTCTATAATAGCCAATGATGGTGAACACCTTTTCTTGTGCTTCTGGGCCATTCATGTATCTTCTTGGGTGGAATGTCTGTCCAGATCTTTTGCTCACTTTTTGATTGGGTTATTTTCATATTATTGAATAGTAGGAATTCTTAATATATTCTGGATACAAGTCCTTTATAAGACATGATTTGCAGTATTTTTTCCCAGTCTGTCTTATGGTGTCTTTTGTGTTACAAATGCTTTTAATTCGAATGAAGTTCCATTTTTTCTGGTTTTTTTTTTCTTTATGAATCATGCTTTTAGAATTTTATCTGTCTGCCTAACCCAAGGTCACAAAGGATTTTCTCCTTTGTTTTATTCTAGAAGTTTTATAGTTTCAGCTTTTGCATGTGAGTGTATGAGCCATTTTGAATTAAGTTTTGAGTATGGTGTGAGGTAAGGAGCTAAATTCATGTGGCTATCCAGTGGTCTTAGCACTACATGTTAAAAAGACTGCTTTCTCCAGCTGAATTGGGGACCTTGGCACCTCTGTTAGAACTCAACTGACTATATGTGTGTGTGTGTGTGTGTGTGTGTGTGTGTGTGTGTGTGTTTAAGTTTTGAAATCAGAAAGTGTACATCCTTCAACTTTGTTCTTTTTCAAATGCTTTTGGCTATCCTGGGTCCTTTGCATTTCTACATATATTTTAAGATCAGCTTGTCAGTGTCTGCAGAAGACACTTGTTTTTTTTTTTAAACAAGACCTAGGATTTTTTTTTTTTTTTTTTTTTTTTTGGGACAGAGAGAGACAGAGCATGGATGGGGGAGGGGCAGAGAGAGAGAGAGACACAGAATCGGAAACAGGCTCCAGGCTCCGAGCCATCAGCCCAGAGCCTGACGCGGGGCTCGAACTCACAGACCGCGAGATTGTGACCTGGCTGAAGTCGGACGCTTAACCGACTGCGCCACCCAGGCGCCCCAAGACCTAGGATTTTTGATAGGTGTTACTTTGAATCTACGGATCAGTTTGGGAAGAAATGCCATCTTAACAATGTTGAGTCACCAGTCCATAAACCTAGATCGTCTCTACATTTATTTTGATCTTCTTTAATTTCTCTTTGGTGACATTTTGCACTATTTTTGTTAAAATTTTTCCTACATGTTTTATTTTTCTTGCTCTTGTGAATGGGTTTTCTTCAGACCCTGTGTGTTTTCACCTCATTCTGTACTGTTGAGGGGAGAGCAAATGAGAAGGTTGATTCTGCAGTGCAGAAATGGGTGGTAGGGTGGCTGGTGGGGCCGCCATCTGATAGAATTCAGAAGCTGGAGCAGGCTTAGGTTGAGTGAGAAAATGACATGTTTTGACATGTAGAATTGGAGGAACAGGGGGTTGACAGATGGTGTTGTCTGACAGACAGCTGACCGTTCCAGAGAGACTTGGGGCTTGCTTGCCAGCACGTAGGAGGTAAAGCTGTGAGAGAGTACTTGTCTAGGGAGAAGATGAGCAAGCGAAGGATTGGGAGACCCGGGGGGTCGCTGACATTTAAGGGTTGCCAGCAAGACAGGAGTGCGCGAAGGACTCCGAGCAGCCGTGGTCTGGTTCTGCGGGAGCTGAATGCCCAGGGACTGGCTGTGGAGCTTTGGAGCCGGACTGGCTCGAGTTTGGACTTTGCATCAGAAATTCTGACGTAATGAAGCAACCAAGTCCTCGATGTCGTGGAGCCACTGTTCCGATCCAGTCCCTCCTCTGTAAATGAAGACTGGTATTTATTTCATGGAGCTGTGAGTTGAATGGGTTGCTTTGTGTAAAGTGATCGATCAGCACGGCCTCGTCACACAGTAATAATTTCGAATGTCCCCTGGACTCACGTGCCACCACTGTGCAAGGTTTAGTGACAGGAGAGCGTGGGCTTTGAGGTCCCGGAGCTGAGAGTTCGGTGAGGAGCTCAGAGGTTACAGGTGACATAGAAGGGGGAACGCACAAAGGGAGGTGTGAGGAACGGCCACAGCTGGGAACGGGGTTCCCAGAAGGAAACCGTCGGCAGGACAGCCCCGTGATCGGGAATGAAGAGAACTTGGATCTGACACCGAGGAGTTCCCTGCTGTCCCCCTGCTGTCACTCCTGGAGCGGGAATGAGAGGCGATGCGGCTCTCGGCGGAGCTCACATAAGGGAAGGGTGGTTGCTGAATCAGAGCCAGGGGGACTGGTGGGAAAGGTAGGGGCTGGGGGGCGGGGGGAAATGTCTTTACAGGGAAAAAATAAGCTAATTGGAAATCAGTTCTGACCATTCAGACTCAGTCCAGTACTTCTCCAAGGCGGCCCTTGGTTTTATTCCAGCTTGCTACGTAATGTGTTCATGCGTATTGAAATCCCAGCCCTTAAACTTCCTGTAACTCAGAGTTGTCACTTGAATTTGGAGGAAAATCAGCATACTCCATATGAGGCAGGCTGTATCGAGAAAGTTCGAGCACTGCCCATGAAGATCGGTGACTTGGTAGAGCTCATGTGTATGTTGCGCTGTGTCGTAACAGGAGACGTGATGCAGGGGCGGGCACCTGCCGAAGATGGAGAGGTTCGCCTCCTTGTAAGCTCAGTGTGAGTCAGCAGTGAACGTGGCTTCTCCAAAACCACGTCACTGTTGAACGGGCTCATAAGCTCTGCCGTAAATTCACGGTGTGGGAAATTTGGGAAGGTCACGGGTCTCGGGGACTCGGTTTTCTGATCTGTAGACCCTGGAGGTGGGGAAGGGGAGTTTGAAAAAGGTCCTGCCCCGAACTCTAAGGGGAGAGTGCCCGACCCAAGGCCCACCTGCCTGCTTCATGCTGGGCACAGTGACAGTGATCAAGGCCCAGAGACCACTACTCACGGAGCCCATGGTCTTGGGGGGAAGACCCACGTTCATTATGTGGTGACGACCCCCTGTGTGGCAACGACCAGGAAGGAGACCCCAGTGCACTGAGGGCCTGTGATCACGAAGGCATAAAGATGATGGCCACGAGGAACCGTGGCTTGCGTTGGACACGTGGAGGAACGCCGGCACACTGCCGTGGACCGTGCCCCTGTTCTCGCGGTGCAGCCTGGGAGTAGGGAAAGCAGAGCAGCAAATACTGAAACAGCCACTAACGTGAGGACAGTTTTATCAGCCATGTGTGCACCCATGAATAACACCCTCTGTGGAGTTACCTTTGAGAAGGAGGGACGACGGGGACCCTGTACATTCGCAGTGTGGCAGAAAGGACCGGAGGCCACCAAGTCTGCACCGCAGTCTGAGCTTGCTGCTCATCAGCAGCGTGATCTTAGGTGAGTCCTATTCCCTTTCTGGGCCTCGCTTCCCTCAGCTAGAAAATGGGGGCAGGAATGCTAGAAAGGTGAGTGGAGGTGGCCCGAGACCGTGGAGCCCAGCCATGGCCGCACGTAAGAATGACAGGGAAGCTGCAAGAAAATGAGCCCCAGGCCCTCCGGCCCAGAGCCATTGCGTCCCAGCCCCAGAGCAGTGTCCGGGAGGGGCCCAGGGCTCAGGGTTGAACGCCTGCAGCTCCACAACACGACTGCCGAGGATACACAACAAGACGTGTGAAGTTTGACCACAGAGAAAGGAGAGCCCACTCCCTCGCCCCGTGTTTCTTCATTCTTCTAGCTCGCATGTCATTCTACTGCTACCAGAAAACCCCCCTGAAAATTACATTGAGGCGTTTTTATTTAGAGGCTTTGAATGGTGCGATGGCTCAACAACACACGTGGAGCCGTGTCAGTGTTTCCACCAGCCTTGCTGGACCCGTCTCGTGAACAAAATAGGAAAAATGAGGCGTTCCCTACAAGGTTGTTCCAAGGAGTCATTCCGATAAGGCACGCGTCACACAGTGCCTGGAACATAGATAGATGCTTTATAACGCTCTGTGATGACTGTAAGCGTTAGTATAGGGAAAGGGCTGATACACTTACTTATAAAGAGCTTTTCTTTCCTTTTAGACTTGTAAAGTAGCCCCAAATGGAATATGGGCAAAGAGTATTAAAAGAGCACGTACAGATAAAGAAGTCCAAAGCTTTTAAACATGTTCTGTATCCCCATTAATGAGGGAAATCGAACCTGAAAGAGTGATTGGCAAGGACAGCAGGAAGAATGCCCGTGCCCTGCTAGTGACAGGAAAGTTGCAGCCCCCAAATAGGCCGCTTTCCAGTACTTGCATTTCTATGTTGTATTCTTTGGTCCAGCAATACTACTTCTATGAGCAGAAATACAAGTGGAAAACATATATGTGAAAGGATTTCACAGTATTTGCAATAGAGAAAAATTGGAAATAACTTGAATGTCCATTAATAAGGGAGAGGTTAAATTGTGGTGTGACCATATGAAAGAATGTTGTTCACCCATCTACGGACATAGACAGGCATCTCTGCTGCAGCTTTACATGCATCGACATGGACACGTGTTTATTGCTCATTGAAAAAAGCTACAGACAGTGTTCACGTACCTTGGTTGGCTTTCCAGCTTCTGGCTTCGCCTCAGATCAGCCTGGCGGTGTTGAAGGCCGTGGTACGTTGGCAGTGGGGGCTGTTCCCTGTCAGTCTAGGACAGTGGGCTCTTTGGGAGGGCCATGGAGGTTTGGTTTGCAGGAAGCCTTCGGGGACTTTTAGGACAAACAGGGAAGAACTAATGAGCAGGCACCTCGGATGTAAGAAATCAGCCACGTGGAAGCAAGACAGGGAGGTGAGGCAGGCAGACACCCCTGAGAGGGGGAGGGGTTCATCCCAGGTAGGTGGGAATAGGAGATGGGAGCAAAGCAGAACATACACTCCCAGCTGGGGTCACCGTTTCAGCCTTTACCAAAAATGAACATGACAGGGCTTTGGGTGGAATATACTAAGTGCCTGTCCTCAACAGAGAGGCTCTCAGACTGCCGATCCTTCCCTTTGAACACTGTTCGCTCCCGTACTGGTCTTTCACTGGGGGAGGGGTGAGGAAGGGGAGAAGGAGGGGGGAGAAGACAGGTCCCTGGGGGTAGCCCTGAAAGGCACAGGTGGTCCCAGGCCAGGAAGCCTGCAACCAGAACACTAAGTAGAAGCCGCACCCTAACTGGCTGAGGCTGGTATGGCCTGGGGATGAAAGGGTGCCCTCTTGTTTCTGCCTTCAAAGCTGAAGTGATGCCCAGTGAGCAAAAGGCAGAAATCTTAGAAGTAAGAAGACCTGGAAATAGGGAGAGAGTCAGATGTCTCCTCTCCTCTTCCTGCTGCATAAGCCAATGTTGGGTTTAAAGGCTTCTATTTAAAAGCCCGTCTTTTCATCCCTGATGGAAACCATGGCAAGTGTCTCGGGAGGATGTGGAGAGGGTTTTCAGCCTGGATGTGTCCCATATTTTAAAATATCCCTGGATGCTGCATTAGTCCAGGGTAGGCTATTCCTTTGGCTTCCAGGGGATCAGTAAAATCTTCCCCATGATTTGAGGCACTGCCATAGAGTTGTCCATTGTATTTTTCAAATACGTTTATTAAAAACATGTTAATATTGTAACGCACATGATAAAGTATAAACTCAGAAAAAACGACAGTTCTTCACGTTGAATATACTTACCCTTATAATATATTGACTTTTTTTTTTTTAACACCTCATTGCAGGCGGGTGAAAACTCAGTGGCTCAGCTCTGGTGCACACACCAGCATTTAAAGGCCACTGAATTAGTGTTTGTTTCAGTCCCAGATGATATGATTAGATTGTGTGGTTGGTAGAAAATTAAATTCTTTAGCCAAACCAGATGCTAAGCTTCTGCCCAGAATCAATATGCTATTAGAAGTCCCGGAAACTAATAAACATACCATAACTATTAATTTATGGATAGGTTGTTGGCAAATAACCTCAGAGAAGGAATCCAGGCTTGAAACAGCTTTGGGAACACCAGATGGAGTATGCAAGTCTAATCAGAGTCCTGAAAAGGGGTCTGCACAGTGTGTTTTAAAAATCCACTGTGATCTAGGAGTTAAGTCTGAGGTATGCTGAGAGAAGCATAGAAAAGTAGAACCTAATTGAAGCTGATACTGGAAATTATAACTCATGCAAAGAAAAGCAGGTGTTCTTTTACAATGAAGTATGTTGGTGACAAGCGGGGACAAGGTACCTAGAATCTGGTCACCTGGCAGCTTCACCTGAGCACAAGAGGCCAACAGGAACCTGGCCTCAGCAAGCAGATGTCCCCCATTTTGAGTGACAAGGCTGAACCCCTGTGCCTGTCAGGGCACCTCTCAGGATGATGGACCACCCCAGTGCCCGGGAGGCCTGTTTATCCCCAGCAGGCTCAAGCCAGGCAACCCCTAAAGCTCTTCCTATTTTGCGTTGGGCAGTTTACAGCTGAAGAAACGAGCCCAGAATCGTCCAGTGGTTTGACCTTGGGCAAAAGACCGGAACTCGCCTTTCCCCAATCCAGCTCCGTTCCACAGCAGAGGGAAGCCGGCACCACTCAAAGGTGGGCTGTGCTTGCCTTGCCTGCTGCCAGAGAGGCCTCAGACCAACCACGAAGAGGAAGGAAACCCAGTCATGTGTAAAACCAACCAACAAGTCCGGGCACAAATATTCAAGGGACGGTATTTTGGCCCATTGAATCTGGGTGAAAAGATCTTAACAACATTTAAAGCTTAACTGCATTACTATGTAGATTGGTCTGTGTAATCATGTCCTAAGTCACTCTACATTCATTCAATACAATGTTATCGGATGCTGCTGTGTGTCCCTTGGAATAAATGAGTGTCCATTAGAATAAAGTTACATTTTGTTTACTGCACTTCCAATTAAAAAAACAAAAACAGTAACACCCTATTTGAAGTCTTCAGTACATTTGACTGGATTATTGTAATAACTGTCTACTCAACCGCACGATCTCAAATGGTATCTTTCAAGCCCACTTGGATTATGTCCTCCTGCTTTAAGAGGCTCCCCATGACCATCGCCCTGAATATGCGTCCCTCAGCCTGGCCTTCATGGTGGTCCATGACGTGCTGTCAGCTTCCTTTCAGCAGGGTTTTCCTGTCTGTGCCTTCTGGATCCCCAGACCTTCCTGGACAGGATTCACACAGTGGTGGGTTTGGGGAAAGCAAAGTTGGATGTTTGTGTGAGAAGAAGCAAGGGGCCTGGTTGGCATAAGATCAGCGAGGAGGTACACAGCCGGGCTCTTAGCTTCGTGGATTGCTGGTTGGTCAATGCGCCAAACTCCACAGCACCCTGTAGTGGGAAGGCCACCTTCCACGGTGCCCATCACCCACCAGGCTATTGGCGAAATTACAAAGCATGGTCTGCCTTTCATGTCCTCCGCACACTTCCTGTCTATTTTCTAGTGCTTTGTACCCCCTTCCCACGTCAAAGACTCTCACCACCTGGTATCACTTCTCCTGCAAACTTTATCGTATTTATGTTCAAATAAGGGTGTCACATCTCTCAGTCATGGGTATCTAGCCGGTGGCTTAGATTTTTCATAGACCTTGCTTTTCTTACAGTTTCAAGTTAGAAACTTTTTTTTTTTAATTTTTTTTAATGTTTATTTATTTTTGACAGAGAGAGACAGAGCATGAGCAGGGGAGGGGCAGAGAGAGAGGGAGACACAGAATCGAAAGCAGGCTCCAGGCTCTGAGCTGCCAGCACAGAGCCCAATGCGGGGCTCGAACTCACGGACCACGAGATCATGACCTGAGCCGAAGTCGGACGTTCAACCGACTGAGCCACCCAGGTGCCCCCAAGTTAGAAACTTTTTAGGAAAGAATTAGTTTTAACTGGAAGTTGGACCACACCATCTATTGCCCAAGCCACTGCTTCTTAAATTTTTAATTTTCACGTGCGTAGAAATCACGTAGGAATCTTGCCAAATGCAGACTTGGTTCTACACTTCTGCAATTTGCTCCGAGGTTCTCTATCCCCGGTGAACTCCCGGATGTTGATGCAGCTAGACTGGGGACCACACTGTAAGGATCAAGGCTTGAAAAGCAGTCAGGAAGACGTTCAAGTTCCTGAGCCCCAACACACCCACCCTGGAGGGCCCAGCATTTTCCCGGGACCAGAGGCAGCTGGCCAGTGTGGCTCTTAAAGTACGTAGTCGTTTGCCTCTGAAGAGCTAATGGACGTAAACAAGATGACTTTATGTCTTCTCTGTGCACGTCTTTGCAAACTTCATTCATTTTACAGAGCAAACCCCTTGGAGGTTCTGGTCTGGCTGTTGGAGATGTTGCTTCTCATCAATAGAAGGCAACTCGGCAAGTTCTTGAGGAGAAGGGGGAAACCGTTGCCTCTTGGGGTTTCCTGGAGGAGCTTCCAGCATGTGGAGGAAGTGCCTGTTGACATTTCCTCCCTTCCACATACATTTTCATCCTTTCATACATACAGATAGGCCAGACCATTTGAGCACAAGTTCTTGGGTATGTGGCAGCCACCCCTCACTTCTATACTTGTGTTTCTATGGAAAAGGAAGATGATAAAATTTAGCTAAACTGAGCTATGGTTGCAAGTTCTAACCTACCTAATTCCTTAATTAAGCTATCAATTAAATCTGTGTCTATGCCACCTGCTATGCCTGGGCCTCGTGCCATGTGGTGGATGCCAACTCCGACAGACCCATCCCTACAGAACCCAGAACTCCTGACATGTTCGTTCCCGGGAAATCTTTAGTCGTTGCTCTCCTGCCTTCCCCCATTGCTTTTTCCTGAAGTGGTTTTGGAAGCTCACCTTGAGGTAGGTTGCCCAACCCATTTGTCACGCATATGGGATTGCAGAATGTTGAACTTTGCCAGCAGGTTTCAGCTGGGCCTTTTGAAGGCTATAGCTTCTGCAACCTTTCTGTTGACCCCTTGGCAGGGAGCCAGTCACCTTTCTCGCCGTAGAGGCCCTGAGCTTCACCCCAGGGAAAGGGATGGAGAATACAACTCAGGAGGAAAAAAAAAGAGTCAAAGACACAGAGAAAATGAGGGTCCTCTGAAGGTAAGATCCATTGCAAACTTCTGTAGCCTTGATAGATGTTAAATAGGCATTTGCTGAGAGAATAAGTGGGTGAAAATAAAAGCAAGAATGAAAAGGCTGTTGTGCATGAAGCACGGTGGTTTTCCTGTTTTCCCACCAGTTACGTGTATGGCTCTTGTCCTAAACAGCAGGGGGCCTCTGAGACATGTGCGGATGTCTCCTCCTGAGAAGGGAACAATCATAGCTCGGTTCATGGGGTCTTGGCAAGTCCCTCAGCTGTAGGGTCTCCTTCAGGTCATAGAGCTTCTGGATCTGGTCCCTATCAGAGCCTGGACTAAAACCCATAAGCTGTGACCCCCAACTCAACAAGCTTTCTGATTTATCGATCTGTTGACACACGCAGGAAATGTTTACTCCACCGTGAGTAGTAGCAGTCCTTAACTCCGAGACCTTCCACTGATCTGCCAAAGGGCCTCCCTAAGCACTGGAATCCCAGTAGTAAGACCTGACCTCTACCTCTGTTCTTCACCTTGAGTGAACGTCTTTACCTACAGAGGTTAACTCTGCCCCATATGCAAATGAGCATGATGCCTAAGACCAGCAGGAGTGGGAGCCACACACTAATGGTGACTCCACTGTACCTGCACCAAGTGAAAGATGAAGAGAAAGGTACCCAAGGGGCCACCAACTTTCCCTTGCCTACTGAAGAAGTACAAAAGGTCTTTCTATTTTAGTTTAGAAACCACGCGAGGATCCACATGATCAGCTTGGATTTTTTCTAGATCGCTTGAGAAGTGGTATGCTGTATTCCCTCCCCACACCTCCTCCATTGAACATTAATTGAGCATTTGCCATGTGTTAGGCGGTGTTTCTAGGTGCTGGGAACGCAGCAGTGTACCACAGACCACACACACTCCGGGAGCTTACATTCCATCCCAGGAGGGAAACAAGACAAAGTCAATACATAGTATGGTAGGGAGTGAGGAAGGCTACGGTGAAAATGAAAGCATGGGGGAGGGATAGAGAGCATTGGGAGGGGTTACAATAGTAATCAGGATGGTTGGCAAAGACCTCCGGGAGAAGTTGACTGAAAGAAGCTGAGGAAGGAAGCTACTGAGATATTCTTTAAGAGTCTCAGACAGGGGCGCCTGGGTGGCGCAGTCGGTTAAGCGTCCGACTTCAGCCAGGTCACGATCTCGCGGTCCGTGAGTTCGAGCCCCGCGTCAGGCTCTGGGCTGATGGCTCGGAGCCTGGAGCCTGTTTCCGATTCTGTGTCTCCCTTTCTCTCTGCCCCTCCCCCGTTCATGCTCTGTCTCTCTCTGTCCCAAAAATAAATAAAAAACATTGAAAAAAAAAATTTAAACAAACAAAAAAAAAAGAGTCTCAGACAGAAGCAACAGTGAGTTTGTATGTTCTGAAGAAGGAGCGGGCACGGCATGTTTGAGGAACCAAAGGAAGGCCAGTAAAGCCTTCAATGTTGGAGGCTTCAAATCCAACAATGTTGGAGGGGGTGAGAGGTAGATGGGCTAGAGAAGTCCAGAACAGGGGCCAGATAATTATAATTAGATCCTGAGGTTGTTAGGACTTGGTTTTAATCTGAGAATGATCAGAAACCAGTGGATTTTGAGGGGGAAAAAAAGTTGATGTGACTTCTGTTGAAACACGCTTCTCCCTGCAGCTGGTCAAAAAGCCAGGCGGGTGCTGAGGGGGGTGAGGGGGTGGCAGCACATCTTGGCCATGAACTAAGGGGAGGTGACGAGAGCTTGGATGAGGTAAGAGCATGAAGTGGTGAGAAGTGGTCAGTTGTGAATCTATTTTGGAGATAGAACCAAAATGCACTGCCATTTGGCTGCGTGCGGAATTTGAAAGAAGGAAAGGGGACAGGATGAAACCTGGTGTTTGGGGGTTTATTTTGCCTAAGTTGAAGGACAGTGTGCCATTAAGCCTGATGGGGAAGACGTGGGAGGTGCTGAGGGAGTGTGAAGAGCTCAGTACTGGGCATGTTAAACTCGAGATCATATGTAAGGAGAGTAAGAGAAGCCTACATTTATTGAACTCTTCCTGTGTGTCAGGCACTGGGCGAAGCATCTCACACACATGGTCTGGTTTACTCCTTACGACAGCACTATTATCATCTCTATCTTAGAGAGAAGAAAATTGGTAACCGTGCCCATTCACAGCCTTACAAGACCTCGTGCAACCACCACCACAACAAAGCAGATCTTTTCTGTTTATACTTTCCGTCTCAACTGCACGACGTCCTGGTTGGTATCGGCTCATCACCCCGTTAATGAAGATAAGAGTTTTCTCTCCTTGCTTGTACTGAACAGTGAGAGATTATCAGCTTTGTTCTGCTCCTGGAGTCTCGTGGATGCTACAGAAACACCAGACTGAGCGAGCAAGGAAGCATGTGGACCCTGTAGGCACCAGCCAGCCACGCCTGGACCGGCCAGTGCTCCTCGCTTGTGCGGGACGGGGTACATCAGTCCAGCAGGTGCATGGCAGGCGCGTGAGAGAGCGAAGCTTGACGGGTCAGGGGAACATAGTGTTAAAGTTAGCAAGCAAGTGACCATAATTACAGGTGTCTCAAGTAGAGAGGCTTCATAATTACAGGTGTCTCAAGTAGAAAATAGGAGTGAGCACTGAGGAGGGGAGCAGCATGAAGAGAGTGTGTGCAGTGGGGAGGAGCAGTTCAAGGCTAAGTCTGTGAGACCAGGTGTGCTCAGATGTTCCTTTGTCCCTGGGCTCCTCCATCTGGGGGAGTCTTCAACAGGCCAACAGTGTGTGGTGCGAAAAGAGAAGTAGAAAGGGCACTGGTTGTGCCCCAGTCGAGGAGTGTGTCAGTTATCTATGGCCGAGTAGCAAATCACCGCAAACTTCATGGCTTAAAACAACCATGAACGTGTATTATCTCACACAGTTTAGGAACCGCTGAGGGCATCTCAGAGGGCATCTTCACTCCCACGTGTGGCACAGGGGAGCTCTGTCTCCTCAGGCATTTCTCTATGTGGTCTTCACTCACGGTCTGTCCAGCATGGTGTCTTCCAGTTAGTGGGACTGCCCATGTGGCAGCTCAGGTGTCCCCAGAGACAGGGACAGCCAGGAGGAAGCTGTACCCCTTTTCTGAGCCGTCTCTCCTGCTGCAGTCTGTCAGGAGCGAGTGCCCCCACCTGGCCCTCATTCACAGGGAGGGGAGTCGGCATCCACCTTTTGCTGGGAGGCATAGCTAAGAATCTTCTGGCATGTTTCATAACCACGCAGGAGCCTGCGACGTCATCTGGGGTCTTCCCAATCACGCCAGCGTCAATGAGAAGTCTCTTGCTGTGTGCAGTGGCTGGCCGTTCATGTGTGGAGGGGTGATGTGACACGCGGACAGGTGGCTCAATGTTCTGAGACTAAATACTACGCCTGTGTGGTTACCAGGAAACCTTCCGTGCCTAGAAACACTTTTCTGTGACTCGGGATGGCTTATATGAGAGTAGATGGTAAAGTGGTGATGCCACAGGGGTACAAGACAGTGTTAGGGGAGCAGGAAACTGAAGAGATTGAGCAGGAGACCAGCAAGGGGCCTTGACTTTGGTGTGCCTTTGATGTGTAATGCCACAGCGGAGAAGTCCTGTCTTTGAAAGACGGCGGTCTGGGTACTAGAATGCTGGCCACCAGTTGTCTCTGTGACTGCTAAAACCGATAGCAGTCGAGTCCCGGCACCACCAGACTCTCATGCTACTGACCCCGGTGTGAGTGGCACTTGGGGTTCCGTGTGCGGAAACTGGACTGTAGATAATTGATTTGTTAGAGGGGGGCTGGGAGGCTTAGCGCATTCCAGTGTGTTTCCAAGCGGTGTTCGAAAGCCTCCTGTAAGGACACTGATTGCACCATGCATGTTTGCCTGATGCCAGCTAATTAGGAAAACCCATCCTGGGCCTAGCTTGAGTGAGCCCAGGGAAGGATAAACAGTGTCGCTGTAGCTGGTGCGTTGCAGGTCCCCAGCGTAACCCACAGTCCCTTTACACTTGATCGAGCTTATTCTGTGCACAGACTTTCGCTAAAGGCCGCCCTGTCCCAATATGTCAGGCAATTTCCAAAGTGCAGTAGCAGTAACAGCCAGGCTTCTTATCTGCCTCCGCTGAACAATTAAGAGGAACCTGAGTTTCACCAAGAGCAATTCGTTGGACAGTTTGGCATCGTTTGCAAATGGGTCCAGACGTCACCACTGTGGAGTCCCCTTGGGCTGAGATAAAGACTTGCTGACCCCTGGGATCTTCCACTTTGGAGTCCGGCATTCCTGACCCACTTGCCCGAGGCTGGGCCGTTGCTGAGGCCGGACCCCCAGGCAAGTATTTCTTAGCGTGTGATTGGTAGGATGTTGTTAGGCAAATATTGCGTGTGTTATGCGAAAATGAGTTAATCGGTAGACAAATAAAAGGAGAGAGAAAGAAAGTAAGCAAATAAACTTGGAAAACTGGGCTCAATGCAAGTTGTTTTTGCTTCTTTTGAAACAGGATAGGGGCACCTGGGTGGCTCAGTCAGTTAAGCATCCGACTCTTGATTTCAGCTCAGGTCACGATCTCAGTTTGTAGGTTTGAGTCTCACATTGGGCTGCACTGACAGTGACCAGGTGGGCCTCTCTCTCTGCCCCTCACCCTTCCCCACTCAAAATATGTCAATACACATTAAAAAAGAAACAGGATTTCTCAGAGGCTTTAATATGCCCATTGTGACTGTCCAAAAGGAGATGTAGTATTTTCCACACCTTATTTGACCAGTGGAACTGTCTTCCTGAGATCACCTTGGGTGACACAATATTCCAGCGACGACTTTGGGATATGCTGTCCTGGACCAGAGCTGATGAAAGGATGGGCCCGGACTGCAGTAGGGGAAGTACAGAAATTGAGAGCAAGCTTTTAGAAACTTTTATAGCAAGTGCAGTGAGTAATTTTTATTGTCTGTTGAGCCTAATAACAATGTTGTGGGGTTTACTTTTTGCATTTCTTTGTTTTATTAATTTTATGTTCCTACTAGTTCATTTTTAGGGTATTTTACAGAAAATATCAGTCCTTACCCTCATAATCTGAGAGCATCCCTACCAACATCTAGGTCTTTCTAGCATCAGTTCAAGAGCACAAAGGTTAGCCCAGATGGGCTCTGGACTACCTTCTGGCACCCTCTGCCACTGCAGGGTGGCCGTCCCTGCCTGGTATCATTTCCTCACACCCCTGCAATTTTGGAGTCTCAGGCCCAGGTGCCCAGAGTGGTCCATCCACCCCTTGGCCCAGAACAAGGAACCACAGGTTGTGCCTTGTCTGGAGAGAAGTTGAGGGGACAGAAGGCGACAGCCGTCACCCTGCGTGACCCGCCACATGCAGCCCCGCTCACGTGTGTGTCACCCTCCCACCCCGGGAATACTGCTGACAGCTCTTTGAAAACTTAAGAAAGTATGACAGGCTTTCAGGAACAGTGACTTCCCACCATGGAACAGGAGGCATGGGAGGATTTAAGCAGCTGGCTTTAAACAATGTTTGGCTTTTGTTCTCCCTAATCGTGCTGGTCATGTGGGTTTTTTCCACAGCTTTCTGAAGTGTTCTCCGATAGAGGACTCCGGTCTTTTAAAAACAGTAATTTTGGTAACAATGGTAATTACTTTAATTGGAGTTCTTTAAAGGTAGATCCTTCTCGCCCACCTCGTCTTAAGATGTGAGGCACGCTGTCATCCATTGCGTCACTCCAAGTCAACGCGGTATTATTTCCTCTTCAGACCTATTAAAGGGCATGGTGTGGCGGGGGGGGGGGGGGGGTCAAAGAAACTTCCAAAACTTGCTATTTTTTAGTCTAGAATAATTACAAGTAATTTCTCCTTGTTTCCAGGTAATGGTAGATAATCAGCTTTATGTGTAGAAAAATACACACATTGCATATGGCTGGGCTCCCCTAGTTAGGCCTTTCACAGAAGATTAGAACTCTTAACGCCCCATGGGGCTCCATTTGGTCACAAAAGCCCTCTCCTGCTCTACTTGGCTGACATGTTTCCGGAGGCCTTGTGTGGTTATGCAGTGACATTAGTTAGCCCTACGTAGGGACTTTTATCCCCAAATAGCCACATTCTTTAGAATAGTTGTGTGGGCTGCTTGATATGCCCTCAGGAAGCAGGGCAAATATCATACCCTTCCTGTTCTGTAGGAAGCGGGTGAAGGGCAGAAGCGCTGTCCTGAAGGAACCCCATGGCTATGGTGACACTAGCAATGTCCAGCTTCCCTCAGGCCTCTTCTGGACGACTTCCCCTGCATAACGCCTTTCCTGTGACCTACCGGACAGGAATGGGCCGACCCTGTGGCTCTCAGACTTCTGGTTCATGTTGCATTGTGACCTCCTGGTTGGTGTTGGGTGCAACTGCTTTGAAATGTCTCCATCACACACACCTGGGGCAGAGGAAGCCCGGGAAGCTTTGAACTCTGCCTCTGCAACTCCTTCTGGATCGTGGGGAGCAAAGCAAGTGATTTGCCTTCTGTGGGTTTCATTTGTTTTCATGTCCTTACTTTTCCCCTTGTCCATATTTTAGGCAGATAATAAATATAAATGTTTCCTCCATTATCTCTTCCCTTTATCTCCCTTCCTTCCTTTTTTCTTTCTTTCTTCTTCTTTCTTTCTTTCTTTCTTTCTTTCTTTCTTTTCCTTCCTTCCTTCTTTCTATCATCTCTCTATCTATCTATCTATCTATCATCTTTCTATGCATCGTATACCTATATCAATACGTACCTATTATAGAGGAGGAAGGATACTCCTCTGCCCTCTTTGGGTCTACAGCTGGGTCTGAGATTTAATTTAAGCTTAATTAAATATTTGCATGTATGGGACACCTGGATAGCTTAGTTGGTTGAGTGTCCAACTTTGGCTCAGGTCATGATCTTGCATTTCAGGAGTTTGAGCCCTGCATCAGGCTCTCTCTGTCAGAGCAAAGCCTACTTCAGATCCTCTGTCCCTGTCTCTCTCTGCCCCTCCCCTGCTCGTATGTGTGCTCTCTCAAAAATAAACATTAAAATATATATATTTGCATGTATGTGGGAACATTCTCAAGGTAATGAAGACCTAAAGATGTGACCAGAACAGGAAGCGTTCATACCTTTTAGACCAAGAGACAATATATTTTTATTTATCGAAAAGACAAAGGAGTTTGGGCTAGGAGTGATAAATTGTGAAGAAGTGTCTAGGAAGATACGGGTCTGTTTAACAATATTTGAGTGTATAGATCTCTTGGCACCCATTTCCCTGTCTCTGGTGATAAGAATGTTTCTTTCCTCCTGGAACAGGGAGAGCACTTTCATGTGGGCGTTTATCTCTTGCTTTTGGGAAGAAAAAGGAGGGTGCAAGTGTCTTTCTTACACCTGCTGTTTCTTCAGTTCTTTTAACTCAAAATAATCAATGTGCCAAAGTGGCCTCCTTTGCAGTGATCATCTCTGAATTCCTTCACCATCAAGCCTCCACCTGCAGCTCTGTCTGCCTATATCCCCACCCATCCCCCATCCATCCATCCATTCACCCACCCAGCCACCCATCTCCTCCACCTGTAGCTCTGTCTGCCTGCCTGTCCGTCCATCCATCCATCCATCCATCCATCCTCTCTACCTGTAGCTCTGTCTGTTTACCTGTCTATCCATCATCTATCCTTTGTCTCATTCATCAAGTCTCACTCTCACAGTCTGTGACCACATTTCAACCACACTTCATCTTTCTATGAATTCCCCAGCTGCTTGTTAATCTTGTGAATTGTTAGCCTTGGGTCCCCTCCGTGCCCAGGGTCTCAGTCTCCTGAGATCTCTCAGAGGTCTGATTCAGCAGTTGTGGTATAGCATTCATGTTTGTCATTGGGCCAGGCCACGGTCTCTCTCCCTCAGGCTGCTGTCCTTACCAGCACGCTAGGTTTGGCACTTGGCACTGAATTTCAGGCACAGGACAGGCTTTTCCCTTAAATGCCTACCCATGACCGAAACCATCCTGTGCTGACGAGCTAGAGAGAAAGAGGGGGAAGGAGGTACAGCATGGATAAGGGATAAGCCTCCTGGATGTGGCTACCTTTAGAGTCTCTAGGTGGGTCTGTCCTGGGGTCCTTTACAGGGCTCTCGTACATGGCTTCCAAGTGGTCTTCATGGGAAGGAGGGACCACCTCCCTCCCCTAGGAAAGCTTTGGGCATATTTTTAATTCAAGGGCCAGCCCAGCTGCTCAGAGGCCCAGAAAGAATGGCCATCTCTCCCATCAGAGGCTGGCCTCCCTGATCCTTGTTTCCTGTCTCAAGACGAGACTTTTCCCAGGATGACTGACAACAGAAATGGTCCCTAAGTTTGAGGCATACCCCTTTGGCCTCAGGACTGTTCCCTTGCCTTCTGGTCATTGACAAACTGGTCCATCAAAACATGATTGTCCAACACGATCCCTCACTGGGCCTTAAAATGAAGCTTAGGGTCACAGCATCCCCAAAGGCTACAAGCCCCACCCAGGTTCCCTGCTCTGGACTTTCTTCCTTCCCTTGTGGGGGGATTCTCCAACTTTGTCTGGCCTTCTGCTGAAACATCACCCCATAGGCTGCAGGTACAGTCACTGCAACCCAATTTCTCAGCCCCTTGCTGACCAATTAAATTTTTTTTTCAGGTACAATTCTGATTGTGCCATTTACTCTACACAGAAAGTGGAGCTTCTTAGCCTCAACCATGCACATTGAGGACAACAGACTCAACAAGAAGCATGGTGAGTATTTGCTTTATATTTAGTCATCAAAGCTTCATGTTCTGGTTTTGTTGCGGGATTGTAGAACTCAATGGTCAAGAAAGAATTTTTGAGACAGTGTTTGGTGCAACTTAGTAGGTTTATTTAAGTAGCACAGGGACGGGACCCATGGGCAGAAAGGGTGGTACTGCTGCTGTGTGAAGCTGGTGGTTATATGCTTAGTGCTTAAGTGAGTCGGTGGGGTGGGGAGGCATATGGGGAGCATTAGATCATAAATATCTTCTTCAAGTTTCTATTCATAAAACTGATTTTGCAAAATTTCTCTGCTTATCATTCAGCTCGACATTAACTATTGGTGAGATTTACAGACAGTCATGAGACTCTTTAAGAAGGTAGCAAGCAGGGGCACCTGGGTGGCTCAGTTGGTTGGGCGTCCGACTTTGGCTCAGGTCATGATCTCACGGTTCATGAGTTCGAGCCCCACGTCGGGTTCTGTGCTGACAGCTCAGAACTTGAAGCCTGCTTTGGATTCTGTGTCTCCCTTTCTCTCTCTGTCTCTCCCCTGCTCGCATTCTGCCTCTCTCTTTCAAAAATAAACATTAAAAAAAAAGATTAAAAAAAAAAAGAAGGTAGCAAGCAGTACATATTTGATCCTTATTGAAATTATGCAGGCTATAGGTCAGCCTTCTGGGCTAAAGGTGAACATTTCCCTGCTTCTATCCCCCATCAGTTTAAGGGGGAATTCATTTAAGGAATTCATTGAATGGTTCCTTTCCAAACAAGGAATCTGTCTGCCCCAACGGGGCATTCACATTTCTTCTTTTTATTGGGTAATTACTGCTTGCATGTTTAACATAATTTTCAAAAGTAACAAACAAAACCCAAAGAATCTCACTTAGGGTACTCTGTGGGCATCCTGCCTTTCCTTTCCTTTCTACCTGTTCTTCTGCCTGCCTTTGATCAGCTAACAAGTCATCTCCCCGCCAGAGCCGCTTGGAGACAAGCCTCTGTGTATAGCGCCATGTGGCTTACCCGCAGACGCCCTGACCCCATGCCCTTCTCCGACAGTGTGGGCCCTCTTTGCCAGTTCATTCCTGCCCCCTTCCTCAGTTCCTGGCTCACAGATGCTTGTTAAGAAAAAGTATTGAAAACTCGGAAATGAGACCAAAAAGTGACATTTCAGTGTCCAAGTGAGCATCATTTGATAGGTCTGCCCAAGGATTATTTAATTATGTGAGGCGGTGGTTCCCCACCCTGGGTCTCCCAGGGGACATTGCGACGTCTACAGACATGTTGGATTGTTGTGACTGGCAGGGAGCATGGGGGTGTTACTGACAAGTAGCGGAGAGAGACCTGGATGCTGGTAACTGTCCCACCATGTCCAGTCCAGCCTCTCCCAACAAAGAACTACTTTGCTCCCTGTTTTCTGTTGATTAAAGGTCTCAGAAGTTCTATATGGACTTTAGATTTTTGACTGACACAAATGAAAATAATTTATTTGGTGGAAAAGATAACCCAAAGGTGACAGTTCCTTACTCTGTAGGACACGAACCAGTTTCGTATTATTTTGTGTTTAAATTTTTTTTAATGTTTATTTATTTTTGACAGAGAGACAGAGCATGAGCGGGGGAGGGGCAGAGAGAGAGGGAGACAGAGAATCTGAAGCAGGCTCCAGCCCCCGAGCTGTCAGCACAGAGCCCAACATGGGGCTCGAACTCACAGACCTCAAGATAATGACCTGAGCCGAAGTTGGACGCTCAATCGACTGAGCCACCCAGGTGCCCCATCGTATTATTTTGTGTTAACCTAGCACTCAGATTCTAGAGGCTCTTCATTAAATTGCCCGTAAGTATCAAGTTCCTCAAATGCTCTTGGAACTATAGTACTGTCTTCATCATTAGTTAATGAATTGAATGAACTGTTTGATGTGTTTATTTCAATCCTGTAATAGTTGTCTGTTGCTGGGTAGCAAACTACCCCACACCTCAGCGGCTTAAACCAGTAATAAGCATTTATTATTCTACATGGTGCCTGTGGGTCAGGGATTAAAGAGCATTTTAGAAGAATCACGGGGCTTGGGTTCTCTCACAAGGTTGTATTAAAAAAGTCAGGCGGGGCTGCGACCATCCAAAGGAGGCCACAGGATCTGCTCCACGGGATGGCTCACGTGCAGGCGAGTCCGTGCTCGCTGTCAGCACAGCCCTCTGTTCCTCACCAGTGGGGACTTTGCAGAGGCCTGCTTGCGTGTCCTCGTGGTGTGACCGCTGGCTTCCCCCAGAGAATAAGGGGAAAGCCACGAGGTCAGAGGTGCATTGGAAGTTGTGCACTTGAGTTCTGCGGTTTGCTGTTGGTTCCGCGGGTCACTCCGATTCCCTAAGGAAGGACAACACAAGCCTGAGAATGTCACAGGGTGGGATCATTAAGGGTCATCTTGGAGGCTGGGTGCCACAATCCCCCTCTGTCCCGCAGCGATTCGTGGCCTGTCCACGTTGCAAAATGCGCCCAGGCTCTCCCAAGGCCCCCGGAGGCTCATCCTGGTCGAGCATCAGTTTATCCAAACGAGGTCCACACTGATGAGCCTCCTTGAGCCCTCAAATCCAGGTCTTTTGGATCTGAAATTTGTGAACCAGAGACACAAGCTATCTGTCCCCTCCCACACTCAACAACAGACAATGACGGGACAAGCATAGGGTAATGCTGTGGCCCCTCCCATTCAGCAGGGGTGGACGATGGGGATGCGCCGAAGTCACTGGTTCGGAAGGAGCACTTCTGAAACAGGCGGTGCCGGTGGATGGTTCCTGCGGAGAATCTTCCCCGGCTCTTGTGGCCTCTCTTTCTACCTCTGAGTCATCCTTCCTTGTCCTGGGGGCCTCCTTTTCTCAGCCTGCTTTCCACCTGTGCAAGGCTCAGGGTCCAAAGGCATCTTTTCAATGTGTGTTCTCTGTCCCTTTCAGCCCAAGCTGGCCATGTTTCTTCCACTGCACTTTTCTGTAAGACTTTGTGGGTATCCTGCAAATCTTTGTGGGGCTCATTCCATCAGAAAAAAAAAAAAAAACCAGCTCAACTGTAATATCAGCCCTGCAGAAGACAGAGTTGGCTAAGCCACCCCGTCTGTGGTATTTGCTATTTGTTACGGCTCAAACAGAGACCCAGTCACACTCCTGGATTCATCTTTAGACCAGATTTTTCTGGCAGAGCCCTGCACTTGTCTTTGGCCTGGAAGAGCCCTTTCTTCATTTTTTAAAAAATGTTTATTTATTTTTGAGAGAGGGAGAGAGAGAATGTGAGCGTGGGAGGGGTAGAGAGAGAGGGAGACACAGAGTCTGAAGCAGGCTCCGGGCTCTGAGCTGTCAGCACAGAGCCTGACTCGGGGCTCAAACTCATGGACTGTGAGATCATGACCTGAGCCGAAGTCGGATGCTCAACGGGCTGAGCCACCCAGGCGCCTCGCCCTTTCTTCATTTTAACACCATTTGGCATCCGGAGAGGTGGAGAATCTCCCAAACCAGGACACCTGGCTCCCTTTTGTTTAACGGCCCTCCCTTTAGCTCACTCCTCCCTCTCGCCTCTTCCCAGAGCAGCAAGAAGTCAGACAGTTCAGACTGTCTCCTTGGCCAGATGACCCCGTGTGTAAGGTTCACTTTCTACTTTCCCCATTGCTTCAGGCAACAGTGCTGGTGGACTCCTGCCGTTACTGCATAGCTGTTTCCAATGCGGTTTTTCTCTCTCCTATAAGCCCTTAGCCAAGGCCCCTCAACGTCCTGTTCCACTATCAGGTTCCAAACCACAGCGAACTCTCCTCGAGTGTCCCCAAACCTCTCTGGAACTTCCACACCAAGGGATGAGGGGTCCTTCTTGGAAAACCTGCTCCTACTCTCTCCCTGAACACCCCCTCCCTTCCCTCCCAATACTCTTCTTTTCATTTTTCTCCTCTCCTCTCCTCTCCTCTCCTCTCCTCTCCTCTCCTCTCCTCTCCTCCCTCTCTCTCTGTCTGTCTTTCTCCTTCCTTCATAGGATGGGGGGTGTGATTCGCTTATCAGATACACATTAGCCTTCTTGTCTTACCCAGAGATGACAGCTCTGAAACTTTTGGCCGAACACTGAAGCCACGGCAGTTCCGTGTCTAATGTGGGGGGGGGGGGGTGGTCCCTGACGAGGGGGGTGGAGGAGCATTCTCGCCCATGAACGCGTCGCACTGTCATTTAGAGCCCCATCATGCTGCGTACCGTTCCAGGTGCAATTCCATTTCGTTGCTTTAGAGCCGCGTGGAGCAGGTTTGCTGATGAGAATACAGAAAGGTCATGTAATTATCTCAGGGTCACACAGCTTGTGGCAGAGCCAAGATTTGAAAACAAGTCTTTCGCAGAAGCCCGGGACGTTTCTAGCACATCAAGCAGCAGGCTGCCTAAGGGGCCTCTCAGTGTCTGACCAGGGGGTGAGTGGGTTTCTCTCAGCCAGCTCTGCCACACGCCCAGGCTCTGTGGTGGAAACCCCAGGGCGGCTTCAGTTAGACACCGGTAAATGCACACTGCGGTCCTCTGCAGGTGCTCACGATGGAGAAGGTCAGCTCAATGCTAGTGACTTATTAGACCCATCAGGTTGACCAGATGTACACTCGGGGCAGAGGCGGGGGCATACGGGAATCAACTCAGGTGTCCCTTCTGTGTTGCCATCAGAGTATCAGTCCAGGCATTTGCAAGCAACCTGTGACACCCAAAATACAGTGGCTGCTGCCGCCCCAGCCCCAGCCACCATCCCTCCAGTCTATCCTGTGGCCCCTGGGAGTCCCACCGAGGGGTCCGGTGCCAACCCATCATGGCCCCTTGCTGGAAACAGCTTCTCCCCCTTCCTCCTCCCCCCCCATTGGCAGGAGGGAGCAGCACCCGCTGTCTGGCCCTGTCTCTGACGCAGCCTCGGCCTGAGAATTTTTTCATTGGCACCCGCTGCTCCTGCCACCGTGGATGGAGACGTGACAGTCGATTATCTATCTTTCTAACGTTTACCTATTACTGAGAGAGAGACAGAGTATGAGCTGGGAAGGGGCACACATGGGCTTTGGAGTCGACTAGACCGTGGTTCGCTCTGTGACTTTGGGCAGGTGACTTAACCTCTCGGAGCCTCCACATCCTCATCCGCCAAATGGGACGCCAGCCACTTGGGGGTATCGTGAGGGTTAAATATCAAAGCATGTGGTGTCGTGTTGGACAAACCGGAGGGGTTCAAAAATATGTTTCCTCACATAGGAATAAGGAGAGAGGTTTTTATTTGGGAAAAAGTGGGGTTTACGAGTGTGAAAAAAAATTAGCTTGCCTCAGCGTAATGTAGAAAATGATACCGCAGGACCACGAACTTCCATGCCTCCCCGCTGAGGAACAGGAGAGTCCCTCCTGCCCAGCATCACGTGGTCTCCAGATCGTGTCGCTTGCTTGGTCCATGTGGCGGACAGAACGCTTGTGTCCTCCACCAAATTCCTGTCCAAGGTGATGGAAATAGAAGATGGGGCCTTGAGAGGTGAGTGGTTCGTGAGCGGGGAGCCCTCAGGATGGGATGACTGCTCTCACAGAGACACCGGGGAGAGCCGCCCCGCGCCCATGTCGTGTGAGGCATGAAGGCAGCCGTCTGTGAACCAGGAAGCAGGCCCTGACCAGACAGAGAATTCGCCTGCGACTTGATCTTGGGCTTGGAGCCTGCAGAACCTTGAGGAGTGAAAGCTTCTTGTTTAAGCCCCCAGACTGTGGTATTCTGTTACTGCAGCCCAAACGGACTAGACGGTCCTGGTGAACTCATTTTGAACTCAGGCAAAAATCAGAGATTTCCTAACTTGATATTCCTGTGATTCAGAAGCAGTCACAGCCTTTATGATTTTTGAGGAGGGGAGGACGGCTACATTTAACTCGTCGTCTCTGAGCCTCGGTTTCTTTACCCACAAGGCAGAGGATCAGACCTGTCTTCTGGCCTCTCTGAGGATGAGGGTCCATCACTTGTGGTGCAGGCATGTGGTACACGCCCAGGGAAGCTACAGTGACTCTCATAGGTTCACTTCTTTTAAAAAAAATTTAATGTTTATCTATTACTGAGAGAGAGACAGAGTATGAGCAGGGGAGGGGCAGAAAGAGAGGCGGACACAGAGCCCAGAGTGGGGCTGGAACTCACAAAGGGTGAGATGATGACCTGAGCCGAAGTCGGATGCTTCACCGACTGAGCCACCCAGGCGCCTCTCACAGTTCGTGTCTCCTTCTGCCTCATCTTTCTCATGTCCTTCCGCCACCCAGCGCTGCTGAAACTGAGGCAGAGACTCCTGCGTCCTAAACTCTGCCTCCTTCCAGCGGCTTTCATGGAACCTCTATCCGTCCAGCCACCCCCGGGTCTGGTTTGCCCTCACTGTTTCAGTGCATAGAATAAATGTGTATTTGGGCACTTGATTGGAAAGGTGTGCTTGCGGGTGAAGATAAGACCCCCTCCCCCACTGCCACCACAGACGCATGAGCACACACACACACACACACACACACACACACAGAAACCCCAAACTTCAACTCTAATTCTATCGCAAATCATCCCTGAAGCTTAACCAAGCTTGTAGCCTTGACATGCAGCCCTGGGAAAGCAGCTAAGTGTCTGTGGTCTGGGTTTCAAGTGTCCTGTCGAGATCCAGCAGGAGGAATGAGTCTTGTTAATTCCGTCCGACTTCAAGGGCCTCGTTGCAATTCTTTACAGTCCCCCGCTCACAAGTCCTCAGGGAAAAGAAGGTATTTTTTTTTTTTTTAAATCGAGGACAAAACCTCAGTGCAAGCAGGCTGCGGGGTCTTTGTAGCTGGTTCTCAATAGAGAAATCCAGCATTCGATGTCAGACTTGCCCCATGGAGAGCACGCCCCACGAATGCCACTGAGAGCAGAGCCCAGACGAGTGGTTCTCTCTGCCTGAAGCACCTTGTCTGGTGGCTGAATGTGAACTGGCTAACTCAGGGCGTTGTGTGCCTCCATCCCCAGCCGCGGGTCCCTGTCTTCTCCCTCCTCGGAGGACAGCGTCTGGGGGCCCGTGAGTCGCTCAGCGGGGTCGCTATTTGGTGACCCACAGATGGCGTTGGTTTTATGCTGCATCCGGTCTTTCGTGCACAGCTGGATGGGAAGGGCAGACCAGAGGTCGCTCAGGGCTTGGGGGAGCCGGTGCTGGGTGGGCGGCTACCCCCCGGTTCAAGTGCATGCTGTCCGGTGGCGCGGTCCCTGTGTCTCTCCTCTCAGAGTCTGTCCATCTACATCCTTCCAGACTCGGCTGTGTCTCAGCGGCAGCTTTGGGTTTTATTTATTCATGTCTGTGTTCTCACAGCCCTGTGCCATTGCCAAGGTCTTTATGGTCTCTTAAAGTTTCGGAGCCCCTGCTTTTATGGGCACTGTTTGTTGAAGAGAAGTGCTATTTGGGGAAATGACCAGTTTGCCTTCTGACTGGCTGATGGATGAAAGATTAGATTTTCCTCTTTTGTGTTCGGCTCTAACGACCTGGACATATGCTTTCCGTGCCACCAACTCTCCGAAATAGTCTTTACTTCGTGCATTTGTGCGCACTTTCCACGGGATCTACTCAGTGCCAAATTCATCGCTTAGGCATGTGCTACATCCGTGCGATTTATCACGTTGGATCCTGTGGATCAGAATCCCGCAGAGAGGTTCGGAAGCACTGATGCAATTAGGATGCAAATATATACACTTTCCAAGTAGGACTCAAACCGTCTGTAGCCTGGCCTCCTCAAAGCACAGTTAGACTCAATACGGGGTCTGTTGTCTGTTCACGGCGGGTGTACTGGGATCGCCGTGGTGAGGAATCCGGGTGGCTGTCGCAAGCGTTCTTAGCTCCAGGGAGCTGGGAACGTGTGGCCCTGTCTTGGCCCCTTCCTGCCCGGCACGTTTCAAAGGACCTTGAGTCATAAGGAGCGGGAGCAAATGGGGAAGCAGGTACCACTTCTGTAGCAGCGGCGGAGTGAGTATCGTATCCCGGCGCAGCTCAGAGTCACGAAGCTGGACCGGATTCTGCAAGAGGCCACAGCCACAATCTTGAGACGTAGAGTGTCGTCACCTTCTACCAAAGGCCTCAGGCAGGAGACCAAAGCAAAGCACACCCAGTACCCCATTACATCAGCAAGGGGGAGAAAAGGGCACGGTGGCTGGGCTGGGCCATCACCCTGTCCCACCAGAGACTGAAAAGAAGGGCACCTGGGTCTGAGTGAACAGTGACCTGCAGAGGCAGCCCAGCTCCGGGCAGGGGGTGGGGAGGGGCAAGAATGCATGTCCCTTCTCCCTGGGAGGGGATAGAGGGAGGCAACCCTGCCTCCTCCTTGTTACTCTGCATCCCCGCGTCCTTGCAGAATCAGTGAAGTGAGAAGGCCAGCTCTTGTCCCCGGAAAGAGATCAGAATGGACGTTAATTAAAGCCAAGAACACATACATTAGGCCTCTAACCCGCAGGCCCCACTCGGTGTGTAACCGGCCTTCCCGGAGAGAGACACCATGGCCACCAGAGACCTCACCAGACGCCGTGCTAGAGACAGCAGAAACCCCTCCCATTTGTGTTTCATTGGAGAAACTAAGACCCAACAAATGCAGTCCGCCTGTACCACGGGGGCTAGACCCTGTGAGCGTCTGTCCTTGGCCGGCTTCGGGAATGCTACCCTTCCAGCAAGTTCCTTCGGAGCCTCTGGCTGCTTTTCCTTCCAGCCTGGTGTCTCTGAAGGAGCCAGGATCCCACCCACGTTCCCTCGTGTCCCTTCTCCCACTGCCACGACTGGTCCTACCCTTGCTTCTGCCCCTTCCAGATCCCCTCGGGTCCTCATTCAGCCTTTCCTTCTTTCTACGAATATTTCTTTATATTAAATCTTCCCATTCAAATAACCAGGGTGGTCTGTTTCTTCTGCCTGGACCTCGACTGATACTTACCCCTTCCTTTACTGCAGAAAAATGAAAGTCCAAAATAAACCCTCCTTTGTTCCTAATGCTTTAAAGAAATGGCATCCTCAAGGAGAGTGTGGCCCCCAAACTTCTCCTCTCTTGCTTATTGGGTGTGTTTGGAGTAAGCTGATTATTTACACCATAGAGGGTGGGGGTTGTGGAGATGGAATTGGACTTGGTCTTCCTGCTGGGGTCCTGAGCTTGGAGCACTCGTGGCTGGGAATGAAGCTAAGGCACAATGCAGCCATCACAGACGAGGTGGCACAGGAATGTTCTATTTCAGTCCATCATTCAGCTGAGCCCCCTTCTTCAACTTCACAGTTGGCCACACGAGCCAGTAAATTCCGCGCCCCCCCCCCCCCCCTCCCCGTCTCCTCCCTCCCTCTTCCCTCCCTCCTCCCTCCCTCCTCTCTCCCTC